>NC_141560.1:55594394-55939394 GCF_036417535.1 Chlamydotis macqueenii | reverse complement strand
ACTGTTTTTGGATGTGGCCCATAATATGCAAAGTGTTTTGGTGGCAGAGGGGATTTTCTATGTGTGAGAATGGGATAAGCCCAATTTTGAAAAATAAGAAATATTTGACAATGGAAGCATGACAGAGCAGGGAAATAAAGGAACTGGTTGTTATTTGGAGTTGTGTTCTGCATGTGCCATTGTAATAAACCGTGTGATTTGACAGTTGGTGATTTACTGTTAGTTTACCCAAAATAAATGAGTGTGTGAATAAATCAAATTACTAAGTTAGTTTTGATTCCTAGCCTTTCACAGTCTGAAGCTAAAAGGAGAAAACGGAATGGCAGAAACGGAGTTGCCCTAGTCCTCTGCACTGTGACATCCAAACAACTCGGGGGCACTGCACAGGGATACCAAAAAGTCCCTCCTGAGCTGGCGAGAGCACGGAGCTGGGAGACTGCTAAAGTCTGTGCAGGAGGATACAGTGAAAAGCTCCTATCCTTCAGTTAAGGTGCACTGCCTGATGATTCCAGGGGTGCTGGCACAGGCCCAGAAGAAAGGTATGGACACTTCCGGCCTGACAACCCCGCCATGTTTATTAGTGGTAAGCTCCAGAAAATGTTCCACATAGCCCTCATAGTTTTCTGGCTTCAGACTTAAATGCATACATGCACACGCTCACACCATCCCTTCTTAAATTTCCTTTGAGGTTTCAGTGTACTGCTATTTTACCCTCAGGAGCTGCTCTTCCCCACAGGCTCTGCACTACAGTGTTTTCTACCATCCGTAATAGCCAGTTGCATATACTGGGAAGAATGCATTTTGTTACTACATTGATGAGACATGGCCGTGCAGTGAGATGTACAATATTGACCAACTGGTCTGACCGAAGTTATCATTGATCTAAAAGGTAAGATAAGGAGTTCATTACTTACTCCCTGCTCTCACAGAAAGTACCATTTCCCAGACCCAGTGGGTTACTTAGCACCTCCTTTGAGACCTGTAGCTGTCCTTGTAATAAGATTAACAAAAAGATATCTCAGATATTGCTGTTTAAAAAGACAACTTAGGTAGAGAAAAGAAACAAAATTCCACAAACGACCTTCTTGTGTCTCTGGAGAGACAGGAGA
The DNA here is from genome assembly GCF_036417535.1 of Chlamydotis macqueenii. Classification (NCBI taxonomy): domain Eukaryota; kingdom Metazoa; phylum Chordata; class Aves; order Otidiformes; family Otididae; genus Chlamydotis; species Chlamydotis macqueenii. The sequence goes on along the minus strand of NC_141560.1, from coordinate 55,938,285 downwards.
TAGATCTGTGAACGGAGCCTAACAGCAAAAAGAGAAGAAATCCTGTGTGGAGCTGGATTTATACACACGTGAACACGTGTGCATGTAGATATATAAATGCATGTATCTACATGTATATATCTATATATATCTACATGTTTCTTTGTGCGTGCGTACATTTATTATACATGAGATTCAAGCCCTCAGTATGCAAAGAGAATATGTGATCTATCCTTGTGGCTTTTTTCCCTGTTCCCTGCTGTCCAGATGTAAGCTGTGAAACACATCCAAGTTCCTTAAGAAAGGGAAGTGTCGAGCCAGGCAGTTCAGGCTGAGCTGTTGCAGTTATCACTCCATTGAAAATGAACAACAAATTCAAATAACAGAGGCTGTGTTTGATTCTGGATCTTTCAGGGTTTCTTTCTCTAGTTCCCACCCCCACAGTCTCACCTGCCTCCCACCTTTCCCTACTTACCATGAAGTTATGATGCCCTTTACTATAATAATGAATGGAATTCCCAGATTATTATTTTAGAGGCTTAACTGATTCCCAGTGTTTTTTTATGAGCTTTGCACTTATACAAAGAGTCGTTTTCATATGTCTTTCAGCAAATATAGAAATAGGCTCAAAGTCAGTATTTGCTTTAATAGTTTCAACAGATAGTCACATTTACTTCCAGAGATTTCTTTTTTTCCTAATTGCACTTTTGCATCACTCTGCATGCAGTTGCACTACACACCCATCTATAAACACGGACCTATAGCCAACAAGTAGAATATATCCATTCTTGCAGTAATTTTAATTAAAATGTATATACCTGCACAATGCTCGCTATACCTAACTCTAAATACATATAACAGTGAGACTGTTGGAACCTTGCTTCCCCTTCTGTGTGTTATTTATTTCCAGGTAATCTCAGCTGAGAGCTTTCTAGTGCTGTCACTATGGCCAATTTTATATCGGATATTTTTCTCGATACAGATGTGTAACTATTTGCCTTTTCTTTACTTCTCTGTAAATGCCATATGGACAGAAATCATTGAGTCAACAGATCATACATTTATTTTTATGATATATTATGCTGTTTGATGTCATGTTGACATCTAATTGATGTTGGTTTTGCTTTTTTTTTGTCTTTGTTTTGTTTCTTGGTTTCAATAAAAAGAGAATTTAAAAAAGGCTGTAGAGTGATGACTTAAGGCACTGACAGACATGAACATAGTATGCATCTCTTTTATGATGTGCTGCTGAGTAATTGGGTATATTTCTAGCTTTAGATAACACATAGAAGACCTCTGATTTTTTACTATATAGTGAAGTATTTGTGTAAACCTAGCCTATAACCTCAAAGGAACTTTTTTCTCTAGCAAGATGTACATACAGAACATGTTTTCAATAAGGGCTTAACCCATGATTTAAGAGTCAATAAAGAAAGGTTTTCCATAAAGAAATGAGAAAGCAACAATAGAACTAAAATTCAACATACCAAAGATTAAATATGTCCCATCAGCACAACAGTGTCTTTGTACAGTAAAGAGCAGAAGGGGATGATGAATAGTAAAACAGCATGCATGTCAAAAGAAAAATACATGCAATTTAGACAAAGTACACACTTATTAACAGAGAACATCATTTACAGTTATTCAGATGGGAGGAAGGCAAGGATGAAACTAGCAGAGAATGTATTTCACAATGTGAAGTTACATTCATCTTGGTTCAGGGTTCCCCCCCCACCCCCTACAGCTGCAAAATAAAATTACTGATTAAATCCTTGCTGGAATAAAATTAATGCCTAAGTGCCCAGTGACTTCAGCATAAATAGGATTTCACTCAAGGTATTTTAAGGTGCAACTTTACAAGGCAGACCTCCTGGATCACCAGCGGGAATAGGTCCACATTTCCCGCCGGTTCCTGCAGGGCACATGCTGCAGACACCTCCAGCTCTAATAGCCCTGACAGCAACCCGCCTTTTTAAAGAGCGGCTGAGGCTACAAACCCACTCACACTCATCCTCCTTCTGAATGGCTAGTAACAGAGCGAATAAATGCCTGCTGCTCTTCCAGGTGGCATTACCAGGGACTGGTTTTGGGGGCATAGAGAGTGGGGAGGGAACAAGGCAAATTTTAAATGAAGAGAGTTTGGAGAAATTGTAAATTAAGAGAAAACAAAGTTTAAAACATAAATGTTTGTTCAATATTAATTCTAGAAATTGCTACACTCCTATTTTGCATACATAGTTACACACAAATTGGGAAAGAGGAACAGAAAGAGAACAAGGGTTATAATTCCACCAATAATTATCTGGAGATGATGAAATTTTTTTGAGTTTCACTCTCCTGATATATGGTATCAGTAGAAACCAGACAGGGAATTAAAGCCTATAATTCACAATATGCATGTTTTTACTACACATGAGATATAAATCAAAGACAAACTGGCAGATCTGAAATATACATCTCAAAACACCCATCCTCAAAGCTCCTTCTTAACTACCTCTCTCAAGATCCCAATATGTCCCAAAAATATTTTGATTACGGTCTAATCTACTCTACATGACCTTCGCAGAAATTATTCTTTGCAACACTGGCAAGTTTCTTTCTCTGCCACTTTTGTTACATGAATGACTCCTTCCATTTGCAAGGAAGTTCTCAGAATCTCTGCGTTATAGCACTATTATTGCCAGAACTCATTGAGCTCTTGGCATGTTCACAGACTTAAATCTGAAAGACAAAAATTATAAACATATACCTCATTCAAGACAGTACATACAAGCACAGAAGTATACAAATTATTTCAGTAATGTACATTATAGTTACAAAAAGAATTACATCAGAAATCTTTATTAGCATGAGACAAGACCCTCAATTCTTAAACCATCAACTCACACAATTTATCTTTTTCTAAACCCCCTCTGATTTCTTTGCCCATTAAATCCAATTGCTGTACAAGTTGGTGTTAGATGCTCTTGAAGTCACACAGAAATTTATCCACCCAGTTAAAACTATATTATCCTGACATAACATACTATACGGCAGTTCAGTGGCATACCACAGAGACATATGCCTTGCTCAAACGGCTTGTCACCTTGAAACTCCTACAATTTTTATCTCCAGCCATCATCTCCATTATTTTACACTTTTTGAAAACAGATATTTCTATACCTTCTTACAAATCTTCAGGTCTGTGTGCGCTGTAAAACATGAAGGTAAGCATTTAAACAGAAATGCTGTACTACCTGAAAGACAGCATGAAAAAAAATCACCATAAAGATAATGAATAGAGAAGTTAAAACTTCAGCGGGCATTCCCTCTTCCTAAATCTGTAGGTGGAAAACAACACTTCACCTGTATCACTACGGCCTATTAGTTCTCTCTATTAATGAAAGAATGAGAAGACATGAGGAGATCAAGGAAATACATAAGAATAAAAGTGGTAAGAGGAGAGAGAATCCTTCTAACCATATTATGGACAGTGTCAATAAATGCAAATCAAGTAACTTCCCTCCCCCTAAAATCCCAGAGAAGTATATAAATTATTTGCAATATTAGAATCATAGAATCATAGAATCATAGAATGGTTAGGGTTGGAAGGGACCTTCAAAGGTCATCTAGTCCAACCCCCCTGCAAGGAGCAGGGACATCCCCAACTAGATCAGGTTGCTCAGAGACTCATCCAGCCTGGCCTTGAACCTTTCCAGGGATGGGGCTTCCACCACCTCTCTGGGCAACCTGTTCCAGTGTTCTATAACTCACATTGTAAAGTTTTTTCCTAATTTCTAATCTAAATCTACCCCCCTCTATTTTAAAACCATTACCCCTCATCCTATTGCAACAGGCCCTACTAAACAGCCTTTCCCCATCTTTCTTGTAGGCCCCCTTGAGGTACTGGAAGACCGCTATCAGGTCTCCCTGGAGCCTCCTCTTCTCCAGGCTGAACAGCCCCAACTCTCTCAGCCTGTCCTCATAGGAGAGGTGCTCCAGCCCTCTCATCATCTTCATGGCCCTGCTCTGGACCTTCTCCGACTGGTCCATGTCCTTCTTGTGTTGGGGGCTCCAGAACTGGACACAGGACTCCAGGTGGGGTCTCACCAGGGCAGAGTAGAGGGGGAGAATCACCTCCCTCGACCTGCTGGCCACGCTTCTCTTATGACTGTCACACAAACATACATCTGCTCTCACTAAAAAGAGTCCAGGTTTTTATGAAAATTTTGAAGAGATGATCTGATTTTAAGACTGTCATACTTTTAAGTAAATGTAGATTGGCTTAAAGTAAACACTGCAGGAGGGAGCTCATGCTCTAGGCTTCACCAAGCCATCAGTAAGGCATCTGACATGCTACAGAGAACCTGCAAAATCCAGCAAAAAGAATCATGTAACACCCATTCAGTATCCTACAAAGCATACAGTGGGGAGCTAACACATTATTAACTGACTGTAATTTTCACAAACTTTAACATACTAAGAACTTTATGACATACATTTTGTGAAGTACATTTTTTATATATTATAAATACACATTTTTAAAGCACGTTAATCAATATACTTTAATTAAATCATTGGGACGTGTTTGTTTTCAAGTTAGTGGCAACAAAAAATGTTTATTATTACAATAAGCTGATTTGGGAAACCTCTCCATCTCATAACTCCACTCTAACAAAATGACAAGCTTTTGATGATGCGGTGATGTATGTTACATGACAAAGGGACTAACTTCAGCAACAAATATGAACTTCCAGCAGGTTATTGTCCCAAAGTGGTGCTTCCTTTGAATATGAGCTTTTATATCAAATTATATGTTATAGAAACTTGCTGAAAGACTGCTCTTTCAATGAAAACAAATCCACGAGGGACAAAGCAGGTTCCAAGGAAGACCTAATGCCATCCAGAAGGAAAGAACTGAAGATGATATGACACAGACCTCAGCTTTCAACCAAAGCATCTTTCCTTTTGCCTTGATGAAGATTTATACAGCTTTACAGATGCAAACTTCTCCTGCCTCTTTCAGGAACAGCAAAAAGCAATTCTGCAAATGACAGAACACTGGCTTTTGAAGCCTTACATTGTTCTGTCACACAGAGGAATAACTTGAGGTCCCAAAGGTTCATAGTAGAAAAAGGCACTTTGCCAACTCTTACTGCTTGCCAACCTATAGATAATCTTCTTGTACTCTACTTCATCTGATACTTTCACATTTACAACCCTTTACAATACTCAGCGGTTTCTATTTAAATAAAAGTAGACAAGATTAAAAAAAAAAAATCTAAAGTAGAAAATACAGGCTAGATATGAAAACTGAGAGCATTTTCCTCTCTATTGTCCATTATTCTTTAATGTATCATTCTCTTTCTGCATGTAGGCCAAAAAAATAAACCCAATGTAAACACAAAAAGCAAATACCTTTTGAAGGCCAGGCAAATATTTGAAAAGCAAAAAAGAGATTCTGCTTTTATCTCTAGATCACCCTACAATTTAATGGTTAGTGGAGAGAGGTTTCTTTTTTCCTTTCTTTCTTGTTTTTCTTCTTCTCTTTATTTCAGGTAATGCAGCAGGGGCAGGTCCACACTTCGTAGCTCATAGAATGGTTATCAGCCTATAAACTATAACAATGGGATAACAAAGGTCAGATAACTATACCATGTTTCTTATCAGGGTGGAGAGAAAAATTGGCACTATCAAAATGCTGTAAGGCAATAAACCAATGTATGAAAAATATTGATCCAATATTACTTTTAAACTATGAAAATTATGTGCCTGACCTTATAATCTAATGTATGCAATTTATAAGCAAAGTGCAGATGCTTGTATGGAGTTTTATGGTCTTTAGGAGGTTTCTCAAAATTAAAGTAACACCACTCCATGAACTAGAAAGAAAGACTTGAGCTTTCAGCTACGTTGGTAGTATTAAATAGTACCACAGTATAAGAAAAAAGAATATCTGCAAGCTAAACTGGTAAAGTTGGTAAATCATTACCAGTGAGGCCACAATCACCTAGCAGAAAGAGCAAATGACTACCTATATGAGTATATGAAACTGATTTGAAAAAGTTGCCAGGTGGGAAACTGAAATGGATACAAGCACCTTTTCCTGTCCCCATATCACTAGTCTGTAATTCTCAGGTCACTACTGAACACAAATGTACAAGTGTTCAGTAGTTCAATAAAATGGATTGATGCTGTCAGGCCAATAGCAAATCTTTACCAATCACACACGAACCCCAGCAATTCCTCAAGACAGATAACTACCTGGTTCCTTCATTCAGAGTAGAATCATAACATATTGTTGGAAATATATATGAAAGCTAAATCAAATGCCTCATCTATCTTATGAATAAAAGCCTTTTTGTTTGCAGAGTTCTTCATGGTGTAACCTTTCATGAAACACAAATTGAAAACAAAAACTCTTTAACTCCATATAACAAGAATCAGTGATTTCTTAAATTTTATGCAAAAAAAAAAGTAAAATAAAGTCATAAATGGTAATGTTATTAAAAATATTGATGCACTAATGTAAGGATTTTTAAAAATCAATGGTCAACTTGATTCTGACTGTTATCCACACTCTTAGACTCTTCTCCTATATAGATAAAATTTCCTGAGAATGAAATGCATATGTTTAGACTCTTCATTCTATATTTCTACATTGTATCTTATACTCATCAACAGCTGAAGTATGCTATAACATGCTATAATACTTTTGAATACATTATTTTCAATCTGAAAATGTTCATCTAAACACTAATATAAAATTATTGCATAACAAAGGATTGCATTTCTCTAAATTTTCAACTAGATTTCTCTGTCTGATTATGAACTGATAGAGGTTATTTAAGGGTCATCTATTACAAGACTTTTAAAAAAACATATGAATAAATGTATTTCAGGAAAAAGGTCACTCAGAATATAAACAAAAATAAGTGACTTTAGGGTTGATCACCTGTCCACTGACTTCAAGGGTGTAAGAAAACATTTTATATATGTTCAAGCTGTAAAGTATGTGTACTTTATTATCTTTTATTTGACAGAAAAGTGATAAACACTCCTTCTAAATAAAAATATTTGATCAGCAAATTAGAATTAATACTAGAAAATAGAATTAATACTTGCTTATTTTTGAAGAAAACATTTAGAGATAAAACCTATGAACTAAAAAAAAAAAATCTATTTTCTAGTATTAAAAAAAAATCTAACTAAGCATCTGAAAGCTATTTTGATTAGGTTCATTTTCAGTGTTCACAACATAATATCATGTTAAAAGATCATGGTATTACACAGGAGAAGGCAACAGAAACAATGAGAAAAGGAATTCTCTTCCAAACTGCCACATAAATGAGGGGACATCAGCCCTTCCTGGTGATTTATCAAGATGATGAGCATAGTACTCCTACAGATACTGCCAGGAAACTGGTTTTCTTATGCCTTTTCCCTTCAAGCCCTTGTGAAAAAAAAAAAAAAAAAGGGTTGGCAAAGAACATTGATATGATCTCCATAATCTCTAAAAGCGATTTTATAAATGTCTTGAGTAATAAGCAAACATGTACAATGTCCAATTTTCTATCTGCTTAATATTAGAAAACCTGAAAATGCAAGGTAGAACATCGGGATGGTTACAGGTCCATTGCTATGCTAGAACTGACCCATGCATTTCATAAGTAAAACTGCTAACAACAGCCTGGAAGACTCATAAGCATTCTAATCTACTACTGATTTTATCAACTAATTCTCAATACTTTTGCTGTTAGTGCATTACTGCTTTACATTTTAGAACATCATCACTGAAAGTAGAATGATGTATAAGACAGACAATATATAAAGAAGTTTTGTGCCTAATATTAATATGAAAGTTATATAGGGCATTACTGTGCATATGTGCATAAATGACCATTAGACAGATTCATGCATATGTTCGCATACGTATATATGCAAACACACGTACATATTGGCATATGCAGAAATACACATAAATAATGGACAAAATTGACTTATATGCCTGTACATATGTGTTTGTATGTATCCTTACAAACACACATATATAAATATGTAAATAAAAAGGTCTACAACCTGCATATAACTATATGTTGTTTAGACAGACACACATATGCATAATATGAAAGGAATTCCCTAAGCTAATTGTTACTAATGAGGACTACAATAACTGACATATTGTATCATGTTGCAGGATCACTGTTTGCACATAAATTTACTAAAGCATGGATCATTTACTGGTCTGGATCTAAAAACCACAGTACAGGTTTACAATAGCTATATTTTTTAATAACAATAAATATTACTTTTTCTTTCAATTGCTTACTGTGTGCTTCAGTGTCTCTAGGCTTGGTTGGTATCAGTCAAGCCTTTTTGTATGGTTTTAATAATATACGAAGATGTATTCAGACATACAGGCACATTTTTTTTTTTAAATAAAACAGTTGCTGCACTGCTGGAGCTGCAGAAGTAAAATCAGAACACCACCACTGATGAATTAAAATTCAACTAAAAATTAGTTGTGTTTCACTAGTACAGGTGAAGTAAAGCAAATCATTCTTCCTACATATGCCTCTATGCTGTTGAAAGTGTGCAGGCAACTTTGTTTCTACAATTTCTACGATCATCCTCCACCTAGGGCATGTTGATTGTATCCTTAAAGGCTAATGGTGTGATAGTGCAAAAATCCTTTAGAAAAAGGCTCAATAATTTAATTGCTGGCACCAAGCTTCCTTTCTAATTTATTCCATGAAAACATCAGTTTTAGGAAAATGAGAAAATGAGATTTCTCATACAACGGAGAAATCATTATCAATACTAGCAGATGAAGTAGTCCCTTCTTATTCTTTCCTTTCTTTGCTTGCTACAAACAGCTAAAAGCAGACAGCAGAAGACAGAGGACATAGTAACTCTGGATCACATGTCACAGCTGTCGGGTGCAGGAGAGAATAACCCTAGTGAAGTTCATACACTAAACTCAGCATGCTATCAGTATAGCTCAAAGTAGGATCTGATCCTCCTTGAAACAAAAAAAAAAACAACTGCTATTACTGATTATTGTTTTAGTTGACTTAGACATCAATTCCAAAACTTATCCCTGTCTTTGCAACAGGAAGTCTAGGCAAGTACGCACTGAATGCCTAGATCTGACTCCTGACAAGCAAGGGAGGCATATTATTCTCTTTCTTATAGCACAGCAGCTCCCTTCATGATAGGAATTTAAAACAAAACAATGTTTCTCTCCAGCAGGCCTTTACATTAAACAACACTGTAGATTAGCAATCACGTTTACCAGACAGTTGTCATAGGGTCACTAGCAACTACTTTGTTTTCCCTCCAAACTGCGCTCTGTAATGTGATGATAGCGTTAAACGGACTACAACTGACAGGACAAGTAGAAAGCAGAAAGAATAATCAACAACATACTAAAAATAATTCTTTCAAAGAAAAAGCAGTCTATTGAAAAATCACATACAAGAAAGATTCAGCATAAATACTAATAAACCATATATATTACCTCCATAAATGCTAAAAGCTTACCCTGGTAGAGAAAAAACAAAGACATGTGATTTAGCTCAAGTTTTTCATTCAAAAATTGGGATATATGCTTACATATGCAGCTTTTTAAAAATCCAAGTTAATAGGGAAGTAGAACAAATGTCTTTAAACTGGAATTAAACAAGTTCAGCCACGATGAAAAGTCTATTTTGAAAAAAAATGAACATAAACAGTTTGGATTCGCTTGCTACAATTCTCACTAAGGTTTAAATAGATGATTCTCCCAGTGTCAAATGAGAGGAAACTTGCACATGCACATAAACTACGAGACAGCAGCAGACGAACTGTTATATATTGTTTACATTATCCATCCCTGTCCAGAGGTAGAAAGGCCAAAAGGGTGTCACTGAGGAGTAGTGGCATCTGTGCATTATAGCTGCTGCTAAAGTGCCCAGCTTTGGCCTTCTCCCAGCACAACGGAGTTTGGCTGGTTTGACAAATCTCCGCTCTGTTCTGAACACTACTGTTCGTCTCCTATACCGAACACCTGCATATCAAAATCTCATCAGCCTGGTTAGGAAGACAGACCCGTTTGTGGGACAACAGTCAATCTACTGTCCTTTGGCTCTTACAAACTTGGGTGAATACAGTTTTAGAGCAAATTTGCTGTGGGTTTTATTTGTTTGGTTTTGTGGAGTTTTTCACTACAATTAAAACATTTGGTCTAAAGGCTGCAGAATAATAATTAATAACTGCACAAATACTGATTTGTACTATCTTTGGAAGAAATTCCAACAGATTCTCCTCTAGCAGCTATAAAAATAAAACCAAACCAAAGCCTGTGTAGTAAAGACAGTCAGGAGATTACATTTTACAGTTCTATGGATGTTATGTACTCTCATCCACTACTACCACAGAACTTGATTCAGATGGTAAAAGATTACACATTTGCTCCAGGATTTTGTAGCTGAACATAAAGTAATGTGTCCTCAAGAAATACCCTGTTTCATGAATATGTCTTAAAAAAAAAAAAACTATTAGAATATGTTGGGTGTAATAAGGAACGCATGTAACTCCTACTTCTGATAAGGAAAAAAAAGGAAAGAAAAACAAAATGTTTTCCTCTAGCAGCATGTGATTCAATTAACTCTTCAAGCTACTCTCTCTTTGCAGCTGTTTAAAATATAATTATTTTCCATAAGACAGTAAAAATGCTAGTCCCAAAGGCAAAATTAAGTCTTATAAGATTTCTCTCTACATTATCAGAGATGGATCAAGTGCTAATAAACACCTGTGTACCTGACTGGCAGTTTTGAAACACAGGGTACACTCAGCAGCTTGTGCCAACACCAAAACCCATAAGACACCAGGCCTCTTCTATTCGAGTGTTTAGACTAGGTAGGTTTAATGCTTTTTTTCACTTCTGACATTTTACAATTTATTTTTTTCTAGAAGGAGAGTTCTAATGTTTCTATATTCTGTCTTTAATATCTTCTAGAGATAGATACCTATATTCAAAGTCAGGAGTTCACTCAAGATTTATCCTTTCTTCATGACACAACCTTGTAATTTTACATCTGACCCCTCCAAGCTGCTGATGCTCCACAAGGACTCTGTAAAAGCCAAAGTTGTTAATGAGCTCTTTTGATAATATAACAGCCTGAAGCACGGCTAAGCACCAGCTGCACCATATTTATCTACTTGTTTATGAAAGAGTTTCCCCCTCATTGTGTGGATAACTGACCTTAGCCATGGCTAATAAGACATGAGCTTCCTTGAACTATGCAGCTCTACACTGAATCTTATAAAACACTTCAGTGTTATCCATATAGCCTCACTGAGCTCCTAATGAACTGAAACACATTCTCTATCCAGTACTGCCATCACAGACAAGGTGTGGTCCAAGGTACAAAAATAACCTGGCCCAACCATTGCTTCAGCCATCTGCTTCTGTAGACAAGCTTCTTGCTGGTTACCACCAGGTTTCTATAAAGTAGAGAATCAAGCAAGGCCAGGTAGGACAGGGCTTCGAGCAACCTGATCTGGTTGAAGGTGTACCTGCTCCTTGCAAGGGGGTTGGACTAGATGACCTTTAAAAGTTCCTTCCAACCCTAACCATTCTATGATTCTATGATTCTGAGCAATGTATAGATATTTATGTTCCACCCTAACCATTATCTCATCTTACTGTCCCAACCACAAAGTGACAAGACTGGCTTGCTTGCTGCAGGAAAACTGCTTCGGGAGCCTTCCCTGAATTGCAGCTGTGCTTCCAGATGTATGTCTGATTAGTCAGAGACCCCTGTAAATTCATCATTTCTCAACCTTAAGCCTTTAAAGAGGCTGGGAGCTACAGAGTCAGTGTTCAAAAAAAATGCAATTATTTTACTTAAAATGAAAATTCTCTTCAGTCAAACTAGTTCCTCTAAATCAGATGATTTTCTTATCAATCTATGCCTAACATGTCCAAATTTTGCTTTTCTTTTCCGCTCTTTTTTTTTTTTTAATACACAACTGAGAAGCTATAACTGGCACAAAAGCAGGATGCAGAGCCATGCTGAACTGACTTGTAGGGCAAATTTATTCACAGGCTACACTATGATACTGTTGAACTTGAAATGAGTCACTAGAATGGGCACAAAAAGACAGTCTCTGCTTGATATCTTTTGTTTCCATTTTTTAATTAAAGAATATTACTTTTCTCACAATTGACTTAAATTATAATAATTAAATAACAGCTAATTTACACTGGCTCGCAGTTGGGGTGGGTTGAAAACTGTTCCTCTTCAGTTGCAGGTGGTATGTGATAATTCAGGATCCTGCCAATAAGCTAATACTTACAATAAATTTGTCTAATCTTTGGGTTAATACACACGTAAGTAATACAATCACCTTAACCATTCCAAATAAGAATACAGTTAGTTTCATTTTCTTTTTTTTTCCCCTCGACAGCATTACACTAGTTGTTCCTGATGATGTTCCAAGCAGAGCATTCCAAAGAGTCACTCGTGCAGGAAAACAGTTGAGCTAAACTCAGTTGCCAGCTCTTTTCTAATTTTAAGTTTAGCTTTCCCATTCTGAAGCAAGCATTCTCCTCCAATGCTAGTTGAAAGAGCTTATCTAATTTAACTTCCACTTTTCCCTTAAACATCTGGGAAACTTCATTTCTCTAATCAGTTTCTTACTTTCCTCTGCTAATTACAATCTTGTTTTTTCTATCTATATCATTTCCTGTGTGACAATTTTTTCTTCATTGGTTTTCTTGCTCTTTATATATTTCCTAGATGCTGGTGTTTACATTCAGGCAAAGCAGCTTATTTGTGTTGTCCCCATTCTCCTTAAAAATCCTCAGATAAAATGTGCCACAAGTTATTTGCCTCTCTGTATATCAGAATATTTAGCATGGCTTCCAAAATACCACCATTTGTTGCCCTGATAGCTCCATCATCAGCAAATTCTAGGATTTTAATTTACTCTAACGTGATGAGCCACCCTTCAGAAAAATTGGCCATCGGCTGTCTCTCTGCTCAAGTAGGCCAAAGTCACACACGAAACAATGAAGCCTGTCAGACGAACACCACTTCTCCGTTTCTCTTTCCTCACTGCCTGTTCTTCCCTTCTTTCTATTTCTCCTTTGCCCTAGGCCACATCTTAATCTCATTCTTAAAATCAAAAGGTTTCCTCCTTTCTGTATGGTGTATGAAAGATTACTACGTAGAACTAAATTGCTACAGGGACTCAGCCTTCAGATTTGGGTTACTTTCAGTTTACATCTATATTTTCATTCTTTTATCACCAAAATCCCTCTCATGTAGCTTTCAGGCTATTTCATGGATATAGGCTAAAATCTTGAGACAGTAAACTCTTTTCCACCAAGACAGATACTATAGTAACATCATATGCATATTGAAGTCCATTCTACAAGCAAATCAGAATTTTTTAAAATGCTACTTTTAAAATGCTATTTAACAGAATACAACTTAGGAAAAGTCATTAAATACTGTATACAGACTTTCTAATTTCTACAGTACTAGGCCATTATTTAAAAGAATTTACACATCTCATATAATAAACTAAATATTGAAGACTACATTGAAAAAATAAATGTTCATAATACCTATTGATTAATATCAGCAGGATAAATATAACAGACAAATTTGAAAGTTTTCCTAAGACAGAGATCTGATTCTTTAGAAAACTACCAAAATTATAAGAAGATTATGTTCAACTGATCTAATGGTTTGGTTTGCATTTCTCTGTATAAACACAGTGGTATGTTTACCAAACATCCACTTCCTTCTAACCCCAGATCATAGATTTTTGAAAATCCACCAAAAAAATGTTTTTTAATGAACACAAATGTGTTCACAATATCAAAACAAACTTGAATAAGACATTCATACAGTGTGAAAACCGAAGTCTAATAACTCTGAATGGAAGAGCTCCGCAACACAGAAGTTTCCGTAAATCTCCATAATATGTTCAAGCAGAACTAAAGGTAGACTTATGTAATATATTAGCTTGCAATTGCGAAGAACTCTTCAGGTTTTGTAATCAGTTCTCACACTTAATCACAAACCAATAAAGAATTGTAATGATATTTCACAGTTACATACATTGCGTGGCTTATAAATATATCTTCTTAACAAATTTAAAGCACAAATTTAAGTTCGTTCATTCATTTAAGGAAACTGAGGATCAACATAAGCTGTTTCATATGCCGACAGTTTAAGTAAATCAGCAAAGATTTTTTAAAAAAACTAAACTCTCTTACAACAAAAAAAAAAACCAGAAAGAAAAGACTTTATTCCTTTGAGAAGATGTTTAGCTTACCTGGCTTTGCCATTCCACACCGACAGCCTGAACAATATTATCAGCTCTTCAGGTACTAATTCTTGCTAACTGGAAGGATATTTTCTCTCTTGTTGGATTAATAATCAACTTTCCTGATAGTTCATTTGTAATTCTCTGCTGGTTAACCCTTTGCAGGGCTCCCATTTTGAACTAAGCAGCCTACACTGTTCTGTTCATCTTGATTCAAAAATACCAAAACGTACGATAGTACATACATGACAATTAAATAAAGAGTTAAAGAAAAAGTTTAAGAATAGATTACCTTAAAAAACTAAAAGCTTATAACTACTTAAAAGAAGATTTCCTTTCTCTTAAAGACTCTACTTACTAAACCTAAGAGCCAGTAAACCAATGCATCAAGAAACTGAAAGCTGTAACGTCCAATGGCTCATATGACAGCAGGCTCCCATGAAGCTACTGCTGAACCTCTCATCTTCTTTGTACATGTAAACATGACATGTGCCTGCTGAATTCTGAAAATAACATTTTATTATTGAACAGTGTGCTGAGAAATTACCACAGTTATCAGTTTGTGCAAGGCTGTCCATCTGTGTTGTCAGAAAGCAAGAGCAAGAGTGGCCAGGAGTAGAAACGAGATAAGAGAGGCCCAGAATAGCTAAAAAGGGGAGTTCAAATAAGGTCAGAACAGTTTAAGAAGGGATCTCTAACAATTATATGTAACTTTATTTTTCAAAGGTAACAGCAAATTCTGTACATTTTATCAGTTTCATAAGAATTCAATATATTTTGGCAGCTCTGTTGTGAAATAAGTAAAAAGGTTATAAAACAAATAAAACAAAGTGGTTTAGAGATCTAGTACAGAAGGGTGAAACAACCTGGAAATCCTGACCTAAAGAAACTAGCCTTTGTTTGGGGGATATCAGATGGACCTGGGATGTGCTTTGATTGTGGACAGAGGGAAGAGGAAGAGAAAAATAAATTTGTTGCATGGATAACTGAGGCATAATACTGTAAAAATGGAAAAATCATATGAAAAGCTTTTCTTTTATTTTCTTTTTTTTTTCTTTCTGGAAAACAGTGACTTGGGTTTTTGAATGCTCTAGGAAAAATATAAGACATGACAGTTCTATTCACTAACAAATGCTTTCCTGGTAAACAGTGCTATAGCTGTTTTATTAAATAATACTGCAGTAGTTTTGTTTTTTCCTTAGACAAAGGGACAGGGACACGAAAAGTTACTGCATAGCACAGAAGAGACTTTTTCTGTTTCTCTTAGTGTAAGAGTAGTCACATAGCAAATCTATTTTTACACAACTGTAGGTCTCTGCTCTCTGTCTACTGCTTTCTCTTCTGTAGCACCTAATACAGTTTGCTGTAAAGTTTCTACAGTATGTGCTGTAGAATTTATGACAAAATGCTATAAAGCACTGAAGCAAATTTATTTCATATTTATAGTTAATTTTATTCTGTGGGTTTGAAGGAAAACCTTTTAAGAACACCAATAATATGAGAAAGTTACCACAACTAAATTTATTATTAAGTATCACATCAGTGGTACTCCTGGGGGGCTCCTCTTCATGGGAAGAAAGCTTAAACAACATTTTCTAACACATTGGATTGCTTCCCAGAGATGTGATGGCCTACAGAGGCAGTGCTGAACAAAGCAGGCTAGAACAGTAAGTCAGTAAACAACGCTTTTCAGAGGATGGTCACAAATAAGTGCAACTTTGTTTAATAAAGACAAATTATAGTTATGTTATAATGCACTTTTAGAAGGTGCATTATCTTTCTCTCCTGTTCCACCTGACTAAACTGGTGGTATCTCTTCTATCACCTGAGTGGTTGGCTGGAAATAATGGGCAAAACAATCCACTATTGTTACAAGAGACAATGACCTTTCATGTCCTTGGAGCTTGCTATGACCTTTCATCTTTCCTATTCTCCAATGGTCTCTCCTAACAACTAAAACTACACCCTGTTAGGCTGAATTCCAGATTGTCATAAAAAGCCCCGTCCTTTCAAAACAAAACCAATTTTTACACCAAGGTGGAGGAGAAACACAGGTCCATTGTTCCTGCACAGATGGAAGTTAGAGTTACTAAGGCAACAGCTCTAATCCCCCTTTTAACCACCTTTTTCACATCATTGGCCTATCAAGTGTGCTACCTTTTAACTCATAAGCTCAAAAGCTGGTAGTCTAACTGACTGCTCTAATTAGCTACGATTTTCACAGTACAGACAACATGATGAGCTAATCGAAATTTGCAAAATAATGACGTACCTCCAGCAAATATTCCTCCTCCTGAGGCCCAGTCTTAAAATAACAATAATGAGACCATTATTAGAGGAGGGCATTAAAATGCTGCACTGCTGCTAAACAGAGAACTTAATTGTTCTGGTCTTGTCCATTGAATCAACAACCTATTGTTGTGGACTTGAAAAATAAAGGACTGGAGAATGGGTGCCATAATGATTGGTCTGTGCTGCCATACCAGCACTCTGTAGAATTGTTTTCCTTTTGAAACTCTTGATGGACTAGTAGTTTTGTTTAAAAGTAATACAAAGGGCAATTGTCCAGATTAAAAAAAAAAAGTCCTATTTATTGAAATCTTTAGAAGCAGTTGCATGGATTTGCTCATGACCCCCAAGATAAAAACACAGGGACCATAATAATGCTATTTGGAGAGACCACTGCTTGTAGCGACGCTGTCCTGTCTAGCTACTGCAAAAGGAAGGAAGGCATTTCCTTTGCAGACAGAAATAATGACAGAAGGTCAAATAGTGGACAGATCCAATTCATCTGTATAAAGGAAGATGTCTTATTAAAAAAAAAAATAAAAAAAAAAAAGAATGACCTAATATATTCAGTCATCATTTAGTATTCTGGGTTTAGATCAAATTGATAAAGGTATGCCTAAGTCAGTCACAACACAAGACTTTTTTGTTTGGTTAGTTGGTTAGATATTAAAAATTACAGACCTTACTTTTTTTCAACCTATTCTATAGAATTATACTCTAAACTTTGTAGTTGGGAAACTGAATAATATACCTTGAGATGTAGTGACTCAACTGATGCAAATTGTTACTTACTGTTAGCTTAGGATATTCTTTATTTAAAATTGGGACTCGGAGGAAGAGATATCTAAAACCTCTGGAATATCTTTTAAACTTTTTTTCTTAAACTGTGAAGAAAGTAAAACATACAGCTTTTCACAAAATATTTAAGATAACCATGATCTTGAGAAAAAAAAATATTCTCCCAAATCAAAAATCATAGTTTTATCAAATAATCATTAAATAACACTATCCTGGATTCCTCTCAGCTTTCACTGCAACAGAAGAGTTGAAAACATATAACAATAACAAGTTTACACTTTGGAATAGAAATTAAAATCATGTCTTAATGTATATAGTTACCTCTTCTAATGCATCTTTCTACATACAAATTGCTCAAAAACAAGCTATGACTCTAGGTTAATACAAACAATCAGAAACAGCAGAATTTGGGCTTGCAAGAGTACCCATTGGTACTTTGCTATTTGTTTCAATGGGAAAAACTTTAAGTTTTACTTTTTTCTTATTCTTATCAACATATTGTTAATCAAAATGAGGGGGAAAAATGTGAGAAGGAAAAAAAAGGGGAAGAAAATTTACAGTTAAAGGTTAACCCAAAAGGCATTTTCAGCAGTCCTTAGAAATGCTCGCATAATGTAAATTTGTCTTGCTTGTACTCACAGAACGTATTTTCTTTAAACTCAAGGTATTTTCTTTTGTAAATTGAAAAATGCCTAATATAAAGAAGTATTAAATTGTAAATAAGACCTCTTGCTTCATTCATTCCATGCTTTGCTTCATTTATCTTCATCTTGTTAGGCTAAATTAATTAGCAATCTCTGTGTTGCACACTTTCTCTTTTCATTACTTGAAATAATGGTCTGGATATGGGGGAAAAGCCTCACCACAGGGATCTTGAGACATTACCTTGAGGAAGAGTCTCTTACGTATGTATTGCTTTAGCAATATTAACTAGCTAGACGTTATGACATTCATTAAATGGATTCAAGACTTTAAAACAATAACCCTGATTTTATGAGAAATAAAAATATTTTTTTAAAAATAGAGGCTTGCAATAAAGCATGTTTACAATTTATTAGCCAGAGGTACTAAAAGAAAGAAAGTACATAAATTCATCAATTGTTTTACTCAATGCTTTAGTTAATATGAAAAAACTGCATTTGAATACAATTTCTGGCCAACTGTGTACAGAGTCTCAAACATATTAATGTGTCAAATTACTCAAAGCAAGTTGCTGTACCATTTGTCTGTGAACGTTCTGTATATAATTAATTGGATGTCTGGAACAGTTTCATTGGTAAATCTGGTTATTTTAATACTGTAATGGGGAGCAATGTGATAAACTATTAGGCAAGTTTTCTTCCTTTAACCTACATTATGGCATCTAGAGCAAAAGGACAAAACAGTAAAGCCTTTTTTAATCTCACTCTGATCAAACAACCTTCTTTCTCCAATCACAGCCTTGTGCGTGATATCTTTCTGCTAGTGTTTCTTATTTAATTAAAACAGACACTGACAGAAGGACATGGATTAGGACTGTAATGATGCATTTACTTAGATTAATCGGAGGCTCCTTTTGGAGTAATGGCTTAAACAAAGAACAAAAGGAAATTGTTATGAAACAGTCTTTTATCCCAGGCAAAGGTCACATTATGAGGTTTTTAATTTTGTCAGCCTCTGTTATATTGGGCCTTGCTACTGGAACATGAGAAGTGCTTCTCTCCCCCTCTCCCCCGAGCCAAGCCAGTTATTATAATACAGCCATTAAAGATGCAAATTAAAATGTCTGATTTTAAAACAGGTTGCTTAGCTTTCAAAACCCTCTAATTAGCATGTTGTGCATTGTTGTGAAGGAAAGAAACCTAAAATGCTAATGACCTGCTGCCAGGTGACCACACTGCTGTGCAAAATAATACAGACCCTTTCAAGGAGCAGCAATAATAATACCCAGCTTTTATGAATTACCCAACCCAGGTCTGCTCTGCACAACATGTGCTTAAAGAAACAAGCGTGCATCCAGCCAAAGATCAGAGTTCAGTAGTCAGCACAAGAGATTGTGTGAAAAGAAGTCTGTGCCCACTCAGACACTGTAAGGTAGGAGAAAAACATTTGAAACCACCATGGGCCAGGTGATACTTGGACCAGGCACACAGAAAAGCACAGAATGGAAAATTCTTGCTCTGTCAGACCGAAACTACAGATACACTTCTGTAAATCTCAAAAGAGCCAGCCATGACTTGCTGTGATAAATTCCACTTCTCTGCTTCATTCACAGAAAGGCAATAATGCATTAAAAGACCCCAAATATTGGTATATTTTTGTCCTTCCCCAGTTTACTGTTCATTGTAACAAGTTCATTGAACACACAAAGTTAAGCTAGAGCTGCCAAATCTCAAAATTTTTCCACAAGTCTTGTTATATTTTCTTAAAACTACAGGAGAAAGTCTGATAATGCAACTTCAAAGACTCAAAGGAGAAAAAATTTTCTTAAACCTCATGGTACTTGAAGCACTGTTTTTTTCTTGACTTTTAGTAAACTTACTCTCTTCACACAAAATTTCAAAAGAAAAGAACTCTCATCTCCCAGTGACAAAATGTATCGCAAGTGACTTCATTTTTGGAAATCATAGCTGCAAACATATTCATTAGTCTTCTGCATCACCTAAACTGCACACAGACCCAGTCCTTCTCCAGTCACAGAGTCCACATTTCTGGCAAGTTGATACTCACATAGAACCTAGAGGCACAACCTGATACCAACAAAGAAGCGAAACCTTGCTGACAGTGCCAACATTGGGTCCAAACAACAGCAGCAGAGGCTGCACCACAAAGAATAGCTTCTTGAAAAGTTCGGAATAATTAGCTGGGCAGTCAAGATTAACCCCACTTGACCTGGTTTTTACCAACAGCTAAGAAAAAAAAGGCTTGCTTTGTAACTCGACATCTTTGCCATAAAAATCCTGGTCCAATCCCCTCCAAACATACCAGCATAGCGTGACAGTGTTCTTCCAAGGTCACAGTAGTAGGAAGTTGGATGAGATGCTGAGAAACTGTGCTGGCCTATGGTGTCTATTCATTTGCAGAAGTCTCCCACCCTTCAAGTTATTCCTAATTGACCAGTAAGGGACAAAAATTACTGCAAAGGGGATTTTCAGTCATTTTTAATCTCTTATTGCGTTATAGTTTACTTAAAAATTCATCAGTCCAGAGACAAGGTACTGTATGATTCCAAATCCCAATGCCCCCAAAGCCACTACACAATTCAGTTCCTCAGATAAATTACAAACCAGTAAGGTTAAGCAAATCATAATATATAAAGGACCCTACGTGTGGTTTCATCTCAAACGAATGTGTCAACACTCTGTATTGCTTGTTTCTATTTTACACAGTGCAGGCCAGATTCTGCCACATTATTGCCACTACAGTCCCTCACAATATAGTCCCAATTCTGAAAAAAAATTGGACAACTTGCTTTTGGAAATATTAACACAATTACATGCAAGACATTGAAATGACCTAAATAAAAAGGGAAAATACACTTATTTACAAAGACAGTAATTTCAATTTACTTAACACTCAAACACTTCAGCTGCTTAAAAGGTGGCAAACAAATTCCGGTAAACAAAATGTTAATAAAATTAACTATGTAGTAGTACTCTATCTGGTTAAAAATATGCTGAACTTCACAATCGTCTTCTACAACTTCGAATTATCACTGTCATCAGCCAGTACCACCATTTATTTATTTATTTAAACTTAACTTCTGTTCTGCCAAGATAATCACATCTTAAGATACGAGAACCTGTTTTCACAGATGCATGTATCATCCACTAGTGTTCCTTGGCTGCCTCTTAGTTGTTATTTTTTCCTGAATAAAACCACCTCTGTGAGACAGAAAATACACTGCTAAGTTTATTTATTAAAAAAAAAATACAGTAACATCTAATGAAAAAAAAAGACTTTGTGCAAAGTGACAGGTGGCTCTATCGTTTAAAACACACGGTCAGAGAATTCCCATTATTTTTGTCTGTGGCGGTGCCCATACTATATTTGCAGAATTCGTCCTAGCAGTGTATTTTAAAGGCATCTTGTGATGGCTACTGCATTGATATTCACAATGCAAATACACCATTTCCCAAAAGTTCTATTTGTTCCTTAAAATATATGAAATATGCTAATACTCTTTGAGCGAACAAGTAATAAAATCTGCATTAGTACCCTACACAGAATGTGAATTCATGCTTTAAGATCAGAGTTGCTTAGATAGCAAATTATCTGCATCATTTCACATTTACCAGCTAGAGAGCTGTCCAGGTACAGCCTGTATACAGTCAGCATTAGAACAATCAGTGCCTACATTAATATAGTACTTTGTGTTCTGTGGTTTTTGCTGAATATCCATGTAGTACATAGAAATATATGTAAAAGAACAACAGTAATCCAGTAATCTAAGACTTCAGTGTAGGAGTCTGACAAGAGTCAGGCTGGCACAGCAGCAGCTAGTGGCATAGCACTGTGGAAACACTACTGAAGCAGTCAAATACTCAGCAGTCTGCTCGTTTGGTGCAGAATAAGACATTGATTAGGCTTTGATACATTACGAGTTCACCTGGGGCCATTAAAGTACATCTCTGAGTAACTGTACTACTCTGTCATGTTGATCCCAGAAACTCTGGTGGCCAATACAGAGCAGGAAAGACAATCTACTTTCTGATTTATTTGAACATCACTTTCACACACCCAAGAAAAAGTCACAATATGCTCTGCACTGATGCATAGCATAATAAAATGTATTTCTATGAAAAAAAAAAAGCCATCAAGTCATTGAGATTTCATGTATAATCATAGAATGGTTAGGGTTGGAAGGGACCTTCAAAGGACATCTAGTCCAACCCCCCTGCAAGGAGCAGGGACATCCCCAACTAGATAAGGTTGCTCAGAGCCTCATCCAGCCTGGCCTTGAACCTTTCCAGGGATGGGGCATCCACCACCTTTCTGGGCAACCTGTTCCAGTGTTCTACAACTCGCATTGTAAAAAATTTTTTACAAATATCCAATCTAAATCTACCCCCCTCTATTTTAAAATCATTACCTCTCGTCCTATCATAACAGGCCCTCTCTCCTTCTTGTAGGCCCCCTAGAGGTACTGAAAGACCGTTATAAGGTCTCCCTGGAGCCTGCTCTTCTCCAGGCTGAACAGCCCCAACTCTCTCAGCCTGTCCTCACAGGAGAGGTGCTCCAGCCCTCTCATCATCTTCATGGCCATCCCCTGGACCTTCTCCAACTGGTCCATGTCCTTCTTGTGTTGGGGGCTCCAGAGCTGGACACAGTACTCCAGGTGGGGTCTCACCAGGGCAGAGTAGAGGGGGAGAATCACCTCCCTCGACCTGCTGGCCACGCTTCTCTTGATGCAGCCCAGGATGCGGTTGGCCTTCTGGGCCGCAAGGGCGCATTGTCGGCTCATGTTGAGCTTCTCGTCCATAATAACGTAAGCAGATTTGACCCAAAGACATGAAGAATTGGGAAGCCTGTTCCTTCTAAATACATTTTTCACTCAAGTAGCCCCACAGATTAGTGTATGTGATATATATATATATATTGGAACCTATATAATATGGAACTATATATACATAGTGGAATGCATGTAACAGTCAAATAATTGGACCCAATCCTGTTCTTCAAATTACTAGCTTGCGCTCCCAACCACTAGCACTAATTACGCAGAGCAGCAGTTTTCTCTATCTTCATATACTGTGAAACAAGAATAGCTCTTATTTCTGAGCACTAGTAACAGCTCTTTGGGTTTGCTCCATTATGCATGACCTATCTTAGTTTTTCCCATGTATCCTTCTCTTCAGGTTCTCCTCATCCTATTCCACCTGGTCAGTCCATACTGGTATCACTGTATGCACAGCTTTCTATATCTGTCAGATGAGAGAAAACAGAGCTGTCTGCTCTTTGGGTTTCCAAAAGACTGAATTTGGGCCATACAAAGTAGCTCTTTTTCAGTCCTAAGAACCACAGGGTCAAGCAATATACATATTTGAATTCACTTATCAGATTACCACATTCACCACTAGAAATTCTTATTACTATTTAACTTCTCTTGCACTCCTAGATACCCCATCTCACTCCAAAACTTCTTTCTTTTCTGATTTGTGATATAATGTGCAAAACAGTGTTCAAATCCCTTATACATTTCATATTTGGTTTTGGGACTGTTGCCTCTATGAACATATCATTGAACTTTTGACCTAACATCTTAAACTCTCTTCACAATTGGAGTCTTCATATTTTCATATCTGCTATTTTTTTTAGTCCTGAAGATAAACTAGATAAATGATGGAACAAAAATCACACAAGCAGTCAACTCCACTCTTCTGGCTATTATCACTTGATTTCAATAAACGATAGGGCTATTATATTCCAAACCATCTTCTGCAAGAGAATATTGATCTATGCAATTCATCACTGGTTTTATAGTGAGTGTCAGAAAATAAGTTGATAAACTATTTCACATTATATGCAATAGAAAAACTACATATATACTTTCAAGTGCAGATAATATACTCAATGAGAATTTAAAAAAATATTTTTGCATTCTAGCTTGCAAAAGTATCCTGCACAAATTAAGTTAAGATTTCACCTCTATTAAGTGAAAAGAGAATTATCCATATGCAAACTTGGTTTGCATCTCACTTCAGAAACACAGGCTAGGTTTCAAGAGAAACTGGGCCAAATGTAACTGTCAAGAGATGTCAGTTTGCTGGTGAACCCAACATGAAATAGCTCATACACAGAAAGGCATCATGCGTATATAATTACAGTGTCATACTCACATACATATGGTGAACTTCAATACCTCCTCAAAAAATAATTCACTAGGCACCTTTCAGCATTTAGCCTACAATTTTCCCACTAGTCAAAATTTCCCAATCAATATTGCCTAATGAAGTGGGCACACAGAAGAGTAATGCACTTTTTTGACTCAGTACCTGGCATGCTAATTACCTTTTTATGCCTTGGTTTGCCCGTGTGGATAACAGGAGAAACAAAACCTGTATAAATCACCTTTCTAAACTGCTTTGAGATCTGCTGATAAAAAAAAAAAAGAGGGAATGAGGGAAATTGAATCTCTAAGCCATCTGAAACAGGTATCACTTAAAAACAAAATAAAACCAAACAAATGAACATAAAGGGTTTGGGGGTTTTGGTTGTTTTTTTTTTCTTTCTTTCTTTTTGTAGTTTTAGAGGTTTCAATACTCAATCAGCCAGTCATACTACTGCATTGTTTCATTATAAAGTGGATCAGAACAGACAAATTAATCAAGTCAGGACAGTGAGTGCACTTTGTTTCCATACTATATCTTGTACATATCTTTCTTAGGTTCAGAATGAAATCCAGCTCCAGCTGTAACAGCTTTCAGGCTGACAAATCTTTCTGGAGCTGTGCCACACAGCATTTCAGACCTGGAAGGTACTGCAAGCAGACACTTTCACCACATTTTTTAAAACCCCATGTATCAGATTTTCACACATTAAACATCACTCCAAAGGTATACCTGTCACAGTTTAATGATGTGCACCATCCAATCTTTGGGCACTCATTTCTTCTGTCCATATAATTATCAGGATTTCAAATCTTTCATTTCTGAAGAGTGGAATTAAAATATGTAACCTATTAGAAAGATGATACTCTTAACTACAGTATAGAGACTCACTTATAGATCACTCTCAAAGAGCTTAGGGTAATAGATTTTGAAAACGTCTTATTTTTTGTATGTATTCATATTTGCGGTTATATCTAAATCTTTACAAAGTTTCCACTGCTGACATAGCTGGAAACTCTGTCACACTGATGGAAACTAAAGCAGTTTAGTAGTGCAAATAAGTTGAAACACCTGAATTTTTTAATTATTTTAATCAATCCAATGTCCCACCAAGCTAACTTAGCATGGTTATAAAAGTCTTGCTGGTAATCACAGAGAATGAGCTGTAAAGCTACCTGGTTTCTTCAACATTTGTGAAAAATATTATTATCCCAAACGGGTTTTGAAAACAGTTTTTCTGACTTTTCATATATATATATATATAAAAAATATATTAAATCTTTTAAATATATATGCAAATATACATATGTGGGAATGCATACATATATATGTAGGTATATGTACCTACCTGTACAGTTACATTTAAGCAAAATCATTAGGTTGTGTTCTCAGACTTTTCTTCAAAGCCCACCAGTTAAAGCACATGGACATATGTAGCCATTTCTCCTCTCTGGTACCTGAAAGAGGACACTACAAGGTGCAGGACAGAGCAGGAGAGTGGCTTCAGGGAACAGATGCCTCAGCAAGAGAGGAGGGAGCAGAACCAAGGGGAGGAGAATGAGAATGGCAACAGCTTGGGAGAGTTCAGGGACCCCCTACAAAACCCCAGGAACTTCTGCCTACCATCTGCATTTGATAGGAAACATTGGTGAGAACTTCCTTCTGACGGACTACTTCAGATTAGAAAAGGGATGCAAGAAATGAAAGAGTTAAATACATAAATGTTTCTAGAGTTTTAAGATAATCACATAGAGAGTGATTATCTTAAATCCTAGAGAGATAGTGGTTTGCTTTATTTTTTTCCCCCTCAAGCCTGCACCTTTTTTCTTAATGAAATGCATAGTCAGCCCTCACTTGGCAAAATATTTTTGTTGCCATGCAGTTAAACAAATGTTTTTTTCATTTTCTTTTAAAGTAGCCTCCCACTCATGTTTCTCTAAACAGTGGCCCATCAGTCCAGCTGGATAACATGTACAAGCTGAGCAGTAAAGTTTCCTCTCGCCTCCATTAAAAGGGTCCTTTCCTTATTTCATCAGCCAGAACACATGGGGAAATAACAGAACTTCAAAAATAATGGAGTACATCTGAAAGGAATTCTGATTCCATAATATTCCCATATTCCACTATAACTCACAGCATCCGATTGGCATTCGGCATAGCAGCTTTAGCACGGACAAGTGCAGAAGATCAAGGTAATCTTTTCTTATTTCTCTTACATATTGATATTCATAATTCCATTGTGCTTTTTTTTCTCTATTTTTATTCTTCCTGATTCTTGGTATGAAATATGAAGAATTCACAAGTATTATTATCAAATTTATGGTGTATGCTAGCTGCACCGCACCTTATAGTCTCACGGTTTTTTGCCCTGCAGTATGAAAGATTTGCAAAGCGTTTAAATGGGAGAGATCTATACAAACTATAGTTAAAATATTATTACATTTATATGTTTTTCTATATGAACTAGTAAAAAAATAATTTTTTATTCCACTTTAGGGCAACGTTTTACTACAATTAAATGAAAGGCTTAGCTCTGTTACTTCTTTGAAAAGAATCATGACCAAAAAGACACAATTTTAGGAAACATAACTGGAAGATGATAAAGAAAACCTCTCTCCTTCCATATGAGGCAATATCAGAACCAAATATATCTTGTTGATACTTAAAATGTGAACATATTCCCTTCTGTAATTCTTTCATCTGTGTGCGCAATTTATACAGGAGCTTTGAGAGAGAAAAGAATGAAGTGCTTGCCTTTAATCCCAAGGGGGTTTTATGTGCTGTTGTTTTTGTTGGTTTTTTTAATTCATTATACTCTCCCTTCCCATGACTGGTGACCATCACTGCAGCACCACACCTCCAGCTGTGAGCTTGAACATGTGGCTCCCTGAAGCCAAAACAAGTGCTGTTTTTCTGATTTAGAACAAGGGACGTTGGAAGGGGGGAAAAAGCTTAAGCTTCCATTCCTTTTGAATTTCAGTGTCACCTCTGTAATGGAGTATATGACACAGCAACCTAGACAATATGACAAATTACAGGAAAATGTGGAGCAATTAAGATTACAGAAAATTATCAGATCTTTTAGCAGAAAATTAATATTGTGTCACCTTCAGAGGGAAAAACTCTTTACAATATGTTTTACATGAAATGCTTGATAAACTGTACACCTAATTTGTAAGGTTTTTCTGTTACAAACCACAAGATGAAATCTTATGTATCTGACATTGCTCCTCTCAGAGAGGACTAACACCTAAGAGCAGAGGAAATCTCTCTTGCAAGAAATCCAGCATACATTAGACATAGACAGTGAGAAGGACAGATTGTAAGAAGGAAGGAAGGAGGGTAAATATCAACAATAAAAGTTTAGAAGATTACTTTAGCAGTTGTGCAACAGTTACAGAAAAAGAATTTAAAAGGAAACTATTTTTCTCTCCTCATGAAGTCCAGAGTACACATTTTATTATAGTGAGCAGTGACTTAATTTTCCAAGACACAGCCTGAGACAACAGCAGATGACTACAAGCTCAGCAGAGGAGTCTAAAATTAGTATTTTAAAAAGTCGTTTTATTCTCATAAAATTTGTACATTAAAACTGACATTTTAAAAGGTTACTTCTGTAGAGAGGAACTAGCAGCTATCAAAATCTAAAAACACCAATCAAATGCAAACGTGTTTCAAAACAAACTTTGGTTAGCACAGACAAATCGCCATGCCAAACAGCAGCGCAGAGCAGGGGAAAGCTCTGAGAAAAAATTATAAATTAGGTAAATCTTCAAGTTATAGTATTATTGCATAAAAGCTGTATTTTAGACATCTTAGTGCTAACTGCCAAATGGTCTGCATTATTCTATGCTATTAGCCATAGTAAGCGAATTTCCTACCACTTCAAACAAACTATCAACTCCAAATTGAGCAGGTTTGTGATAGAGCCGGAGAAAAGGGCTTTCCTTTAAAGTTGGCCTGTTTTATTTTTCTGTCCTACTATAGAATACACCTTACTCTGTATGGGTTTTTATTCACATTAGGGTAAGAAAAATACAGGTATTCATTAATATGTCCACAAGTGTATTAAAATTAGATTTACCCCAGTCTTTTATATGTAAGTTTGTTTTATCTATCACATACAGCTGTAAGGAGAAGAGACAAGTTAGTCCAAGGACATAATGTCTTTCAGGCTCTATAGCACTTAGCAGCTTACTGGGCCTCCAAGGCCTAACAGATTTAACCAAGACTTTTCACACAATCAGGTAAAGAAAGCTAGGCCAGTCAGCAGATGTCCCATTCAGATAACAAAGAGAATATTTTAGTGACAATGTGAGAAAACAACAGTAAAAATGGTAGAGAAACCCACTGAACCGTGGTGCTCTTTTTTCTTTACTAAGCACCATCAACAGGAGTTTGACTATGACATTCACTGTAGTCTTCAGCAAGGGAAAGTCAGTCATACAAGCTTAGGCACAAGAGACTCAAATAAACTATCACAAGAATTTACTACATCAGTGCTGGACAATCTTCTCTATTTTAATTTCCTTTCCGGATTTAGGATTAATTCATAGATGATCAGTTAAAACTCCAGGCTAACAGATGAAAGATTCTTGTCATGCATGTCATCACTAAATTCACCTACAACAAAATGTTGCTCCATTTGTACCTTCAGTTTCACTTCAGCATAATGCAAGTATTTAGTGTCCTGAGTCTGAGTTAGCAATATTAAAACTTGCAAACAAGAAACGGCTATTAGTACCCAAAATTGCTACAGTCAGTTGCAAACCAATGAAGAGGTGAAAGCACTGTGGTGTGAACAAAGCCAGTTTTAGCATTTGTTAAGGTCACTTCAGTTCTTCAAGTAGCTCTTCTTAGAGTCCATTACCTCAGCTAAATATGCTCAGCAAACCATAATAATGATGGAGATAACCGATCTGAAGAAACCAATTTGGGGTGTGGTTTTGAATCTGAATCAGGGAAAAGATGACTATACGCCCCATGCTTTTGCTCTTCTCTAAGGCCAAGTTTAAATAAAGAAGAATACTTTTCAGTTATCTTGGACCACATTTCAATGGCTAGGGAACTATGAATGAAAGAAGTTTACAAAGATGACTGTTAAACATTAAAGTATAGTATAATCACTGTATGAATTAGTCATAGCCAGTTTAGACACTGTCCAACCCACTTTCCAACCATCTGCAACAAATGTGCTCCATTAAAACAGAACCATATGGAAAACAAGCTAGCAATTAACACAGCTTCTATGCATACCTCTAATACAGCACAGATTTCAAACTTTGAGTGAAACTGACTGCTGAATTACTTCCATATTGCTGCTGTTTAGACCTTGGCAGCACATATTTATCCTCACTCACTACAGTATGTCATCCCAAGATACTGCTATATCATCAAAATAAGCATGAAAAAACCACCCACAACTGAGCCACTCATTGTGGTTTATAGCCTCTGTTAATAAAATATTTGCAGATCAAAGTATAACAGACTTTTCAAAGATGCATAATATGTTTCTTACCAGTCAGTATAAAA
This sequence comes from Chlamydotis macqueenii, assembly GCF_036417535.1. Classification (NCBI taxonomy): domain Eukaryota; kingdom Metazoa; phylum Chordata; class Aves; order Otidiformes; family Otididae; genus Chlamydotis; species Chlamydotis macqueenii. Next base: position 55,908,574 of record NC_141560.1, on the reverse strand, counting down.
ACTAATAGCTAATGCAGGGCAAATCGACTAATTTAATTGCTAATTGGTAATGCCTTGTACAATCAACAAAACTGCTGCAGGTTTGAGTAGCTTTCTGCTCTCCCAGAATATGTGAAGTGCTAGGGATGCTGCACTTAACACTGTTGTTGTTTCCCATTCCAAAGGGGACATGCAGAAATCCTAGTTCCCAAATTCAGAGACTTTAAAATGCTCACAGATAGTACTATTTTGGTTATTTGTCTTTAATAAAATAAGGAAACTAGAAAGCCTCATAATTGTGTATGTTTGAATGTACAAGATCCAGAAAGCACAACTTACTATAAACAAAAAGCAGATTGTAAGCAAAATGTTTTGTTTCCTTATTTAAAGTGAACTGGAAGTGCTCAGTACATACTATGTGTCCTTTTCTACCCAGTCCATCAGAGCTCTTCACTCTAAAATTGTGACTCTCTAATTCAACCTACAGGCATTTGTTCTCTTCTGCTCAACAGTTCAGCCCATGAAGTTTGGTCAAGGTGGTGAAGCCCCACAGAACCATGCAGGTTGACAGGGACCTCTGGACGTCAGCAACTCCTGCCTCCCACTCATCACAACTCTGCTTGCTCAAAGACTTGTTCAGTCAAGTTTTTAATATCTTCAAGGAGGGGGAAATTGTAAAAGAAAACCTAAGTACTAGGAAAAAAAAATACACCTAAATTATAAAAAACATACTGGGTATTTAAAATATGACATTTCCAATGCAAATTAAGTTGCTTAAAATCATATAATATTAAAATTGAGGGAATTTGTATTTGTTTTTTTAAATAATTGCTATTTATTTAATTAAACAAAGAATGTCATAAAGCAAAATCATTCTAGTTCATCAAAGCTCCTGTATTTCCTCAGTTATCCAGGATGAAGTGAAAAAACTAACTACAGACATCATTTTGCTACAGAATTCTGAATTTTCCAAAGTGGAGTTACAGAAGAGATTAATTCCATGAAATAGTACCTCAGTACCTACACAATTTCAAAAACCCTGAAATTTTGAAAGCAGCTTTTCATGACTCTAGATCATTCATGGGCCACACTGTTTCCAAAGACCCACAATAAAACATGACGAGCCTGGAAACAAAAGATTTAGAGGCAGAATTCCCCACATTATTTTAATTCTGTTCACACAGAAGTTTCTCTCCCATTAAGCAGAAAACAAGAAGAAACTGTAAAACAAGCTCCACATTTCTTCATGGGTGCTTTTCACACCTTCAAAGGTTTCAATACTGACAGTATTAATAAAGCCCTTTGGCAATAATACACTGTCCAAGCTTAATACATCAATGAAACAATGTAGTTTGGCTATTCTCATATATGTCCATAGCTGCTTCTTGGTTTTGTCCTTAGAATTGTCCATTGTAATAGCTACAGAGAAGACCATACGATGTTTGGTGGCAGATTTCAAGTACTAGCATTTCAAGTCATGCAATTATACTTTGATTTTCCTTTATTCCAAAAAGGAAATTTCTAGAAAACCTTGTCTTGAAGATGTCCTTGCACATATGACACACCCACAGGCTTATGCACATTAACAGAAATAATAGGATATAAACATGCATCATTTTAAAATTCATGGTTTAGACATTATCAGCAATACTTGAATGCCTAATACAAACAAGAACTCCTTTTTTCTTAAAAATATGCTCGTAGCATCCAAAAGAGCTGAAGCAGCATTAAATGGGATTCTGATTAATGACATTTTGGTTTAATAAAAAGAAGGTTTCAGCGACAGTCATATTAAACATCAGTTTGCAAATAAGACTTTAAATAAACCATACATATGTATCAAAAACTGGCCTTCTACCACTACACTTATTTTCTACATTCATTAGGTAAATGATATATTGCCAAAAAGTCTAAAAATATTCAAATAGTATTAGGACTGAAAAAAACCCACAATGCTTTGGAATTGGCACCTAAACCTCCTGCATCCCCCATAAATTCTGACTAATTAAATTCCTACTATGTTATTCCTCCTGTTTTCCTCACAGCTGTTTTATGTATTTTCACCTGTTTCACTTCCCTTTTTGTTCAAGTAACAAAAAAAGCTTAACCTTACTTGATTGACAGAAAGGAATAACAATATTTAATTAACATCACTCCATACATGACAAATCCTAAAACTCTGCTCAGTCAATAAGGCTCTATGAAAGTATTCCCCCAACATTTTAAAAAGCTTTTTAAGAAAGCTCAGAACACTGTGTTCTTAATTCAAAAGCACATGCCAAGTTAATTATGGTCTTATGCTTTGACCAAAAGTAGGATTTGTGGGATTTTCTTTTTCTTAAGTCAAAGGATTCAGAAGTAATTTATGAATGATACTGAAATAATGCATGAATTAGCTGCTAACATGCTGTTAGTTTCAAGCGTTAATTTTTTTTTTAATGTACTGGGAGGGTCAGCATTAAAATCATGCTGACTTGAAACTCTATTTATACTAAAAACTACATTAACTAAACAATCATGCTATTTTACAGTCCTCCTACTTGCCTTTAGATTATTGCTCTTGACTAGGTTACTCGTTTGAGAGATTTCAGCGCAATTTCTGCCAATTCAAATATAGACGTTTCCAAAGCTAAACAAATACTCTAACAGTGTCACAGATACTCTCCCTAGAGTTACTATTTCTTTATGTACATGATGTTTTATTCATGTTCCCATATCTGTGTGAGCAGTTATACCATAGGTGTATACGATACACACTCTCGTATCTTACTGTTTGTCTGTTTAAGTAACTTGCTTTACCATGGTCTTGTTATTACTGACAGATTTTTCAAAGGAGTCCCAAAAGGTTCAATGCACGTACTCAGGTGGGTGTGTGGATGTGTGTGTGTGTGTGCGCGCGCGCGTACAAATGTAAAATGGCCACAATTTAATAATGTTTATCAAAAGTATTGCTATCTATTTCTCAGTTGGATTTTAAAGAGCATCCAATTTCCTGTAGATTATTGATTTAAAATGTGATTTCAGACTCTAACTCACGTGGGATCGGCACCACTTCTCTCCCATACAATAGCTGCCAGGCAGAATGGGCACTTGGGCTGAAGTTTAAGGAAGGAACAGCCATGGACAGTTTTCTCCCTGACTTTCCCCTTCCCTTTGGGTTATGTTCCTCCGTAGCAGAGGCCAAAAAAATCACACTGCAAGGCCTTCCCCTAGCTCCAGCCAAACACTTATCCAGTCCTAGCTTGGTTCAAGATCAAACTGAATTTCCCTGAATTTCTCCTGCTATTCTAACAGTTTCTATATTAACTTCTTTTTTATCATTAACAATAAACAATAATAGCATAATCATTAGTCCAATGCATTCTGACAATCATTTCTGTTTGGATAATTTTAGTACCCTATAAAATTATTTTGGCAAGATAAATTTCTCTTAGAAATGGAAGAATCAGTTATTCTCTAAGAACAAGGTATATGGAAGATTAATATGCATAGGGTTTTGCCATAATATTATGAACCCTTGCCTAACACTTTTACATCCATTCTGCCCACTTTACACCTCTTTCCACAGTAACTAAATGAATTACATATGACTATTTAGTTGTTATATGTACAGGGAGTGTGTTTTTAAATCAACCAATGCAAGTGAAGTCACTTCTGCACTATCCATTCAGCAAATAGGATCTAAAAGTAATGTATTCTACAGTTCGTATTTCTACTGCATAATTTCACAGATTTTGAAAACGTCTTCAGCATGTTCAGTTATCAGCAAGGTCAGAGTTGCCAGTGGCACAAATCCAATATTGAATTCTTTCCTAAAATAACGCAGAAAAATAACATAGCATTGGGATACAGAATTAAGGAAAAGGCCATGCCCATTCAGACTCAGGGAAGAGTACGACTCAGTGACCAAAAGGGAATAACACAAAAGCAGTACAAATTGAGTGACAGGTGAGTCTGGGACATCAAGACTACCTGGTGAGAAAGGGCACTTGGGTGGCCACAGTCAAGGACTGCGTGATACAAAGTTCCAGCGATTGCAGCAGAAGCCTGTTAACAGAAGTGTCAAACTGGCCAGCACAGGGGCCAGGAAAATGAGGGAACTGGAGCTCACACAACGAGGACAGAAGCTAGCCAGAGCAATACATCATAAACACACGTGTATCTGCTTCTGTATCTTGCTGCAACAGAAAGAGCAGTTTGTCAAGCAGCAAATAATGCTTCTACTTCCATCCGATTTTCAGTAACTTTGTAAGTAAGATACTTCTATACTGAAAATGTGCAAAACATGAATATTTTTTCATGGAATAATATGCCAGTATTCTTTAAATAATACTCTTTTTTTAAAAAAAGCTGCAGTGACTGAAGTGATATGAAAAATGATAGCTTATTAAAAAAAATTCTCAATGCTATCTGAAAAGCCAAAAAATTTTCTGTTTAATTTCTTCTACATTTTAGTTTCACTCCTTGCAATATCTGCCAATACAATGTAAGGCTGGGTTTTGGAGTAAGAGCAGATTTAGAATTACGAAAGTACTACCATTTGTAAGATACATACTTTTTAAAAAAACAATTACAAATTCAAACTTCTGCTTGAAATGTTTGAAAGGGCTACTTGGAACTTTTTTGCCCAATTTTGTTTATAAGTTCCATGCTTTTAATGTTTTGTATCCATTTAAGAGATGAACCAAACCCATTAAAAAGACAGGAGGAATATAAACTGTGGTAGAATAAAGGAGAAGGAACATAATTTAAGAATGAAGAGGAAAAAAGTAAGGGATGGGTATATACCCAGGTCTTAGAATATATCAGTTTTAATTCTGACATCTCAGTACTAATTTTGTGGATGCCTTAGTTCTATAATGTATACAAAGCATATTTATAAACCTATATCTTCAAGAGTACTAATCTTTAAGAGAATATCAGTAGATCTTTGAGCATTTTTTCCCTGAAGTACCTAGTAGGGAAAGACTGTCAATAGTCCTAAAATATTTGTGATGGTGACTCCCTCTTCTTTCACTCAATAATCTGTCTTATGCTTGAATAAATGAAGGAGAAAAAGGCTTATTGATTATTCAGTCCGTGATGTTTCTTGGATAAACAGAAAAAAGGTTTGCCACAGAAAATATCTACAATGAACTCAAGATAATTAGAGGAGAAAAAGTGACAACTCTTCATTCATCTGCTAGAGAAGTTACCACATTTCTAGCCCAGAAGAAAACAATTATTCAGACCTTGCCTCCTCCATTTCCAACATTGCTTCCTTCTTCTGGTGAACAAGAGACCTTTCAACACAGATGTGGTAGTCTTGCTTTCTTTTCTATTTTCTGCCCACAAGTAAATTTATTGCTCACGCCAGGGTGGCAGCCTCAGAAACTGAAAGGGCTCTATTTATCCACAGAACAGACACTCCACTGGCCACGCAGGCCTCTTCACATTATCCCACCAACCTGCTTCGACCTTGACCCAAAAGGAGCAAATGTCAAGAGTGGGCAGATAGACCAAGTGCCATTTCCATTCCAAGCCTCATATGATTCCTGAAGCTGCCAAAAAGCTACCAAGTAGTGCCAGCAACCATGAACCTAGCCCTGTGGACACCTATGTGGATTAGAACCATCAATTAACATAACACAGAGAACCTAACTGTCAAACTGTAACAAATACAAGCTATTATTTATTTGACTGGGTTCAAATCAGAGACCTTTGGGATTACAGGTTCCATTTCTAATTAAATCTTTCCTTTGCAATCTAGTCGTGTGAGTGGGATGGGGAGCAGGGGAACCACTAACAAATGATGAAATCAGCATTTACTAGTACATAGAGAAAGGATGGCTAAAAAACTAAAGGCCATGAGCCCAGACTAAACACAAACACTTATTTTCTGCGTAATCCAATACTGAAAGACTTACCATGAAGCACAGCAGGAAGAGAATCATCCTTCAGATGCTAACTTTCAGCTGCACCACCCTCGCTAGCTAAGTTTTGTTGCTAAGCATCTGTTGTTCATCATTAGACCTTACAACTACCTTTTTGCATTTAACAGCATGTACTTTAAGTGGAAGCCAAAATGATTACTGCAGAATTCCAGCTGAGGGGTTTCCCCACTGAAAAGAGATCTTTCAGTACAAGAGAGAGATTAGACCAAGTTATACCTAGATGTATCAATGAAAAAAGCTAAGGCAGGAAGGACTCCAGAGAAGTTGCTGCATATGGATGGTCACTAAGGCAACCACTTTTTAAAAGAATTATCATACATTACCACCTAAATAACCAGTTTTGTAACTCTTCTAAGCCTTGCTGCAAAGGGCAAAGCTGAAACAAGAAAGCTTCAAAGTGGGGATAAGGAAAATATTTTTCACCATTAGGAGAGATGAGCAGTGGGACAAACTGCACAGGGAGGTTGTGCTGTCTCTATCCTTGGAGGATTCTCAAGACCCACCTGGATAAAACCTTGATTAACCTGGTCAGACCTCACAGCTGATGCTGCCATGAGCAGAGGGTTGGATTAGAGACCTCTTGAGGGCCCTTTTCAACCTGAATTATGCTGTGATCTTCATCTTGAGGCAAATATCAGAAAAACGTGATGGAAAAACACTACGACACTGTGATGGATAAGAACGTATAGCAGCCAAGGCACTAAATACTACCTGAATGATGAGGCTTTTTGTTCTGAAGCTCTGCACAGAGTACTATGAATATTACTGCTGTGATTACAGTGGACAAAGCAAAAATAAATTTGTTTATAACATTTCTTTTACCATACTCTCTAGGCTCCAGTAAATGTACCATTGCAGAACCATTAATATACAAAACCTTGAAGGTTTTGGTGAAGATGCAGAGAGTGCCACAGGAGAGTAGACTGAATGATGAGTAACGTGGCTAATCCTGGTGTGTAGACTGGAATCTGAACCAGGCTTTCAGACAGCAACAGATGTTGTAAGATTTCAGACAGCTGGCCACAGCTTCCACTGCTGTGCTTGCAATGGCTACACACAGGCAGGCTGTGGAAATAGGAGATCTAGGTGGTATTGCAAGATCTCTGCGTATCTGTGAGGTGTCTCTGATTCTGGGAAAAAGAAGCTACCTTCATGTTGCAGCTCCTTTTGGCATATAAAAAGGATACAGCAGCAACATTCCTGAGACTAAACCAATGCCCTTACACTTTGTGTGGCTGCTGTGAACACACTAGCTCCACTGAATCAGAAACACTCCTTTGAGAAGCACTGCTTCTATAACCATAGTCTGTGTTGCCTTATGTTTTCTGCTTTTACCTACTAATTTTTATGTAACAAAATACACCTCAGTGGGTCACAGACTTCACTGATTCCTAAGTGCCCAGAAACCACACCCAGGTTTTATGTGCTCATCTTTTTTTTTTTTGACGGAGCTGTACCCTCCTTCCATTTTGGTATTCAGACACTCAGACCACCATCTTATATATTTTATCGCTGGAGTTATTCACAAGATTGCCAGGCTTTTGGAACTAATTTCTTCTTCCATCACACAGATCCACAGGGAGAACTTAGCCTTTATAGTGAAAATCCTAATGCCAAAATTTACCTTTCCAAATTAAAATTAGATCCAATAGTCAATCTACTTAGATTGCATTTTGAATCTCCTTTAACAATGTCTGTTAAGCAAGGATGCATGGAGAATTTATGACAATATTTCACTAACAGAATCTCCTCAAGAAATTCAAACCTCTTACGAATCAGTCAGAAGGAAATTTCAACTGTGCCTTAAAACCTCTCTTTATGAAAGTCATATATAAGATTTCTTTCTTCTCTTTCTGTATTCAGAGATAGTGTAAATAACTACTCAGAGTGAGAATGCATTCTTCAGTTAAGTATTTATTACAGAAAGGATATTATATAAAGAGTTTCATAGTAAGGTGTGGTCCAGTAATTCTAATCATTGCTCTAACATTGCCTCCTTGTCTGGTTAGCAAAAACTAATTCCATGTGTAAAAAGATTAACTTTTTACTTTAGCATTTGGTGCCCTTGTCATAAAAGAAACCTTCCTTGTTTCTGTATGTTTCCTATGAGCTGATAATCAATTAGCTTAACCTTCTTTATATTTACAAGGTTCCTCAATAAATCTGCCTTTAGTTTCTGTTCTAGTATTCTAAGATCCCCTTGAATGTAATTTCTGACCTTTTCGTCTACTGCAACTGCTCTACTCAAATACATAACGACCTTCAACCTAATCTGATCTTCTCTAATCTTAGCTGATACCCTTCTCGCCAGGTCTCCACCCTATTTCAGGCAAACACTGTTCCCTTTCACCCTTCATAGACCATTACCATCTATTCCCTTCTCTTGGTAGAAACTCAGATTTCAGTTCTTTTCCCATGGCTGAGCCTGATGCCTCTCATGCCCTTACTGCCATATCTGACACCTCCACAAACTTCACCCCATTTCTCCCTGTAGCTAGGCAGTTAGTAAGTTTTTTAGGCAATTCTTTATTATGGTTCTTCAACAACATCTCTGAAAAGTAACCTTTCTTCCTTACATCTATGGCTGAAAAGCTGTAAACAAATTCTTAACTATTCCAGAGTCTTCCTCTTGGTGCCTTCTGTCAAATTCTGTGTCTTGAAATAGTTAGAATTTCTGTTATACTTCTATGCATCTGGCTTCTGAAAGAACATTTAAAAAACACAACATCTGTGTATGACAAAACTGGGACTCTTGAAGGACTTCACTTGGCAGTCCTGCACAAAATGAACATACTAAAACAGAAATTCCCAAAGGTAATGTATCAAAAGTCATAAATGTCCAGAATCAATAATGAGAGCTTTGGCACCTATACTGATAATTTGTTGCCTTCTTCTTGGCAAAAATCTACCTATGCCAAGTATATTATGTAATTTTAAAGTTACAGCATATGCATTCTAGTTTTAGTTAGAACTCAACAATGTAGTAGAAATGGAAGCAGGCATTGGATTATGACAACAGAGGCCAGCATCTGAGCGTAAAAGCTCTTTCATAAGTTTGTTCAAGTAATTTCTTCCCTGTAATTTCAGTTGAAAGTCTTAACCACAGTATTGAATTAACTCAACACTGAAGACCTTATAGTACCTCTCTCCAAACTGTAAACATGCCACAACACAGACTCATTAGCACTACAGTATCCGCATCCCCACTTTAAAATATATACGTTAAAACTAACCATTGCATGCTTCTGGATTTGTATTTTGCAGCGCAGGCACAGAGCACTAGAGGAAACAGGAAACATTGTGCTAACATGACTATAGTATTGATGAATAAAAACCATAACCCCCAGGCTAAGCTGCCAAATAAGTAGTGAATTAATTTCTGTAAAGTACTCCAATATTACAAAGGTGTGTTGAAAGGTGTCTGCTCATGTTTCAAATTAAACGCACTGCTGGTCAGCATTAGCACCTCAGCTTTGAACAGCAGCCATTTGCCTATAACACTTCAGGGGCTGGGAAAAACGGATTTGCCGTTCACACTGGAATAATTAGAACATGTCAGGAAGAATTAATTTCCTCATTTTTCAAAAGGATACACAGAAATTACCATGTTATTATATGACAGGGTCCCTTGGAGAATTGTATTAAATTTAATTTCTAGCGCAGCCCACACAACAAATTAAAGTCATAAATAAGATGGAAAGAAGCGGGACGCAGAGCATATGTTTATGGCAATGAGTGAAGCCAAGGGACCAGAAACAACTATCTTCATTTCATTTTATTTAAATCAGCCAGACACTGTGTATCTGAATGACAGCACTTGTTAATGGTGCTGAGATTATAGGCTCCTTAATTTTAGGAAACAGAAGCAGTCACTCAGTGAAATGGTATTTTTTTCTACAATACAGATATTAGTTTAAAGTCACTCCCTTTCAAGGCAGCTTCTCATGGCCTTGCAGCAATATGCAACTTCATAACATGAGATGCACTTTTATTTTTAATTATTTTGTTTTCTCTTAATAACTGAGGAGAGTTGACACAAGTATTTTCATCAGAAATACAAAATCAGGAAAAGTGGCTGATAACTGAGAGAACTAAATCTTTGGGTAGGCAGAATATTCCAAGAGTGAGAAAGAGGGTTGGAAGAGCCACTTACCACCATGATTTTATTCGATACACTATTTAACTGCCAGTATCTAAAATTTTCTGCTTTCAAGCAATCCTAAATGTTCTGATAGTACCAAAAAAAAAAAAAAAAAATCAGTGCCGTATTACTGCTTGCTAGTACTCCAATCACATGAACTTCAGAGCAAAACATACACGCCTCAAACTGTTAGGTCTCTCCTCAGACCGAGGGAGCCATATGAAGTCCTTCTGCCCCTTCAGTAAAGAATTCGCACTCACAGAAGGATTTGTGCAAGTGGTCGTTTTATACAACATTGAAGTCAACCCCACTGAGCTTTAATAACATTTATAAAAATTTAATAAAGGTTTATAAAATATTAACAGTACTTTAACTTATTTTAATACCTCCTTCTATATTATTCTTTGTACATTTCAATTTTTAATTGTTGTGAAACTCATGCACTAAGATGTTAAAATCAGACAGAATTACACTGAACATCCCCTCCTGTCTTTATGCATTCATAGCAAGGAAGAAGACTTCTTGTTCAAGCTTTTGTACATACAAAGTCAGTGAAATACAGGATTTGATAACACTAAATACTGGAATACAGGTTGACATAATTACTACTCATCTGTACAATGAAACTGCTGCCTTCCACAATATTGTATAAAATATCCTTCATTTTAAACCTCGGAAGCTTTTTCAGAAACTCTTTAGTATTTCCCTTAGCAGGAAACAAGAGTTACTCTACAATTATCAGAAATGAAAAGTGTGATAACAGGTGATAAGGAAAGTTAACAGAAACATTCAAAATTACAAAAGCAATTGGTATAAAAAGGTAGACTAAAGTTAATTTCTGGACAAGACATTAATCTTTTCGTCTTGATATCTGTAAAATTTCTTTTTCACATAGGCATACAGCCTAAAAACAAGCTAGAGAAATCCTGCAAATACATTAACCAGCACACTACAGTCTGCCAATATCCAGCTTGCAACCATTTTATCATGCTTGTTAGCTCAAGACAATCTTAAAAAGAAGAGAGTTTGCACATTTTAAGAAATAGCTGTCATGGATCTGAGCACTCCCTTGGGTGCAACAAACTTTAAATAATTTGTGAATCAATTAACTGGCGGCTCTCTACATAACACAGATTTCGCACTCCCAGGTCACTGCATTATCAGCTTGATACGAATCATAACATTTTGGAGAAAAGTTCATAATTGAAATCATTAATTAATTTAACAGGAGCTTTTAGTTATGCATAGCATTACACAGCTGTAAAGGAGCAGAGATCAATTAGTTGTTTCTCTGGAAATTTTCTCTACTTGGTGGAAAACTTTTCCGTTTGTGAAGCATATTACTTTCATAGCCTTTTATAGCCATTTTAAACTCAAAATACTCACAATTATCTTACACAATTCTAATGCAAGAAGAAAAACTTAGGTACTGTGAGGAAGAATCAACTATGACTTTGCAGCATGAGACATTGTGTAGTTACCTGCTTTCCTTTGGACTTAAGAGAAAATAAAAATAATGATATTTAAATGGGGATCAAATACACTTTACACAAAAACAAACATAACCCAAAATGTTTGACTCATATGGTTGAATTTACTGACTTCTAACACAGCTAATGAGTGATATTTAAGAAAGCTGCAGCACTTACATGAGAAATGCATCAGCATTATAGGAGGAGAAGCATTTAGAAAGTGTATAACAAAGGGGGAAAGTTTTCACTAGCATCGACGTGGTGACAGCAGAAGTACTACTACCTCTTTATGAAATTCCTTACAATTATGAAAGGCTAATATAGAATCATGAGAAAGACTGAAATAATGGAAAACAAAATCTGCAGTGAGGAAGTCAACTGTCTTACTCCATCCAATTTTTGGGAAAAAAAAAAAAAAAGGCTTTAGATCAGAATCTAGCACTACGCACACGGAAAAGAAAATATGGTAACAGAGGATCTTTCAACCATACAGACAACCATGGCCATAGACTTAGATTAAACCAATTCAAACTAGAATTACGGCACAGCTTAATAATTTAGGTAAATTAAACACTAAAATAAACTAACAAAAGGTTCTGGTACATCTGCTATCACTGTAAATTTTTCCAGTCAGGCTATATCCCACAAAGATATATCCTCCTTTAGTCTAGCCATAGCTAGGGGACTTCTGGGACAGTTCTATACCTGCCGTATGCAAGTCACACTAAGTAATTACTACGGATCCTCTACTCTTAAAAGTTATGAACCTATTAAAGTTGGAGTTTTTCAAACATACATGTGGACTTTCATCACTGGCCATGCAAGCACTCAGGGAAACACTACTATTGATCTCTGGCCCATGTTCGCATACTCAAAGCTCCTTTGATTATTTTCCTCAAGGATGGACATCTAAACCTTTAAAAGCCCATAGTTTATAACAAATACAGATTCATTATAATGATTTAACGTAGTTATCAGTCTGGATGAATTTTATCTAAATTTACTATTAGTGCATAAGGATTAAATATTTTCTGTACTCTACCTTCTGTCTGCATTGTCCGTTTAGAAAGTAATCAGCAGACATACCTTCAGTTCAAAGGAGCTCTGCTTTTAGTTGGAGGCTTTAAATAGTGTAATACAAACAAAATAATAACAATAGGAATCCAATAATGCCAATTTCAGTAATATCTTGCACCTTTGGGGAAACCACTTTGCAGTTCTTCATTCTTAGGACATAATAGTAAACCGGACATTTCATTATATGGAAACTGAGACATAGATGTGTTAAACAGCTCATTCGACAAGATGATTGGCAACACGGGGCTAATTTAGAATTCCTGCATATGAGTCTGCTGAACCAGATTGAGCCTACGTTGTATTTCAATATTGCTGTATAGATGTTTTTGAGCACTACAAATGGGCTATCTGATTTTAATCAGTATAGCAATTAATATTCTTAAAAGAAGAAAAAAAGAAAGATTCTTTGTAGTAGATGAAATCAATTTTCCAAAATATTGCTTCACTTTCTGTAAGTCTGACAAATGCCACAAATTATGTTTCAGTATTTAGATCAATTATTTTCTAATTCATGATCCTTATAAATGAAGTAAAGCCCACTCTCTTCAGTCATCATAGGGACTTCATTTATCCTAAATACACTAAACTAAAACAAAATATTTTCAGAAGAATGAGAAGTAATTAGATGCTAATAAATATTAAAAAAAAAACATTGAGAATACTGAAAAATAAGTAAATTAAGTTTGGTACTTGCCTTCAGTTTAAGCTACCATCATTAAAAACTAATTTTTAAGTTCTCACATTTAGGACCTGAAATCAGAGCACCTGCTATGTTTTAAAATCATGAGTATATACACTATTTTTTTTTAATTGGACAAGTTTTCAAACTATTCAGCAGACCATAGGGTATCAATTACTTCAGAGCAATTATTCAGCAGTCCTAGTTATTTAACCTTCATCATCTTCCTCCTCTTCTTTTTATCAAGAAATTACTTGCTAAACATACCACCTAACAGGATCTGAAGGACCATAGGAAGAAGAAAATATTATGTGAATCAGAAACCCTTTTTGTGATTCATATGGAACGTTAATGTCATGAATCCATTGCTAAATACCCATCAGACCATCTCTCAGGGCCCTATTAAAAGCATGAAACACGTATTTGAACATGAGTTATTCTATTTTGAACGTATTCAAAACATGAGTCATTCTATTTTGGTCCAACACAAACCCATTTCTATGCAGCCTTATGATATAGTTTCAAATCCAAGCAGAAGTGAGCAATCCTTATACCTACTGTTTTTCAAAAACCTAGATTGCTTGCTATGAAGACATCAGCAGAACTTAACCAAAAATGCCAAAGGGCTAAACTGGTACAAGAGGAAAAGCTCTTTCCTGACAACAACAGAGAGCACTGCTGCTTGCCTAACCAGCTCTGGAGAGCATTAAGGAACTTGAAGTCTAAAGATAAGCGAGCAATTGTGGGGATCCTAACTATCTCGGAAAATAATGTGCTATACAACAAAAATTCCTGGCAGCTCAGATGAGCCTCTGAATCACAAATCTAAACTACAATCTTAATCAAACTACAGCCCTTAGAGATACAGCCAAGCAATTATACAGAAAAGAGCGGAGATTTGACTCAAATGTTGGCTCCCTCCTTAGCTGGAGGTCCACGGTAGAGAAGGAAAAATAACGTGAAGAAATGGTTCACTATGTTTTACAATTAATTCACTGATTGGCTGTATAAGCATCCAGACATTCCAGCTCCTGTAGGTATAAGCATAGCTCCTAATTAAATAGCTTAGATGCCAGAGATATAGGGAAACCCTAGTATTAGCAAAGTCGAAAAGGAATCTCTCATATACCGCCCTTTCTCTCCTCTGGTTGGAGGCACTACCACAGATCTTCTCTTGGAGATTTTTCCCTCTCTTGACAGGTCAGAAATTCAGTCAAATTACAACACTTTTATGGTCCTGGGAGCTGACAACTTTCCATTCCAGTATGGATCACAAATGCTTGCCAACTTTTTCTTGAGAAATCAATAGCCATTTTTACAATGTATTTAATATCTATCTTACTCAGTTAGCAGATTATCTTCAAATATTCTGCCACTAGAACAGCTGAAATTACTTTCACATACAGACTCTAACAGGTCTTGGAGTTTTCACAAAGCTTCAAGGATTACCAAGACTGTTTCCCATTCACTACAGTCAGGTGTAAATCAGCTGCACTAATACCAGTTTTTAGAGTCTGAGACAGATTTGTTGATAGGGTAAAAGGAAATTATTACAGTATAAGAACTGTGGCCTTTGGCCTCTGTGAAGTGAAATATAAAAAAAAAAAAGGTCTTCATTAAAGAGCTACAGAACTTCTTTATGATCTCTGTCTTATTAAACACGATATCTACAAATACGCTATTAATGAGTTTTCTGTTTTGTTATGAATACTATGTTGCACAGTGTAACCACAAAACTCACAAACTTTGAATAGTAGAGGATATACAGCAAGGACATTTGTACATATCTGAGGCTGAGGTTTTTTTTGTGGATTTCAAGGAACTTTGTAAAGATGAATCAGCATGGCCTTTATTTTACAAGCGGCAAAACCCAAGCCCAGAGGGCTTATCTGACCCATTCAAGGACATACTAGGATACACGAGAAAATAGAAGAGTGCCAAGGCACCTAACTGGGTATCAGAATTAGAAGCATAAATTTTCCTACAAACAATGGAAACAGTGGAAGGTGGTCGTTCACTTGGACACCTGGAATTGTCTGCTAGGGGGTATATACCATGCCTGTACAGCAACACTAATTCAGGCACTTTACAGTCCTAAAATGACAGACAGACTCCCTTATTTCCATCATGATAGTGGAATGTTTCTGAAGAATTAAAGTAGTACTTCATGGAAGTTTAGAAAAAGGGAAGGGGGTGGGGAAGGCAAAGAGAGGCAGTGCTTTTTGGGGGTTTTTTTGTTTGTTTTGCTTTGTTTTTAAATAGACCACACCAATTTTGTGGGCTTTAGTATTTTAGAGCAATATTTAGTATCTTCTTCACATCAGGTGCTCACTTTGGAATATATTTTATAACTAAAATATAGCAATATGTACTAAAATAAATTTAAACCAGGAATTTCTGCTGGGACTTAATCTTATTTAGTAAAACAAAGCTCTTCCCACACGTTCTTCAGTCATTATTATTTCATCTCTCACAATTTTACATTTCTTTGATTATCTGCAGCACCAATGAACCTTCAAAATCTTATTTATAAATAGATTTTGTTTTCTTTTAGCATTATATAAATTAATACATAGGCCAGTCTATCATCCACTCTCAGTCTTTCTGGCCTAAAGTCTTCCTTATGGAAAAATTTCAGACAAGTAGGCTCCCCTGCTTACAAAATGAAGTCTATATGAAGGACATAATATGACTCAGAATGCAATTTCCACTTTAAATAAGTCATGTTATCGTTTGGCACTTTTCATTAAGGCACTCAAAAAAAAAAAGAAGTGTCACAGAAAAGAGGCTTTCAGTTACCTCAGAACTCTTCAAAATCAAGGAATAAAAGCTACAATGGCTACATTTGGTTAACTAAGAGAGGATTGTTTTAAGGGTGATGCTTTCTCTTATTTGTTACAAAGTACCCTTTTGATACCATGGAGATGAAAGGACAACTTTAACAAAGACTGCTTGGAAAAAAAATACCTACTACTATGTGGCTATTTATTCACATAATGTAATGGTCAGTAGCCAGTAGTCCAGGCAATAAGAATATCAGCAACACAGAACATCTTAGTAAACCAAAGATTACTATGTGCATTCACTTTCAACTCCTAGAAAAAAATAACCACTGAAAATTGTCGAGGCGTTCAGCTAGCTGGTGAACAACACTCAGTATAGAGGGGCCCCCAAAGAGCCCTGTCAACCTGTCTGTGATCAGTGAATTCCTTGTTGTGCTGGGGTTCCACCACAGATATCTGCAGGGCATGAAAAACAAACTATAATCACCAGGTACACTTACCAATGTGTTGCAGATCTCCCGAAGTCCACCTTGTATTTAATAGGTCATAATGAATATTAAAAGTTTTTAAATAACTACAGTATAATTAAATAATTAATAGATAAATCACTGGTATGAAGTATTAGGGTCTCACTACTCAGCAGGCTGCAATAAAGCTCTAAAATACACCTTCTCTTCAAGGCCATTTTAAACATATTCTACCATAGACTTGTTGAAAAGTCTGACAAGTTGAGTTTTGAGGGAAAAGTTAGTTTCTGGAGTACAAAGATTTATTTTCCTTTAGAGAAGAGTCTGTTTTCACAATTTATTTTTTTTAAATAATTTATTATTGTTGCAAAATTGACCTCCTGAAACTTGTAATACAAGTCCAGGTTATTTTCTCCAATGATGGCTTCCCCTTCGGCTCTTTTTATTATTCCCTATTATATTTTGGATTTTGTGGTGGGGTTTTTTTAATTATTATTTTGTTCCTGAATTTAAAGGCAGGATTAATTAATTACATATATAATAAATAGATTTCTTCTAATCTTTTCATTTCCATAAGATCAAAGTGTACTTTGGTGCCATGGCAAGATTTTATTTATCATGTTAACTTTCTACAAAACACTAGTCTGAGTGTGAATCAATACACTCTGCCAAAGCAAGCAATGGGTCTTGTATATAGTTTATTTACGGGGAAGCATGTATGTCAACTTTATAACACTGCACTGCACTACTCACTGCAAAATGCTAGTCCAAATTTCACTGAGGTCTTTTCCTGCACTTTTCAGATTTATTTATTTCCAAAGTGGCCACAATGCTGGTGACCAAAGGTGTCCTCAAGGGTAAATAGCTAGTATCTTAAAATCTTACTATTCTCAGTGATTTTTTTTCATCAGGCATAGTTTCTGAAGGAAATTTGTGGCCTGTCACATGTTTGTTGGAAAGATATTGCCTGTTTCAGAATACCCAGAGGATTATGTAGATGTCTCTGAAGGATCTTTTACATATCTAAAGATTATGAAATATAATATGTTTCTTTACTTTTTTTTTGGTAAATTTTGTGCTTTTCAATCACCCAAATGTAACACAACCTGGTTTGATAGTACTAAGAATCCTCCCATTCAACGTCTAGGAAACTGCAGGAAGATTTTAATTACCTTTGATACTCTGCTGTATTTCCCTTCTCTTCTTGGGACATCCTGCAGAATGTTATGCTTACAAGCTGTATTTCGTGATCCAAGAAGTACTGGGGAAAAATCTTACATTAAACTAATTTTATGCCAAAAAGAACACCTATTGGCCATATGCAATGCCTCCAGTAATTCACGACTTCCCTTGTACCTTACATCCTTACTCATTTATGTGGATCCTTTGCAACAAGAGCATTTTAAAAAATTGTGAGTATATGGATATATGTACACTGCATAAGAGACCAGGACAAGGTGTTGTACATCACTGTTATTGCACTTGTGTTTTGGTCCAAGTGACCAGTTTCAAGCACGAAAATCTTGTAAGTGCAATAACAGTAAACTTAACACAAGGTCTGGATTTCATGTAACAGGCAGAAGTTACATGAAGTCACATCCAACAAAGAACAAAGGTAAAGCACAGTTTGGGGCACTTTCTTTAGAAACAGAAAGATTTCATTAATTCAAATTAATATTTTGACAGAAGCAGAAGAGTCAGATTCACATTTGGGGAAAATAGGGAACAGTCCCTTAAACACATGTAACTAGCAAGAATGTGTAGTGTTCTCAGCCCTTGGCTAAGGGCTAAACCTTTTTAAATTTTGTTTCAAAAATTGAAGTTGTGCTTGGCTGTCAGATTCTTTGCTTTCTAACAACGGTGAGGCCTACCACTTGCACAACTAATACATAGGCTTTTGCATTTAAAAGCTGTATCTTTCTGAAGAATCCCCATTTAAAATATTCCATATGAGTCCATAAAGTCAACAAATATTTTTGGCTTGAAGCAGATAACAGATATATCCAAACAATTAGAAAAGGCAAAAATATATTATGCAAATTGGATGTATTTAGCATGAGCTTTATATAAACAAGTGATTAGAATGGTCCCTTCAAAGGCCAATGTGAAGATTAGTGCAAAAACTTCACAAATTCACCTATTGCCCAATGAAGTACATGCTTAGAGTTATCAGAAGTAGTATGTTAGCTATCTATAAACAGCAAAGATTTCCTATGACACACCAGAGAAGAGTAATATATAAGTAAATTATAAGACAAGGGAAAAAAAAAAAAAAAAAAGAAAAGAAAAGGAAAAGAAGAAATGAGTCATCATCATGGGATACCCACAGAAAAAGTGAACTACTTGAACATAGGTAACAATGGTTCAAACTATGGACACAGCAACAGGCTGAAAGATTTCTTAAAATCCTCCATCCAGACATACTAAAATATTTACTGATAAGCATTGATAACACTCTCTATCTTAGGAGCAACTACAGAAAAATCAAACTCATCATTTTTCAGTTTACTGAACTCAGACTTCTTTTTTTAACCTTAAAACTTGACCACAGATGTTTCAAAAGACATTCTGCAGGCAAAACCAGGCCAAGTAACACAGATGAAGGATTCATTACTGTCTACAGAGTAAATAAGTCAGAATAAACGTTTACATGAAGGAAGGCCTACAAGGAGCTCATATTTCCTTGTTCGTATGTGTTTTAGTCAGATCCTAAATGTAATCTGTACATAGTTTTTTGTGGTTTCATAAAACGTTGTTAAACTGTCCAGCTTTGTGATAGGTACTATATGATGCTGCAAAAGGTTTACTGTTTTGAAACTCTTAGTGCTGTAGAAACAGACAATCACTTCCATCTGCAAAAGGCAGCCGAATAAAAATAAAAACTAAATTGTAGTAGAAAGGAACACATAGACAGCAGGGGAAAAGGATCAACTGCCACAATTTATTGCTATAGTTTAAATGGTGCGGCAACTTGAACATGGTAGCAGAGGCAGGGCATTTACGGCAATATTATTCTTATTAGAGCACTGCACTGTCAGAGGAAACAAGAGTTCATTCACGGGCATTAAATACAGTAGAGAAAATGTGGGGAAGTGATTTGTACTTCATGGCAAAATGGTATATCCTCCTCTTTCCTGTTGTGATCTGTACTAGAACATACCAGACAACTAGTGAATGTGGTCCACTGTTCAAAAGCAAGATTAACTGAGATGCTCCATGGCAAGCAAATAAATTTGTTTCCAGTGAAATAATTATTCTTATAGAATGACATCCTCTCTCACAGCATAAAAAGACAGGTGATGATATTCAATAAAATGTTATTTTTATTCCCCTTTTCTTGACATGAAGAGATACATGACTTACTCAGCTCCTTTGAGTTATATTCTCTGAGGTCATGTCTTTTTTTTTTTTTAAATGCCATCACTGGCTACATAACAGTCAAGTGACTAGGAAAAATGGGAATATTATTTTCCATTCAATATAATCCTGTGTAAGTAGTTGAAAAAGCAGCTATTCATGTAATGGGCCCAGCAATATTGCAGTCTTTGTTTCTGTATTTTCAAAAGCTAATCCTACCTAAATTTGAGCTACTTAGGCATATCTATAGAAAGTTACTATGTGACAAGTGTTCCAAATATGACAAGAGTTATTATCTGTAAAGAAAACACAGAATCTATAACTCTTTGTACCATCTAACATTCTTTAGCATTACAAGTAATTAGCAGCTTATTCCAAAAACATTTGAATAGTTAACAGATTTGATACCTATGGTTACTCCTCATTAAAATCACGATTACATGATATAATTACATGTAAATAAGAAAAATGAATTCAATAAAACTCTTACCCTTTTCAATGTCGGGCACTATGTTGGGAATCATACAGTATCTACAATTAGATTTATACTGCTAAGTTAAAAATATTGGTGAAGATCTAAAAATTACGAACAGTGCCTTTTAAATTAATGTCTTATTAGTTGACTGAAGTACACTGACAAAGAATAATTTATGCTTATTCAAACTGCTCTCGACATCTTCAGGTGTTTCCAAATGAGCTCACAGAAGAGTGATTAAATGCATCTGATAACAAGCCACACATTGCTGAAATTACTTACCGCCTCATTTTATGATTAATTAAACATGTAGATTAAAGTTGCAAAAGAATTTAGATTAATGAGCAAGTTAAGTCTTGCTGATATAAGTGAATTGGGAATTGGATGCTCTGTGGAACTTTATAAACATGCATTTTATAATGAGTAAGACAAGGCTACATGTTGAATCCTGGCCACAAGGGCCTTTGACGATGCAGTCTTTTTTAACATGGTTTGACAGCTTTCAAATAACATTCTACTATAGACTTTAAACTTTGTGCATTGCTGTAAAACATGAGGCTATGTAACTCATGTATTAGGAGTATGATTATTTCAAAGCTCTCCAAGGTAATGATCCCCTGTAGCAGCAGCTGTTCAGAAAAATTACAAGCTCGATTGTTATTTTAATCAGAGAGAGTTTAGTGGTTAAAAGCAGTTATGCAACTAGTAAAATTATACGACACTCCATCAGTAGCCTTACAGCATCCTTCATAGTCGTGTTCCTCTCCAATTCCCCCGCCCAAAAACCTTGGTCTTATTAGTAAAACAGGGTGCTCAGTCACTCATGAAAAATTCAAAGCCATTTATTAAGTCTGGTTTCTATGCAAGGCAAGGTAACGTGTAAATTTATGATGATTCTTATCAGCTCCAAGAGTGTGTCAAAGTATCTGCTAGGTTTGCCAAGTGTCCAATTTTTCTCTTTTAGGATCAGCTATACCTAATCCACGTAGCTTAGTCAGTGTCAGAAAGCCAAGTTGGACTTTATGACTTTGCAGGGCAAAAGCAAATCAGATCACTCATAAAGATGTACTACACTTTGTACAAGGATGCTGAAATTGAAGGTACTGAACTATCTGTATGCTTCTGTCATTTGTAACAACTTTCACGATCTACTGTATAAAGTGATTCTTGCAGACTCACCTGAGATGGCTGCTTACTGTTACACCATTTGGTTCTTGTTCTTAAAATTTAGATAAGAATCCATTTCCTTGCTCTGGTTATATTGTTTCAACTTATGTTGTAGCTTCAAAATATCATAGCTTCAAAATATCTATCCAACAAAAATAAAGGAAAACAAGAACCAAAAAGGTCCACCTAACACAAGTTGCACATGATAGATATTAACCTCAGGTCATTTACGTATGCTTATCTTTCCTGAACATGTCTATCCACAGGAGTACAATGCCTTAATTTAGAATTCTACAGCAGAACACATGCTTTAGATATTTTGACTTCTTTTTGATTCACTATAGCAGTTTAGCATAAGTTAATTCTCAAACTTCAGTTGGGCTGAGGCACATAAGTGTATCATTGAGGACATCAAGACTGCCAATTCTTACTTATTCTGTGCAGAGCAATGCTCTAAAATAGCATATACTGCTTTAGGACCAGAAGCCTCATCTGATATATTAAAGGCGGGACTGAATACATCAGTTAGGGTCAGGCCTGTCTTGCGTCCAGATAATCAAATTCTTTTTGTTCTGTTTTCTAAATGATTGTAAACTTTTCATATAGAACTACTTGGGTGATATACTTGAAAGCCTCTGTAAAAAAAAAAAAATTAAAATACTTATTGTGTATGCAATGTGACAACCAGTTCTTAGAATGGGTTCCTCATATTTGCTAACCAGCTCTGCCTATGTATTTTAGAGCTGTCTGCTAGGCTCTCTGGCCTTCCTTCAGAAGACACTACCTATTTCATTAACTGTGCTTTGGCTTTGTAGTGTAGAAGAATGCAGTTTTGTAAAGGCATAAAAATTCTAAAATGTAGTAAACTTCACTTGTAAGTAACTGAATTGTGAAGAAGGAAAATATGAATGCGTTTGTATGTTCTACATTCAACTTCCAAAATGCTAGGACACTTGTATTCTTCAGTTCAGACAATTATATCTTGCTCTGAACACATTCCTGATACAAACTCTCAGTATACTGCAGGATAAACAAGAAGCAACAAAGTATGAACTGAAACAAGTTTTTTTCGTGATATGCTGGAAATACCCATGATTAAAAGTTTCTTTTTCTTCAAAAAGTGAAAAAATAAGTTTATAGTCAAATAAAATGGCTTAGCTTGAGTCAACAAATGCAACTCCACAGGAGTGTCACAAGGCAGGTTGGGTTTTTTTTCTACCTTTGATATTTAGTGGAAAAAAAAAAAAACTCACAGTAGGTCATTATTTGATAGCGGATACCAAACACATATCTCATGTCCTTAATTATTAGAAAATTGTCTAAACACAATGAATTTAATCTTCCAGTTCACTTTTCCCATGTATTTTCTGTGCTCCTCTGTCATATGCATTTAATGCATTCTATTGAAAGAAACTCAGTATTTAGATGTAGCATTACAGAGTAGTACATAAAATTTTCAGAAACTAATATCCCAAAGTTTTAAGAGCAGACCACAGGACAGAACAAAAAAATGGCAACCTGCCACCCAGCTCAGAGTCCAAAAGAACAAGCTACTGAAAAAGTAATTCTTCCACTTGGCATTATGAATTCAAAAATTAAAGAATATATTATCTTTCCCTAATCTTACAATCCTCCGGAACACATTTGTTCCCCTCCAATAAGTTTACCACTAAAGACCCCATTTCCTGGATTCAGCTCTTTGCTCAGAGGGCAAGGCAGCTCCACCCCTCTCCCTGTCACCAGGTTACCCTGAAGCTGTATTCAAAATAGTTAAAAGAAGGAAATGGAATTATTGCACAAACAGATTTTTAAAGAGCAATCTGATCTTCACTGAAGCTCTAGGCTTCAGAAAGACTACACAAAAAGTACAGTTAGCCAATCTTTTAATTAGTCAGCTAGCAAAGCCCTGTCCATCCTGTTTCCAACAGAAAACATCTTCTAATGTATTTTAAAAGACACTAAAGAAATCTCTCAAATCTTTCTCTCAAATGAGAATTCTCACTCACGTTTTAAAAAGTGACTTGGACACTTATAAACATAGCTACTATAGACTTGCAGAAGGATTTAGACTCCTAAATTGAATTGATTGGAATTTTTCAGATACTCCAGCATGCTATAAGCAATCTTGTTACAGCTACCATGCTATCAGCAAACATAAAGCAAAACTCCAACAGAAATCTGCTGAGATTTCTGGTAGAAATCCCCAGTCATTAAGAATCCTGGGAGGGTCCATTGTCAAGTTCGTCTGAAGCAGGTATCTGAAGCATCCCCTAGATATGCGCAGTGAAAATGGTATTTTGAAACTGATACTGCAGCTAAGTCTTCAGATACTTTAGAAGTGTTCTGGAATAATACACTTCTGTGGCCAAAAACTGAGACCACTTTTAACTACACAGCTACTTCTACTCTGTAAGCAGGTTAGAATTCTTACGTTACTAAGCCACAAAAACTAAAGCACACAGATGAACCATAAAGATATACAAGAACTATAACAAATATTTTGTCCTGGAGATTTGCCAGTGGAAAAACGTTGCTAACTTGTCTTTTTCTTTGAGAAGACCATGTCCAGCAAGTCCCATCTACTGTAGAATGATATATTTTCACAGACAGAAAAAGATATCGCTTCAAAGCTATCAGTCAGAGCTGACTACAGAGAAGGATCCTCCTACTCAGCTGTTCTGCAGAATTAGATCTTTCCAAGATGTAAATATGAACAAAACCTTAACTACAGAATTAATGAAAATAACTCTGATTTATAGTCCATATCTGGCTTACACACATATCTTCCATTGTAAGAAAACAAGCACTGAGAATTATTACCCTTTTCCTTTTTTTTTCCTACCTCAGTAATTGCACAGAAGCATTGCTAAAGGTTATACGAAATAAGATTCTGGCTTCCTGGCTTTTGTGTGTCCCATACTGCTTAACAGGAGAAATCAAAGATGTAAAACAGTTTGAAATGAATTGCCTCAAAAGAAGATGCTTTCACACTGTAATATAGAATAAATGAAGAAACTAGCTGGAAGGAATTAAGGAGTGGCATTTTTAGTCATCATCGTACTAACATATGAAACAGATATAAAATTCTCCTGCTGGTAGAGCTGGCTTGCATTCAGGATTGATGGAAGGAATGTTAACACAGGAATAAGCCCAATACGTACTGCTAAAAAATGGACAGAAATATGTACATGTGCCAGCAGCACGTGGAGACAGATAGCCCAAAGAATGCTTAGATTATATTTGACATCACATGACAACAGACTGCATTATATTTAAAGATAAGAACCAAGATGACATGTCTAAGCGTCCACAGCTCTTCATGCTCCTTTCTCACTTAGCTTCTAATATCCATCTTGAAATAACTTTAAGCATCTCCCCCTGCAAGTGTAAAACAGAAGAAAAATAAGAAGCATCTGCATATTCTATCCCATGACACAGCTGATATTTTATCAATTTTGTGAGATGAATTAATGCAAAGGGTGACTTCACAAAAGTCACTTTGATACAGTTTAGAGGTAGAAAAGCTAAATTTAAATTAGCCAAATTAAACTAATTCTAATAAACTTGTAATACTGAAACCCCACAGCAGTGGCTAATTTACCTTTTTTTTTTTAATACAGATATATCCCATGGGGGGAAAAAAAAAAATCAAGCAACTAACTTATACTTTCTGTATCCTTGATCAGTGTTAAAATAAGACTCAAGAAAGGATTCCCAAAACCCTATATATGAGATTTCATTCCTGACTGAGCACTGTGAGTAAAGCTGTATTTTCCCTCCTTCTTTTAAAGGATCTAGAAGTTAATATTATTCTAAAATGCTAAAAAAAAATATTGTAAGGTACTCAGATATCATGTGATGATGGCAACACTAGGTACCCAAAGATAGTTAACAAGAAAGTTCAATAGGCTTGTGGACTGTTACATTAGTGTTTTTCAGAGTCTGTCATCTCACACAGAAAACAAAAAAAAATGTTCCAAGGGGAAAGGAGAATTCATTGTTCCATTATCCTTCCCAAATCAACATTTTGACATAACACTCAGGTATAGATCTCCCTTTTTTTTTTGTCTTGGAAACTGATTATTGTTAATATTTATCTGAAATCTAGCATGTAAATGCTAGATATATGCAACAGAGAACAATAGAGGAAGATGTTTTGGAGGGACATCCCTTGTTGCATGTAACTCAGTTTTAGCTTAAGCCAGCTGATCTTCTTTCTACTCTCTACTGAATATTCAGAGAGCCAGAATCGGGTTTTATAATTCCAGAAAGCCACACGTCTCCTATGTATGGCAGAAATTTAATCTAAATTGGTCCCTCAGCAATTCTATCAAGATACTAAACAGGAGCAAGAAAAAGCATAGGGTTGTGAAGCACTACAGATGAGTGCTCCGGGAGCAAAGACACACCACCATGTGTCACAGGCTTTTCAACGTATTTCCATTTTTCTTAGGATTAGTTGAAGAATGGAAAGGGGAGTTTGGCAACCAAATATATGTCTCTGCTTAGAGAGAACTAAGCAAAATGAGGACAGATTACTTCCCTTATTTTATGGGCAGGAAAAGTCATCCATCAGAATGACAAATGCTGTACCTTTATAGGCTCAAGGCCCATCTGTGAAGGTCTCAGGATTTGAGCAATTCACTATTGTGAACTCATTGCTACTTTTCTCTTAATTTGCTTTTAAAAAAAAAATAGTTTAAGAGTAGAAAATAACTGCTGAGGACACCAAGGGACAGTGCTTTTAATAATAACTAAACATTTGAATACCTTAGAGTTTAAGTAGGCTTACTCAAACTATAAAGGATAAAGACACAGATGGTTTTTACCGTCTTTTTGGTTTGGTTTGGTTTTTTTCTTTTTTTTCTCTTTTTTTGGGGGGTGTTTTTGACAGGAATGGCAAGGAAAGTCATGAATGCCAGTTTGTGTTTGTAGAACTATCTATGCGAATGGATCAGACATTCAAAAAGAGTGGATTGTGTTGTGGAGCTCATGAAACATAGCAATGAATGATCAGAACTGAAGAGGAAGCAGGAGTAAAAAATAATTCTTATGTTCACATCAAGAGCTGTGAACCATTCAAGGGCACTGCCAGGTCCAAAGAGGTTAAAAAATCTAAGGTGGAAATGTCAGGAAAGAATGTCAATGCTGCTGAATCAGGGATTTTTTTCCAGTTGGGGCAGAAGAGTGGAGGGGAACGTGAGCATTAAATTTATAAAGACAATGAATGTGACGATCTTTGTTGCCACATTAAACAGCAACTTTAGTAACTTCTCTGAGAAATCTTTTTTGTTTAGAGCTCTGTGCATTAACAGGATGCCCAAACTAATCTTGGAGTCTAGAAACAGGACTAAGTGGATATTCTCTAAAGATTATATTTCATTAGATCTCTCATGCATTGGAGCTTGGATAGGAATATAATGACTACTCCACTTCATCATCGAATATCTGTTAAAGACATTTAAATACTTTCTTAGTAATATTACTTCCTCTGGTTATGACAACTGTGAACTGAGACGTCCTGGGAAAATATTCTCTTATCTATAGAGCCTCTGTTTTTCTGTTACTATGAAACTTCTATCCCTCATTAACATTCAAATCACCTTCTTGCTCTGCAGCTGGTGGAGAGGCACTTCACTTTTTTGTCCTAGCAGTGATATAGCAGAACCTTTAACCAAGAACGGGATGTGTCTGGGATCACCTTTAGTCTTTAAAGTTTGTAAACTCTTTGGCTTTTTTAGAAACTTGACAGCAAAACAGATGAACTGTCCTATAAATTGTTGCAATTAGGAATCATCCTTTTCTGTAACTTTTTAATCTGTTTTTAGAACTGTTATTTTAAAGGCACTAGCCTTAAACACTGCATAAGAGGCTATTCCACAAGACTGTTCTTGTGAGAGAAGTATTTTTTTTCTCTCTCACTCACAGAAATATTGAAAATTGTAAATGTACATATTTGAAGAAAAAATGAACATTTTAGGACAGCAGAATTCAAGACTTCTTTCGGCACTGCTTATGAGGCTTAGAAAGTGGTTTTGCCAACAGACTTTTGCAACACTATCAAAGAGATCTTTAGGCTGGTCAAATTTGGCAGAAAAATTAGAAGGTAAGTTTGCACTGAAAACTAGATTACTTAGCTGAGTCAAAGAGCTAAAGACTACAACTGTTCCTTTTCGTAATACCACTTATACCTTCCCTGGATAGAATTACATATTTATGACATATTTCAGTGACTTTTCATGTGCAGTACAGGGCAGGAGGGAATACCTGTTTTAATGGCTCTAGCTGATTATTTGGGAACTTCTAACCTCAGGGTTAACTACCAATTCCCACAATGTTTGAGCATTCTCAAGCATTACCAACAATGAATACTTAAACTATAAAGACAAAGCTTAATGTATTTATTTTAAGTACCATTTCCCTCAAAAAAAGTTTTCTTTGCAACTGGATAAAACACAGAATGTTTCTAGACCTTGGATCTCAAATTATACAACTTATATCTATTCTATTTTAAAATTATTTATATTTGGAGTTAACTTTTAATTATTTCTTATATTTTTTAAAGAAAAAAATAATCCTCTTCCATTCTGTTCCGTTTGCAATACTGCATGTGTCACTATGGTCTTTAATGGTAACATTGTTATTAAATTAACAATGAATCATCAATCACTTTTTACATCACTGCTGTTTTTCAGTTGGTAGAATTTGTGTAACTAATTAATAATAGCAGGGTCTTCTTTTGGTGTTCACTTAATTTTATAGTTTCTACTTTGCAATAAAACAAAAATTTTAATAGAATCAAAGAGTACTATTTTTAAAAGACAGGTTAATCTTATTTTTAATATTTTTCTGTTTGATATCAGGGTATATTGGTCATCTTCTCAAATTTTATTGAGGCCTGTAATTAACTTACTAAATTTGACCTGTGAAAAAGAAATTTAAAAGCTATCACATTTTAAGAGAAATAACATCATGAACACTAAATGCTCTATTGTGCTACATGGGAAACCTATGAAGATGTCCTACACAAAAATAACTTAGCAAATGTTTTTTTTTTCATAGCTATCTAGATGCAAAGCTATCTAAAATTATGATTGGCCAAGGGGTTATTTCTACAACTGAAATTTAATCAGAAAATAAACTTCGGGTACAAAATTATTGGAAAATGATAATGAGGTAAGAAACATGTATAACTTCTGTATGAATTAGAACATGCAGAACCCTGTACCCCTTAAAAGCAGCAAGACATTTTCTAGTGCTTTTGGATAGTTTTAGAGCTATTAGTATCTCAGTAGTTTAAAATTGCACTTACTGATAGGTACTACAGGTACTAGCAGTTGCTACTACTACTGTACTTACAACTGTAATAATTGTAATCAGTATTAGAGCCATTTCTGGAGGCCTCCACTAATCCTTCTTTTGGGTGCCAGACTTTGCCATCCATGATAAGATTATAGTTTAAAAATTTAAAACAGTTAGTCAAAAATTAAGAAAGGAAACCAAGATGAAGTGAGCTGCTCAGAACTAGTAACCACTGGACTTATTGCAGGTCAACCTGACTGGATGCCAATACTAAATGACCTTGAAGGGTTTGCATTTTCTTAACTCATTAACACTTACGAAAACAAATATCCTTTCTGTACACCCAAACTGGAAAGAATCTGAATGGCCACCAAGAAGAATGTTTAAGAAAAATATATCAGAACATGGTACTTACCTAAGAGACTGGAGGTTTGCACTAACTCTCAAGGAGAAACAAGCGCATCCCAGTTGATCTCTCTCATCTTTAGCAATTCAAACCATTAAATTAGTCTCTAGGATACAGTCTCCCTTCCATTTGCAGGTGCAGCTCCCCTGAACACTACTGTCCATCCCATGTGCTTATAAAGCAGAGCAAATTCCCCTAAATTTCATTGGCCTGGACAGAACAGTATTTCAAAAAGCAGCTGTTGTTGGTAGCGTTCAAGTTTATTGGCAATCCTTATTAAACTGCCCCCAAAACACATGCTGTATCTGATCTCAAGTTAAGAAGGCTTTTCTCTAAAGAGTACTGAATCACTTTAATGTAGATTCTAATGTTCCTTACTCTGCTTTCAAGGTAGCTAGTAAATTCAGCTTTACTACAGTACTATAAAGATGTGAAAGAACTGTAATAGCATCTAAAAATGAGCTGTTACCACTATACTGTTCAGTTTAGAAAACTCTAAACAGAATACTGATGAAAAATATTAATGATAGTTTGCTGAGTTGCCAAGAGGAATCAGATAAGATAATTCAGCATATTTTTGTTACAAAATGTAAATTACAATGTCCTAAAGAATCTGCTGCAACTCCAAGAAAGACTAAAAGGAAGATGTAAACAACATTTTATTCCACTAATTTAATTTTTAAAAAGAGCTATCCAGCTGCCATGCTGACATAACCAGTACCATCCCAACAAAGATCTCAGTATTCACTGCAAAGTCCTGTCAATTGTAATGAAGTTCCTCAAAATTAATTCCTTGCTGAGTTAAGGCCTTAATCACATATCTATATATATATATATCTGAGCAGTTTGCATTAGACCATCAATAGACTGGATAAGTAGGGAAATTCAAAATGCTCTACTACAATAAAACATTAGAAATTAACCTTGAGTCTGTGATCCTTTAGCTTTGAGGAGGGGGACTGTCTCCTTTACTGTACCCACACTTCTGACCCTGAATTTCATGGTTGAAAATTAATAATTTCTTTCTTGGGAGATGATAATTAAATTATTTTACAGCCCCAGCCCATGTCCAGACTCTATAGATGAAGTCCATGGCATCACCTCAGTCCTACAACTCATAAATGGCACAGAAGGTACTGAGAAAAGGCAAAAACGGTAGCAGTGTATCCCCTGGCATCTCTCTGCATGGCAGCTGGTGAGACAAAACAAAAAAAAAATCAGCTCACTGCCTAGAGAGTCTATTGGCAACTCTCAATTGCATCTGGGAACAATGGCCCATCAAAGCTAACTACATATTGTTAATATCCCTACCTAATCCAGGCAATGGGAAAGAAAAGTACAAAGTCCTCTAGCAAATCCTACAACCTTCCAATCACTCATATCTCCATTTTCCTGAGTCTTGTAAGCATATACACAACAGCAGCTTCCCCACTGCAGCCATAAACATAATCCGGGGCCAGGTTGGGGATGAGGGTGCATTCACTGCTGCCAGAAGGTATTTATTCCTCGTTTCCACAAAATAGAGAAGCTAAGAAGGTCTGATTTCACACTTCCACCTCACCAGTCTAAGAAGAAATTACAGTAGTGCAGAACTTCCCTACATGGAAATACTGGGGGCTGGAAAACAGGTTTCTGAGGGTTGGATTATGATTTTTGCAATACAGAATTTTTGAGCTTTTGGGTTCTAAGCCTGCACAGTCTTAAGCTTGCAGCTATTGGCATGTTTGACATTTTAAACTATGAAATACCAACCTATTTTGAAATTGTCCAAATCATTAGTTGTGGAATTTTCCTAGCACTTCATGAATACCACTGTTAATTGGGCAATTAACTCGAAACTACAGAATATGCTGTGATGGCATGATATGATATAAGCCATGTAAAAGAAGAAACAGCCAAGCAACTCAGTATGTTGAAAGATATTAATGAAGTGGCAAAATCTGCCAGAAAAATAATAATGGGTGATTTTAACTACCCCGATATTAACTGGTTGAATAACACATCTGTACATGGTTTGGAGAAGCAGCTTATTGATACTATAAATGGCTTCTTTTTGGAGCAGCTCCTTCTGGAGCACAGAGGAGGAGGAGTTCCACTCAGTTACTAATTTGTGTGTATGTGTTTGTGTAGGAAGCAAGCATGGGTGTTCTGCTAAGCAACAATGGCCATAGGACAATGAGTTTGCATCTCAATGATGAAGTATTTCAAGTGGCAACTAAACAGTTAATGGCAGGTGGGTGGGTGAGGAAAAACCCATAAAAAAGCAGCCATCTCAAGGAGTTTATTCACACACAGAAACAACCCACCAGAGTTAAAAAGGGGGGATAGGGGGAAGGAAGGCTCTCACGCTTCCGGGGTAAAATACAAGAATCTATGTGGTCTAAAAAAAACCACTCTTTGAATGTACGAACTCCACCTAAATGCTTTTAACAGGACAGGGCATTGAAACATTGATTATCATTATAGCTTGCTGCTGAATATTGCACAATCTGAAACAAATCTATAATGCAAGCTGTGGCAATCAGAACGTGTAAATTCAGGTTTTTTTTTAAAAATACAGGAAGAGAAAAATTATTGTTATACCTTTTTTCAATAATTATATAATTATTCAAGTAAATCGGCCTGTGAAGAAGACACATATAAGTTATCTAATGTACAAATCTAGGAATCTGAAGTAAGATTATACAGATCTTGCAGCCATTTTGAGGAATAGAGCAAAAAGATAATGGAATGTGTATAGTTATGTTCCCCTCATCATTCTCTAAAAGATAAAAAAAAAAAAACATCTTTAAGAACAAAAGATTAAAAAAAACAAGCAACTAACTTACAGACAAGTTATGCACAGACATGGCAGCAATAATCAGTTCCTAACTGTGATTTTCTAGGAATGGGGCTGTGAAGGATCAGAAATGCAGCTTGTATGTTCCTTGATCATATTTCAAGACCTGGAGATTTAAGAACATATTAGGTTTCCATACTGGATCAGAAGAATTTTGGAGTGGGCAGCAACCAATACTTAGTATTTCAGAGGCAAGTGAATATACCTCAATTCCTACCAAACAAATCTTTGGGCAAGATTCCTTTCAAACCCATTAACACTTTTAACTTCTTACAAACGTAGATATACTGTCAGTATATCTAATGAACACAGTGAGGAAGTATAAGGACTATTTGCTAGGGTGGGATGCTACCTTAATATGTAATCAACTAAAAAAAAAAGGCCAACAACCTAGCAATGATAAAAACTTGCCCAAGCAAGTTGAGATAAGAGTGTTCTCATAAATAACTGTTCTTCAGTGGATACAGTGGGGGGGGTAGATCCAATATGGTTGTAGGGGAAATGGATTTTCAAAAATTTATATTAAAATGTGCATCATGGTTTGGAGGAGGAAATGTTCCATAAAATGAAGGCTTTCTAACCATACTTTAAAAGTACTGGGTTAAGAAGCAGCAAAGTGACATGAAACCTAGTATTGACAAACAGAGAACACTGCATCTTAGAAAGAATAATTTCATCTATTTAAATTCACTGCTGAATTTTATACAAACTATAATCACTTGGTAAAAATGGAACCATGAAATAAAATGTCACTAGTACAAACAAACCCTAAAGACATAAAAAAAAAAGATAAAATATAATCTCTTTAAATAGTGTATGTTCTATTAAAATAGAGTGTTTGAGTCTAAAAAAAAATCTCAGAAATACAGGAGAAATAGAAGTGAGTTCAATGAACTTCACAGAATTGTCTAACAAACCAGGTACATTCTGGAACTTTTTTACTTGTCTCTGAAATGCAAAGGGCTGCCTACTTTCCATTGATGGACTGGCTGATCACGAGTCTGATTTGAGGTTCATAAAACTTCTTCTGCTGAAATAGGATCAAGGCGGGTGATCACACACTCCAAAGTTAACCACTTCTCTGATCCCTTGTGCCTGCTGTAGGAGCACCTCTCAAGGTTTAGGTTGTTAGTTACAAGGTTTTGAGGAGTGAAATTTTTACTTCACTTTCATCAGGCTAAGCTTGGCTTCAGATTCCTGTGCTTTACTCTGATCACTTCAGCAGACCTAACTGTTGTTCATTGTTGTATCAGTGACTAGGCAATTCTTTAACAGAAAAGTATTTTATATCGAATACTAAAGCATTCAAGTAGAAAACAGATACTAAACCAGTAGGAATTCCATATACACAGCCAGTTTGCTAGATAGTCATCCATCTTCAGCTGGTGCCCCACAGTACTTTAGATTTTCTACATGACAATGTGTCTCGGTCCAACCCTCATTCCTGCCAATTCCCAGATGAAGATGGTCTCCATCTTGATGAAAATCAAACTTTTCATTTTATACTGAAAATAAGAACTTTGAATGAAGTCCTACATTTTGTGAACTGTTTCACTGGAGAAGGCAGAAGTGAGAGGTGAAACTTCAAAAACTCATGTAGCCTGCTTCGTTTTAGCATCAGAGAATTGGATTAATTACTCCCTCCGGCTTTTTGGCTCCTGCAGGGTGCATCTTTCAGACTGACTTTCATAGCCAGGATTATACCATAATCTCTAATAAACCCATAAAGATAATATGGTATTTACACAATTAAGTGTAGTCTTTGAATTTTTTTATGGTGCATAGTACTGAATCCATCACACACATGTATTAAGAACAGAAGCTGCTCTCAGTTAGTTCAAATTGATTTCATTCAGTATCTCATTAATGTAGATACCTCAAAATACCAATTAATCATCACTGTGCAGGAACTTAAACTACTGAAAGTAAAAATGAACATTTTCACATTATTTAGATTTTAATTATTAATGAAAGAGCTGCCAAGAAGAAAAAAAAATAATTCATGGAAAATGAATTTTTAAAATATGCACTGATTTTTAAAATTGACCTTTGTGCTCTATCTTATCTTTAATATCTTAAGGTAACATTTTTAATGGAGGCTTCACTTTGATCAGCTCTTTTTAATTAACTTTAGAAATGTGAGTGTTTTACAGTACAGTCTTTATTATTTTTTTTATTTAGCTATTAACACTTATGTTTTACCTTCAACAGATCTTTATCAGATTTGTATCGAATCAGGCTTTGGTATATACCAAAGATCTTGATACATCTAGCAAGCAGTTAACCCCTTATACCCCCACTCTCTTGTAACTGTGATTATGATGAATGAGTGGTTTGTTCTAAGCAATTCTGTTTTATGTCAATAAATGAAGCAAATAGCTATTGGTATATGTGCATTAGGAAGACAGAGAGAAAATTAAGCTGTCTGTGGACACTTTATAACCTTCACCCTTTTAAGTAATATGATTTGAAAAGTTAGCCTGACATCAACTGTTGGTATTGTTCATTCATACTATAGAATAAGAAATCTTTTGTGTTATTTATGTAGTATGAGAAATACTGTATATACTTTACTACTCACAGTGTGGCTTAAAGAAAATTCTCTTTACAACTTTTGTAAGATCCTGCATCATAGTTATTAAGTGACCAGAGGCTTTGGTTTTGTGATCAACAACCATTTCTTCTAAAACTATTTTGGTTCTGCAAATGCCAATCATTTGCAGAAAACCTATCGGACTCTGTCCAGGTATGGACTTGTATGAATACTTTGTTTCCATGTTCTTCATTCAGCTTCTTAGCACAAATATTTCCTAACAGATTCCTCTCTCCCAAGTATTGCATGCAACTTCAATAGCACATAGAATCATTTGGACAAAGATTTACATTTTATTGCTTAGTACTTTTCAAAAAAATTTTTAGACAGCAGATGGATCTAGTGCATTACATGGATCTCATCTCGCACACATATGGAGCAGTAGTAGAGTAAGGAGGTCCTCGCTTAGATTCAGAGCATGGCAATCCTTTGAAAAAGCATTTCTAGCAGCAGTTTCACTGAATGGTTCAACTTCATCAAAAAGTAAAAAGACCACATACATGGCCTCTGTCTTTGTGCAGTGTGCCAGAAGCTGCATGGATAGCGCTCTCACACTCAGTGGTGTCCTCGTCTCAGTGAGTGCTGAACAGTCTAATAGCATGAAACTCTTTGGGTTTATATGAATGAAAATTGTTATTTTGTATATTTTCTCTTGTGGCATACATTTCATTCATCACAAAGAACTGAAGAAGATTTCTGTGCTATGTTAAATATCAAAATCATAGAAGCAGTTTAAGTAAGTGCACTATTTGCTTATTATAAGAAAAACATGCTAAGATGAATACAATGCATATTGGTTCCACACTATGAGCATTCTGTATATCTATTAATTTATTTACTTACTACCAAGAAACAGTCTGTACGGTCAATAGAGAAGCAGCCAAAGTAACGTCTGCCGCACTCAGAAGGTGAACGGGAACTCAGATAGGAACATGCATCCATGCCAGTTCATACAACAGACACTCCTTCTATTAGAAGTCCCTAGGTGATCTCCCACAACCACATAGCTTTAGAAAAATTCACACAGGGGAGTCCATCAGACACCCCAGCTAGAAGCACGGAGTGAGGAGAGAAAACTTCAGATACTAAAAAAACAAACAGAACTTTTTGTAGTTTTGGTTGGATTTCTGTCCTGTTCTCGGCAGATTAATGTACTAATGTCCTAGCCACCCTTCTCTCTCCTTCAGTCTTTTTTACACACCTTCCTGTCTTCAGGTACAACTACACAGCTTTGGACGGATGCAACTATGCTTCTATTAGACCCACACTGGCAAATGTGCTTGGCTATCTACTCACCAGGCAATACTCGAGTGTAAAGAAATGCCCTTTCCCGCTTCCATTTTGTTCCTATTCAACTGTCTCTCTCTTGCATACATCTGAAATATGTATATTTACAGAAGCTTTCTCAGACAAGAAAACTCCTCAAGGCAGGCGCATTGCTTTTGTATTTATTTGTACCTCACTGGAACTTTGTTTCTTATTAGAAAATTTGTGTCCTACAGTTGTGCAAGCATTGCATAAAAACAGTAAGATAGTGTTCCATCAGAAGCAGATTTTATAGTCACCATTTATAAAATAATCCCAGAAAAATAGTGCTTCAAATTGCTGAGGGGATACTTCATAGTGCAACTACATCATTTTACATTGGTATGTCACAAATGTTAGCTGAAAAGTAGGCAGAAAAGGATAAAGAAAGACCTCTAACACCTCCAGCATACACATGCCAAAAAAAGTACAGACGTTGCAGCAAACAGAGCTACTAGTAAGGCATCACTTTGCTTTCTTAATAGCAATTTTGAAAGAAGCAGCTCTTTATAGAAAGTGGTAAGTGATAACCTGATTAACACCTCCTTGACCAAAATTCTGATGAACTATTGTATCTTATGAAGAGAAAATTTGAGATCAACTTTTTAAGAATTAAGTTCAGTATATTGCTTTTCCAGAAAGAATAGACACTATACTTTACCAAATAAATTAACTGTAATTCAGTAGAACATCACATGTTATCAATTAAACCCATAAAGGTAAATAGTGCCAAAGCTACATATGTCCTCCCTTGCTCCAAACAAGCTGTGCCTGCTTAGACTTTATCATATAAATATTCACAATTCAATAGTTTTCACCTTTTAAATAAGCTGGTACAAATATAAAGCACAAATCTATTTGGTCAGGTGCTCTATGGTGTAAATCAACACACTCTCTAAGTTTTAATAGAATCATCCCAAATTAAACCCCCAAAAAAGTATTAAAACTGCCTTAAAAATAAGATAGAGAAAAAAATATTAAATATTGAGTTTGAAGCAAAGCACACTCCCTGATGATGTGCTGATTGGAGTAATTGTTTGAAAATACAAAGTTTACCTACACACAATATGTTTTAATGTGTGTACATGCGTGTGCCCTAAGTGTTTCTATTTTTGTTTTTAAACCTTCTTTGAAAAAAAAATGGTGCTATTTGTTTTTAAAGTAATTTGATTTTAGTCTCAAATCCAATTATATTTTTTCACCATATTTTCAATACAGGCTTTTAACTGAAGAACTGTTCTCATAAGACACTGAAGTTTCATGGGCGTTAACACCATTCATTTCAGGGTTTTTTTTTGCCCTCTGGCAATGTTTTCACTTTGTAGTCAAGTCACAATAAAATGTTTGCACAGAAACTGAACAGCTAGTAAAAAGGTATTTCTAATTGCTGATGTACAAGCAAAATTTGTTTTAAATGCTCTATTAGAGGACATTTATTTTGCCGTCTGTAACTTTAAATAACTATTGCAGTTTACTACTGGACAAACCTACTTGAGAAGAACAATTAAACAAATTAAACCATGTTAAGACCACATTCTTGAAAAAAGTAACCTTTAGTTAGGACAATTACTCTGTGGGCATAACACAAAAGCACAAATGTCACATTTTCCATGAAATTTACTTTTGTATGAATCATCAATCCTGTTTTCTCATGAACAAAACTAGCCAAAGATGAAAAAAAAAAACTCAAAGTTGTCTGAACTGGATGATCCAAGTAATTACATGTTACAGCAGAATGCATCTATGACAAAACTTTCAAATATTTGAGGAAAAAGTTATTATAGCCCCTGGTTGAAATAGCTTTGGTATAGACCTATAGCAGTATTTAGCTGATCTTGCTGTATTCCCATATAACAAATATGCACATTTTCAAAGATCAGTCTTCCTAGCACTGATCTACACTCCTTACCCTTTGGAGTATATATCAAACAAACACGCTATGAAAACATGCCCAAATATTATAGCATAAGATGAAAAAGGTATACACTTCTCATTAGCATTTTTAAAATGCTGCTCAGAGTTGAATCTTCTCAAAGCTACTTATATATGTAAACCCTTTGTCTTCCACACCAGCCCCCTAAAAGCTCCCATCCTAAATGGTGTCATTTGCTTAGAGCCTATTTGTTCAGCCTCAGGTCCTGGTCCTGATTTCATCAGCTTCCACGATCACCTCACATGAATAAGTATTTACAGAAAACAAGCCTTTAAATTGAAAGATCCTTGATGTAAAACCCCATCCTATTAGTATATAGAGCACAGTGAAAATTTATGACACTGTTACTGAATGGTAAGAGTCTGTATCTGCTGAACTAATGTATACTACCTACAGAATATTTGCAAGTTTGGAGTGGTACAACAGAGATTATTTAAGAAGATCTAAACCTGTATTACTGTAGAATGTATACTTCAATCCTGTTTTCAGTTCATGAGGAAACAACAAGCTGAATTAATCAGTTGTACATCCTACTTTTTTTTTCCGTTTATGTGAATTTCAGATTTGCATATGTTCATAGATATGTAGTGCTAAATACTAAAATAAGTGCTTTAATCAGAGTACAAGAACAGTCTGCCATAGTGTTAGCTTCTCCAGATATTTATGTCAATGTGATTGAACTCTGAGTTGCAGAGAATACCTATTGTAGACTAGACTGTGGTTCATTTTGCACAGTTATTTTGTATAGGCATTTGCGTGGCTTCATTGGTAGGGCTGCTGAACCAAGTTCCATCTCTCCATGGTCACAATACTGTAAGGTGTCTCAACTGTACTGACAACTTTTTCTGCAAAAGCCAGTGTACAGTTGTGTGACAACAAAGGTCCATACTTCTCATCAAAGTTTAATTACTTACTTGATCGACCTAAACATAAACATTGTTTTCAAAGTACTTTTTGTGTCAATTTTGTTTACCACATCTTTTTGTCACTGTCAGTCAAGGAAAGCAAGACTCAGATCAGGAGTCCACAATATTATTACTGAAGCCCTTTATATGTGCATAACACTACATGAACATGAATTAAACAATACTTACAGGTTCTTATTCAATTAGTCTGGTACGCATAGAGACGTTCACCATGGATCTACCACTGTATTTATTCCATTCCTTTGATTGGAAAGTATACTCCAAATTGAGGTATAAAGAGGTACTCTTTGTATTGACTGAAATATTACTATCTCCATTTATAGATGAGAAAAAATGAGGCAAAGAAAGCCTAACTGATTGCTTGAAAAAAACATGCAGTGGCAAAGCCAGGAAGAGTTACAACAAATTCCTCACTCTCACTTCAGTAATCACTTTACATTGCCTTCTCAGAACTATTTTTCAATGGTAATACTTTTTAAAAATTGTTTATTTTATTTGATAACAATATTTTCTTTAAATATGACCAATAAATATGACTGACAATGCTCATTAAAAAGATGCTGACCTGTAAATGAAGGAAACTGCAAATAGAATAGCAAAGCCATATATGAAAATAAACATTTGTAAAGAGGAAGGGTTAGTACAAATTGAACACATTTCCATATTGAGAGAAGAACCAGCCATATTTTTCCCTGATGAATGGAGTTTTGTGAACATCTTTTTCCACAAATGATTGAAATAAATACTTATTCATAAACTATATTTGTGACTTAAGAGAACAAGCTTCACAGATTGATTTCATTTATACTACATCATGCAAGAGGTATTGCAATATTTTATATCATGCCAAGTCTAAGGCTCATTAGATTTTCCTTGTTATACTTGACTAAAGCTCAAGACCATCCAAAACAGCAATTCTGAAAGCTTTCTGTTCATTGCAAAAATAACTATCTTCCTCCTAGATCCTCTCCTCTAACTTTCCCTTTCTCAAAGCATTTATGGATAGGCCTAGTCCCATTTGCTTTATTTGAAGTTGGGCATACATTTGCTGAAACATATTCTTGCGCCATGGCCTAAATGACTGCACTCTCAGTCATTTTGCTGCAACCATAAAAGTCAGCTTTCTGCAGGGCATACAAAAATACATTCCCAGTTCAGCAGATACTGGTCGTCCTAGTGTTTCCTCAATAAACCTATGTAGCACTTCCTCTAAAAGTCCTGTCAGTCTTGAATCACATCCTTAATTCATTTCTAGAAACAATTTTCATCACAACAGCAGGATGCAGTGCTGTCATTAGCAAATGTCATAACTTATGTGTTACTGTAAGCAACACTGTTCTCTCATTATTACTATGAAAACCAAAAGAAAGCTTGAAATAACAGGAATACTCACTGTTAATTCAAGCATCTGTAACCCCTCTGAATAACTGAAGCATAAGTTGGTAGCAAAAAAAAAATGCAAAAAAAAAACCACAGAAAGTTTATATGTATTTAGGTACTTTTCTTAATAAGAACATTCTAAAATGATGATATGACAGCGACATTTTAAAATAGTTTCCGTCCTTCATGTTAAAAGAGCATTAGAAAGATGCATATGATGGAAAAAACAATCAATAAATACTTACAAATACACAAGAAAATCAGCCTCAGCTCCCAGAGATCACTGGTAAGTTGCTTTTGAATTCATGAAACTGACCTGAAAACGTAAAAGGAAAAAAAAGTTGAAACAAAAGAAAGCTCAAAACTGACAAATGTTACTTTTTTATTATTATAGAATAGTTACAATTTTTAACTATGAACTAAATAAAACAGCACACAAGACCGTTGTCACTATTTCAGCCAAGTAATTTACACAGAATTTGTTTCCAGGAAGCCAATACCAGGAGAAACAATTATTTCATTGTTCTGCATCTCACACCATAGCAACCCAGTCCATTACAGCTTCTAAGAACTATCATAAATGCAAGCACAGTTATCTTTTAATAAGGAAAATAGTTGCGAGGATTTTTTGGCTGGTTGGGGTTTTTTGTTGGGATTTTTTGCTTGTTTTTTTGTTTTCAAGTTTTACAGAACATTCATTACTTTTTTTAAGTATTTTTTGTTAACAGTATTTTTCAGCTTAACTAGTGTAAAATAATATTGTTTAAAAGCATTTAACTGAAACCCATCTAAGGCAAAATTCATAGAAAAAGACAGACTAACCATTTTGTTCTCCTACGGTCTAGATCCCAGTTAGAAGCTTAGCCTAAGCACAATGCGTTCACTATAAGGCATGATTAAATCCAACATTCTTTTTCCTGCATACCCCTCAGTTCTAGTTGGAAAGGTAACAGATGCAACTCAAACCCACAGAGCTCGCCTTATAAAATTCTTTAACTAGCACAATGACTCACTTTATGTCTCTAAATATCCATGGTTTCCTCTCTCCAGAACCCCCATGCATTAGAAGGTAGTTCAGTAGTTTATTTTTATTGTTTGGTCTACATACAGCACATTTTTAGTTCTTACGAAAACAAAGGAACTTTGTTGCACAGCCCTTGTTTTCGTTCCAAAATGTGAGGATGAATATGGGTAACATTAAACTGAAAATAGTAATGGAGCCTGGGCAACTAGTTTAGGTCAAAACGTTTTTGTTCTCTGGGAGCTATCTGATTAATTTGCAGTTCATAAAACAGTGGGTGTCAGCTCAGTTTAAAAACATGTAACTATATTTAAGATGAAATCATCATTTTTGTTAGCCTCCAGTAATCTTTACGAAACACCTTCCCACAACATTTCTGTATCCTAAAGTGCACCAGCCAGTACTGCACAGTGCCTAGAGACAAGGAGAGAATACCAAACTTATCTTGATGTAGAATATCCTCCTTACTTCAGATACTCACCCTGAAGTGCATATTATTCATTCCAACCAAGCCCTCCCCCACCCGGCAAGTACACATTTAATTGTG
Source organism: Chlamydotis macqueenii (assembly GCF_036417535.1). Classification (NCBI taxonomy): domain Eukaryota; kingdom Metazoa; phylum Chordata; class Aves; order Otidiformes; family Otididae; genus Chlamydotis; species Chlamydotis macqueenii. Next base: position 55,866,792 of record NC_141560.1, on the reverse strand, counting down.
TCTTCCCTCCTGTAATACCAACAGAGAGTCAACAAATCTCATTTGCTGTATCAATGCAGTGTTATTATATATTTTAAAAGCAAGTCTGAATCTCATTATCAGCTGATTTATGCCATTAGTGTGCTTTGAGGCCACCAATTAAACAAGGACAGCGGTTCATAAGGTCACAGTTAATTAATCTGAAAGAGTATAAATACACTTTAATGCATACCACCTCATGTAGAGAGTTTAGGAACAAAGCACCAAACCTTTATTCTGGGCAAGCAATTAGGGTGAAAGGCTAAATATACAAAATTTTAAATTCAACTTTAGCACTCTGTTTGTTAATCTATCAGGAAAAAAAAAGTTCAGTTTGGTAAAAAATCCTGCAGAATGTAGGAGTATGTGAAGTCTCGAAAGTCTCGATTCTTAAAGCAACAGTGCCAGTGAGGGTGAAGGCAGAAGAGGGCCAACCATCCCCAGTGATGCTGAGCAAACGGAGGCTTGTTGCTCAGATAACACCTCAGAACTGTGAGTCAGCTGCAGGCTTATCCATTACATAGCTGGTCAGGGTGGAAAAAAAACAAAAAACCCAACCCCAAACAGTCTATTCAAAATTGACTCATCTGAGCTAGACTGTTGCATTTAGTACATCACACAAAACTGACTTTTCCTTCAATCTCATTCTCTTAGCGAATTTAATAAAACAATGCAATCAATTAAGTGTTCGGTAATAGCAGCAGTCTATCAACACAACCAGAGTATAAGTAAAATGCTGAAAACCATATAATCAATCAGAAATAGTTACTCACAGTGAAAATTCAAGTATGAGGTACCTGGGGTTTATATGGAAGAAAATGATACCTGTTTCTTACTGCCTTGACTCATTTTACCTCATATAGTTCCTTGCTCAAAAGATAGATGATATAGCTAATACATACATAAAAAAAAAACCAAAACAAACCTCATGACCTAATTAGATGAAGTAGTTGCTAACTATTTTTTTTTCTCTTTTACACCTCTAGTCCTATATTCTATAACCTTGCATCACTTTTTTTTCTTTTTCACTTTCAAGGTAATTTTTCTTAAAACAAAAAAAAAAACACAACTATTTATTTTCTTATCCATGCAGAAAACCCCCTGTCCACCAAACACTAACATCATAAGGTTTAATGCAAACTGTCTATCAAGTGTATCCTACACAAATCATATAATTAAATATAAATGTATTACATAAATAAAATAGACAAAGACTAATACTATACAGCTCAGTAGCTGTTCCATGTAGATTTTAATATCTGCCTCTTTTCTAAGTAAAAGACTTGCACCATGTTTTTAAAGGTGTTTGGGAGGCCAGCTCCCAGTGATGTTGAGAAGAATGACCTAACTTTTTAAGAAGTCTAGGCCTTATTCTATTAGCTTAAACCATTTACGCTTTCAATTTGGGTGTTGTGGAGGAACTGCAGGTAACTACATAGGTGAATAGTTATTGCACAAACATATACAGTTTTCCTTAAAGTATTCTGTTAATGTTATTGGTACAAGTCCCACCAGAAACTTCACTCAGATATTTTGCAGTCAAAATGTTCTCAAAACATTCTCAATTCTATAAATAAACAAATGTCACTTATAAAACAGTCCTCTTTTCATCCAAACACCATCAGCTCTAGTAATTTCAAGAGTTTTCAGTTTTCAGACCATAACATTTCACTACTTTCAGAAAGCAGAAAAAAAGTACTCATTTTTTCAAATCTTTAAAATATTTTGATTCTTCTAAGACAGAGCCTTTACAGGTAGTCTGTATTTTCTGTGCACAGTCATCAGTAAACATGAAGGAAGCCTATAAGTGAAAAACGGAAGTAGTTATTTAGTAAAAAGTGTGGCATCACGTTATATCATTTGAGAATATGGCGTATCATTGTGGGCTGCTGGGACTCAAATATGTACCATTCAACAACTGTTAAAATATTTTCAGAATTATAGCATAATGTGAAATAAGAAAAAGGAATAATACAGAAATCAAGCTACATATTTAGGGCCTGAATCACATAGTAATTTCACACACTGAAATGTGCAAAATTTCACAATTAAAGCAACATTAATGACCTGTAAGCCCCTAGCCACAATCTCAAAAATTAAGGGGGCAGTAGATTGACTATGATGAGATCCTTTGAGTTCGATTTCTAAAAATCTTGCTTAATTGAGGTAAAGGGCACAGTTTCAACATGATTCAATGAAGAATGGTTTATTCACACACAGAAAACTTTTTATACATGATAATTCTGAAACAGGAAAGTAAACACAGTAATTAATCATTATAGATAACACTTTCTACAAAAAACATGAGGAGATTCCTGTTATCTTCCCTTTGTGCCTCTTCTCTTCAATGGCCCAAGATTGTATTTTACTGCCTTTGCTGACTATTTTTAAACTGTTCACTCTCCCTGGTTCCATGCACTAGCAAAAAAAAAAGAAAAAACAAAAAGAAAAAAACCCCTGCCAGACAACAACAATCACAATGCTCTTTACCTAATGCTTTTCATTTTAGAATAGTCCCTTTGCAATGACCCTTATTTTGATTTCTGTACTCTGTAGCAGAGATTGCAGCCAAATGATGTATCAAAGGAGGAATCAGAGCATACCACCTGTTACACCACTGGTCATTTTAAAGCACATGTTGCATCACAGTGAGGTCAGAAGAACAACATGGTGCATACGATGCAAACATTGGTCTCCAAAGTTCTGGACTCAGTCACTGCCTTCGCTATAGATATTTTGCTCAACCTTCAGCAAAAGAGTTTCTTTCTGCTTCTTAGTTCCTTATTCACAAAAGGGAGCTACTATTTCTTCCTTCTGTAACAGTGATGGTCTACAATTCTACACACCAGAAGTTGCGATGTCGTTATTACAGAAACAAGGCTCAAAAAAACACCTAAAATAGGATACATCTCCGCAGAGTTTTGCAAGGAGATGTGAGCTCACTCTGCCCACATTCAGAGATGACTCGCCACAAACCCACTCTAATCCAGCTTAGCTATGGTTAGCACTTACGTAAACTACATGACTTCCAGTTCAGAGCAACCTCACAGCTGCCTACAAAGAGCATGTCGATATACATGTACAATAGATGGTGTTTCTGTAAACTACCTCTTAAAAAAAGGAACCCCATAAGCACCACCACTCAACAGTTGTTCCCTGTCTCTCCCGAAAGGGTATCACTCAACAGAGGCATACAATCTGGCAGCGTTATATTACATAACGGACTATAAGAGCTCCTTATGGTCTCTTCTGTAAAGGCACATGCATTTGCAAAATCGCATTATGTCTTCAACAGGCAGCTCACGAAGAGCTCACAACTCTGTTGTGTGCCTGCGTATCTAGAAAACACCCAATCACTGCAGAACCTGAGCAAAGAATACAGAATTAAGGTCTTTGGGCTGTATCACTTCACAGCATAGCATCAGGTTAAGCCTGAAAAGGATTTTGATGACAAAAGTACTGCACATGTCCAGCAACTAATTTAAATGTATTATTATACCTGCCACTAGAATTACACTTGAAAATACCAAAACCACCTAATTCACTGTGCAGATGAAAGAAATACCTAAATATGTACTTATTCTTTTGTATAAAAAGAAGGGGGCTAGCATTCCAGATCTGATAAGCTCTGTACTCATGCTTTTAAGCAGATAAGAACCACAAGACATACACCACGCTGCTTGGAAGGCTGAAGGGAGAGGAGCAACTCCAGTTATAACTCATGGGTGAGAGACAGCAAAAGCCTCCTCAGTGGCCCGGGGCAGGCTGGTAAGCACTGCTGTCTCCCTGCTCTCACATCAAGGGACTCAGATTTCCCAGCAGTTCCTGCACCAGCCCACTGCCACTCACATGATGCAGCTACGACACAAAAACACTTCTGAACTTCTTGTGAGATATATGCCTTTTTAATAGCCACAGGCTGGGTCATTCCTAATCAATATGACTGAATTAAAGGAAACAGAGAAAGCTTTCAAGACGAGTACTTTTCTGTAGTGTTTACAGATACAGATCCATGTGCTGAAGGTACTGCAAGGCAAACCAAGCCCAGAATAAAAAGTTACGATGTTACAAGCCCCAAGAAGTATGACTGGTGTTCAAAATTCCAGAAACCCTTCCAATATGTGGTGCTGCTAGAAGGACTTATCAAATACAGAGAAAGTTTTGCAGCAAATACAAATTGCACTTGGAAAGTTACTTTCTACACCTAAAGAAGCAGCGGTGTGCAGAGGGCACAGCTTGGAAATGGCCCCCAGGCTCACTCTCCAGAGACTCACATTTGTCACACAGCCATTGAAATCAATCACGCAAACACAGGTATGGCAGCTCTGGCATTGATCTGCATTAGAATATTTGGCATTTTTTTTCTCTTCTCTCTCTCCGTGCCTCACCTGTACTTTCTCCGTTTGGAATGACAGCTTTTTTAATCTCGGCCTATGTGTGTAGAGGGACTAGCAACCCTAACAGGGTCTCAGGGTGCTACTGTAGAATGATCTCACAAGGGTTCATTGGATACAACTTTAAACAACTTTGGATACAACACAAAATAATAACAATGGTTTTGTTTATTATATAATATTGTCATTATGTAATAATTGCATTATGCAAAAACAACAACATACATACCAGCAGCTGTTAGCCTACCACACGGGTGTATTGTTTCTTGACAAATTTTATGAAAATTATGTTAGTAGTTTTTGGCTCCCTTTATCTTTTGAATATGCAACATGCCAGGTTCCCTACTCTTTCATATTCAGACCAATGTTTAAATAATTTTACTGAAGAATTGGCTTACTTTGTTTAAAAGAGGGTATGTTCTTTCAGCTCAGTCGCATGACCAAAAAAGGCAGTTAAAAAGTATAAAATGTTATTCAAACTGTTATTAGCACACAGTTATGTCTCTTTAATGAGCTTCGTGAGCTCTGGATTGGAGTAAATTGGTACATACTCATTTTATCACCTTTTTTTTTTTTTTTTGTATTTTCTGTATCTATCTCTATCTCTTCTCCCAAGTAACAAGTGATAGGATGAGAGAAAATGGCCTCAAGTTGTGCCAGGGGAGGTTTAGACTGGATATGAGGAAAAATTTCTTCACTGAAAGGTTTGTCAGGCACTGGAACAGGCTGTACAGGGAGGTGGTGGAGTCACCGTCCCTGGAGGTATTTAAAAGACATGTGGATGTGGTGCTTAGGGACATGGTTTAGTGGTGGGCTTGGCAGTGCTGGGTTAACAGTTGGACTTGATGATCTTAAAGGTCTTTTCCACCTAAATGATCCTATGATTCTATATATTGTTTTATATTGTATCTACGATTGCTGACTTTCTCTGAGCAAATAAACAGTCTTCTCAGAAAGAAAAATTTAAAAAAATTCCGTGACTGTATTTTCCTTGCTAGTCAAAGCACCAAGAACTTTGTAGAGTTGTGAAGAGTTAAATAACATGGGAGGCTCTGAGTCATTGTACACCACTGCTCCAAGTCTGAAGATGTTGCACACAGGACATGGAAAGGGTTTAGGACACATCTTCACCAGGTTTTTTCACCGGACTTTGACTTGAACACCTACTACTTTACTTTTTCTACATTTACCAGATGCAAACTCCTTGGCACAGTTTTTGATAGTGTAATACCTACATATGCATAAGCAAGGCTTGGAATAATAACAAGAAACCTCTTGAACAGAAAACTAAAGCCCTCAAGCAAAGAGATATATATGGGGAAGCAGGGGGAAGCGTTAATTGTGAAAGCCCAGTTTTACCATTCTTTCCAAGAGCTACAAATGCTAAGATAGCTGAAGTGTTTATCTGATATTTTACTGATATCAGCAATAATACTAGTACTTGGGAGCATATTACTATATTTAAAATTCCAGCACAAATATACCATATAGCACTTGGATTTGAAAATTCTCTGAAAATTGGAGATTTGACTTGTCAGAACTACAGTGCACTTAAAACAAAAAAAAACAGAGACCAGTGGTTTCAATTTAAAAAAAAAAAAAAAAAAAAAGCAACAATGTACCCTTACCTTCAGAACTGAATGTAAGCAGGTTGTGAGCCAAATAGCCAGGAGCTAAGTCAGCTGTACACAAACTCACATTTATTTTCTGATAAATATATTTTGTAATATTACATTATAAGTGTGCTATTTGCTCCCATCAAAACTAATGTTAATCCACACAAAATATTTGGGTTCTGTATTGGAGAGTACCGTATTACTGAAGCTCAGATTTTCAAAGTTAGTTAAGTAGGACATAAAAATCAATTAGGCCTTAAGAATGTCTGCCTTCAGGTCAACTTCCCTGGATTCCCTGAGGGACAAAACCTCTTTACTGCATATCTCGGGTTTTTTTTTTCCAAAACCCTGAAACATAATAATTATAGCTGAAGTTTTTTGTTTTTTTTTTTTAAAGACCTCATATACTAACTCCCCCTCTAAGGTCCGATTTTTGAAATTCATTTCTCCTGACACTATAACCAGAAAAAAAAGGAAGTCCAGGTGCTCTCATTTTAACTTCACTTTAGAGGAATTATAAGTAAATAAAACTTCTTTCTTCAAGGATCCATTCAGTCAGTTAAGAGGTCCTTCTTACATATGTATTGTCTGTCAGAAAACGTTTCCCCAAGTATGTGGCACACTGTGCTACCAGCAAGGATATGGCTTTGCATTCTGCCCAAAGGATCATTCTATTTGTGGCTACCTACAATAATCAATCCCGAAGACAATTAACTCTCACCTGCTGGACAAATAAATCACGTGAAAAAAAAAAATTAACCACGTTCCCTCACCAAGTCCTCAAAATAAAAACCTCTCAGCCTCTTTTCAGTCTCTCCTGAAGTGTGACTACTTCTTTAGTTATAAAGCAAGCAAAAAATTTGTTTAATTAATGAAAGAGTACACATTGAAACAGAAGTTTGCCTTAAATTGTAAAGCTATCCATTTGACAAGAATTCAAGTTTTGGAGACTTAACCAGGTGAAGCCCTAGTTTCTTCTGATTTTCACCTATGACATATCCGTTAAAATCTTCTTTGTGATTTTGAACAATACTGTACTTGCTGCCTATCATCTAAAGATTTTTATTTCCTATTTTTTCTGCAACATTCACCTCTGCAAGATATTTTAAAACCAGAACTGAAATATGTTCACTATAGATAGAAATCCTTGCAGGCAATACTGCCCATCAAATAAATGATACCATGATCCCTAACTCCAATTTATGTCAAGCCTAGTCATGGGCACTAACAGTCAAGCAGGTTAAAATGCTAAAGCACTACTTTCTATCAATCCATAAAGATCAGTCATACATTCATAGCCTGGTTTTTGTATTGTGTATACAGATCACATATTAGTAAACTGTTCATCTTGGAGCCAGAGGTACCCTGCACTTTAGGACAGACTGTCCTAAGCTACAAATTTAAAGGTGAGTTTAGGGGAAGGGTTCTGTTTTTCATGTGATGAAAATTATTCCTAGCCTTGCCCAGTAGCTGTATAAAACCGTATCTCCAGGCATTTACTAGCATTGCTCAACATCTGTGAGCCTCAGGCTATCTGCACCTGCCCTCAGCATAATACTGACAGGCAGCAATGAAAAGCTGACAGCTAGAGGGGTGGCTACTAGGTGCTTTGCATATGATATCTCAAAAATGTAAATGGAATATTGATCATGAAAGAAAATAATTAAAAATCCCACACACTCAAAAGTTGGTGGTAATCTGGATAGCAAACCTAAATTTTACCAAATTAACTTATCAGTCTGACATGTCTCATTACAAGGTCTTATCACTGGTTTAGCTAAACAAAAAAAAAATAAATGAGAAAAGAAAAATATACAGGGAATAACTTTTATTTCTTTAAAAAGAAAGTTCTTTAGGAAGTGCTTCAAATATGTTTCTGTCTTGTGAAGCAGCTCTTGCTGTGGAATTTTAGGGTGGTGTTTTCTCAGTTTTCTTTTTAACAAACATCAGAGTGAACATTACAGCAACATCCATCAGCAATCATTAGAGCACAAGTTAGAACTACTCCTCAGCAACTATGAAGTATGTAGGCTGCTTTCTTTTTCCTTTTTTTTTTTTCCTAAAATTTTCTGATTCTTCTATTTTACTTCAACTAGGCATACTTTGCTTCTTTGAGCTAGGAATTTCTCTTTTTCCAGATGATTCCTACTTTTTTTTTGGCATACACACCCTTTGGAATGCAGTGCAAAGTTAATTACTTATGTATAAATAAACTTATAATAAATCAAGGAAATCAAGGAAAAAGAAAAGGTTTAAAATCTTAGCCAATGCCACTCTTAAGAACAATATCATATTAATAGATCCTTTTTCTCATTCAACAAATTTTTTAATCCTTACTCTTCTCTTTCTTCATTTAAGAAACCACAAGATGTTAGTTACAGTTCCAATGAGCACATTCAAAATTTCAGTTATTTTATTGCTAGCTACTCTTTGCTTCCAAATAACTTAATCCTTCGCTTTCTTTCCAACTAAGTGCATTAGTGTGGTACCGCAGGTCACAGCTATGTTCAAGATCCCGTTGTTCTCTGTGCTGTGTAAATTGCCATAAAGGCTCTTAAACAGTGTACAGTTCTAAGAGGACATGCATTTTGAAAGTATCAACAGACACACTACTCAGTGTGAATAAATATGCTCCCTCAACAAAATATATCAAAGCCTGGGGACTCCCCTGGTCTCACAGGAAGGCATGGCTATTTTTGGAACACATGGTTAAAAACCAGTTGTACTTGATTCATTGCAGAACAACCACAATTTTAATAGATTTTGCTCTTTATTCTGTCACCCCAATGAAGTAATGAATCTCTTAGAAATTTTCAGAACTTTGCTAAATTATCAATACCTGATAATTCACCACAAAGTCAGACACTGCTATTATTAATCACCACAAGAATAAATTGTGCACCTATATAACATTTCTAAATGAAATTTTAAAGTACTTTACAGGAAAATAAATATGTAAGAATACAAAAGTTGGATGATATTTCCCTCTACATAGAGTGTTAACATAAAGTTTGTGGAACTTTCAAACCATAATTTGAGGATCTAGAAGGAAGATCAAGCAACACACATTTCTAATACTGACACTCTGTACTGGGGTCATTTGTGCAACTAAGCAACACTTTGACATTCCTTGAAAATTAAGGAATAAGATTCTACTCAATAAGATCAGAGACAGAAGAATCCCAGTCTAAGTCATGTAGAGCTTTGCAATAATCAATAAAAATATACTAAAACATTTTTAAAGTTATATGTATAAAAATACATTACTCTTAGAACTCAGATGAATCCTCTCTGTAAGTATGCTGACTCTGATTTTAAGATTAACTAATCACAAGTTGCTTATGTGTATGTACAAAAATTAAGAGATAATTATATTAAAAAATGTACAAATTGGCTCAGTGCCAACAAGAGAGTCTCCCATCAATCACATATGATACTCTTCTTGATACCTTTCCCTACCTGGAGAAGCAGCTGTGCTTTAGAGCAAGTCCCAACAATCTTTACAACCTGGCTCCTGCAGACACAATGAGAGGGTCTAAAAATATAACTATTTAGGCTCTTCTAGTTTTTTTCACTGTTATATGGCAACACAAGAAGCAGGATTCTAGCATTTTGTAAGACTCACATTTCACAGCCTTTCACAGTTGCACGAGCCTGATCCTAGAGAGGGTAAAGAACTTGCATTATTTAAGTGATGGCTATACTTGGCCTCATTATCTCAACTATGCCTCATCCAAGATGCATTTCAACAAGCTGACCCTATAATCACGCTACAGTCAACAGTGAAGCTTTCAATGATGTCAATGGCAATAACAGCCAGAGATTCAGACAAGAGTAATACTATCATTGTGAAGAAACTGGAAGGAAATACTAACATCATCAGGTTCTCTAACATCACTAGGATTTAGCAAACATATCATACAAATGCAAGAAAAAAAAAATCATATGCAAACACTTCATCCAAATACATACAAAGTCCTCTGTGATTAGAGCACGCAAATTACAGCTATGCTGTTATTAGGGCTGTCTGGAAGGTATTAAAATTAAAAGTCAAATTTTAACGTTGCAGAAGCAAATCAATCAACACTTCAAACTTGTATGGACTTACTTTATTAAATGAAGCAGCATTCTGGGAGTTATAAAATGTACTGTGTGACGTGCTACGTGATTCTTTAGTTTCCCTACTCTGTAAATGCGTCCTGTCCAAATCTTCTAAAAGAACAGATCACTCTTGAGCCATCTCAGACTAGACATGGACAATAAATATTGTTATACACCTGAATGCAAAATGTAGGATATATTCATATTGTAGGAGAATTATACATTAACAGCACACTGTGAAAATTGAGCATGTTGGGAAAATATCAAGCTACTCAAACAAAAACAGTATTGTTCATAGCATTGTTTTTCCACTCTGGAAACATAACTTGGCATCTTTTCTATCAGGCCCAAGTATTCTGAGTTTCAGATACTCCTACAGAGAAGCTAAGTGGGTTTTATTCAGCTATATGAAAAAAAAATATACGGTTTTCTTTTCTGTGTCTGAAAATAACTTGTCCAGTCTGATAAAAAGTATGTTGCTAGAAAGGTTGATAATTAGGCCTTTGGAGCTTGCCGTCCATTAAAACTGGGTGATCCCACCCAAAGTGCTTCATCATCAGAACCATCTGGTGTTCTTTCTGCACAATTACCAAAATACAGAACATATTTTGACTTGGCACTTGCATTTGGTAGACACTTTAGTCATTTTATAAGCAACAAGACAGGATCTTGCCAAAGCACGGCCTTGAAAGGAAATTTCAGCACACCAGCATCCAGCTTCTAACCTAGAAAGTCCTACCAGAACAAAAAGAAGGAACATCTTCACCTTCAGCTAATGTCCTCACTTTCATATACAAGATATCTCTTACCAGTTTTGCTATTCTATGCTTCCTTTATATGGTGATGATTCAGAGCATTATTTAACAGATTAGGGGTAAGTGAATTGCCTCTAGTTTGAGACTGTTTCTTTTAAGATGTCTGGCTCTGAAATCAAACTAACAATCCACCAGAAAGGAAATTATTAGAAGTCAAAGGAATCAAAGCCATTTCACAATCATACTCTGAAGAACAATATCAAGAATACTTCGCATCAGACACTGCCACCAAATTTTTCTTCAGTGTCTGCACATACAGTAATAATACGAGCACAGCTCTAAATGCAGGAAAGTCTGAAAAGCAAAGGGAGAAGACAGGACTATGGGCTACTCTTGAATCATACTAGACTTCTTTTCGGCTCTTCGTTTTCAAGATCAAAATAAAAAAAAACCCTAATGAGAACATTGAACATACCTCCAAGAGCATTAATAAGTCTCTCTTGCAGATTGCCTTTCATTCACTTATTTTACTCATTTCTGACAGTAAAATTTGTGGCAAAAGGTAAAAAATTATATGCAGTAATGGTGTTATTCTCAGCTTTCTCAGGACAGTACGGATAGCCAAAAAAAAATCAGAGAGCTCAATTGAAGTGATGACCAAAGTATGTGAAGTGATTCTCAAATCTAGCCATTTCAGTTACTTTTTGTAATTCTGAGGATAGGTCTACATTTAATGTCCCTCACCTACAAGCATCCCATATTCAAGGACACAAAATTATGCAAATCTATTGGAACATATATTCTAATGAATTTACTTTATATAGTATCCTAGGTGGCAAAAACTGCTTCTCTCAAAGACTTCTGCTTCTTGAACAGTATTAGTACAGAATAGTATTAGTCTGATTGATGTCAAAATGGGTCAACTGCTCTGAAACTAGTGAAAACAAATGAAAAAACCAACAGGTAAATATTTTTTTAAAATAGTGCAGCATCGAAAATATATTCCAAATGAAAACTCCAAGTTCCACAGCAAACAAATAAGCTGTTGCACTCCATATGGCATGGAAACATTTAAAGTACCATAATAATATATAAACCAGAAAACATAGGTTTTCAAATCAAAATGACCCTACCAGGATATGGATTTGCACCCATCAAAATTTTCATAGATATTAATTGGACTGATACAGTGAAAAAAATAACAGAATAGATAATTGTAGACATGGAGAACTGAACAAAATTTTACAAAAAAAATTAGGAAGAAAGTTACATAAGAAATTTGGACGGAAATTAAACAAGTAATTATTACAAATAACTTTGCAAGGTTAGTCCCCCAACAAAACAACATTCTGAAAAAAATAAATTTAATGAAATAATAATAGTAAGATGCAAAAAAGAGATTGATAAAATTTGTAATCATACAAAAATATATCTGCACAATAGTAAAAAGTAGTGGAACAAATGAAAGTGAGAAATTAGAAACAGTCCATTTGGGGAAGAGATCTACAAGTGCATATGGCAATCTGACGAGCCACACACATATTCATCCTTATTAGACAAGCCGTCAGCCAGACAAAACATAATACACGAGCAAGTAAATAAACATTTGACTACATAGAGTATCATTCTCATTGGGTGACACTCCGAAGAGTATATATCTCATCTGTTGGTAAAAACAAACTGCACATCGCATCCTTATTTTTATATAGAGCAGATTTCCTAACATCAGAGATTCAAGAAAACAAATATGGTTTATTTCTCTCCAACAGTTTTTTACCCTTTAATTTTATCCTGGCTAACAATATTGCAATGAGTAGCAAATCTCATCTTTTTTGAGCATCAGCATGACTTTCTTAAGTCTCTACCAACACGTGAAAAGAACAAAAGTATTTACTTTCAGAAAGGATAATCAGATTACTGTCTCCTTACAAAAGCATTGTGGAGTGTCTCTGTCATTTCAACTACTGTCATCACAGTGACGTGTAACAACCACAATGTGATAATACTCAAACAAAACAATCAAATGAAAATGCATAAAAATTAAGAGAGAAATCATTCAACTTACACCTCAGAATCTTGAGCAACTGCTGTAACATCAGAAAAACTTTCACAGGGAAAGATGTGGTGCTTTCAGGCCAGTGGAATTAATATTTTGGTTTAAATTTCACAGCAACTAGAAAAGGCCAAACACAATGGAGCAGATTCACTAATGTGTTACTTCAGCTTTATTACATTAACTTCACGGAAACAGCGGAGCCTCATTTGCTCTGAGACAAAGTAATTAGGTCTAACGTCTACATTAAAAAAGAGACGTCCTAACATCTCCATCTCACTTGAAAAAAAAAAATCTTATTTGATAGGTCCTTGCTTTACCTTTTCTAATAAAACTAGCAGCTTACCATTTATAGAAGTGATACATTCTGGCATATTTTTGATGCAAATTCTGTACAAGTAATGACATGAGGTAGCAATAGACCTCAATTCCTTGAGTACATTAAGACTGAGTGGCCAGCTCTGAAAAACGGACAGTTTTTGCAAAGCATATGAGCTAGTCACGAGCCCAGTGCATGGTTGTTTCTACAATTGTGCTCTAGTGAAAGTGAGGAGAAGTTGGTGGATGTAAACAGAGCAAGATATATTTTCTGGTCTTATTCTTACCTACCTAAGGACCCAGCAGAGATTTCCCAACTCCTCACCATGCATAAATATATGCATTTCTATGTTTTGGCCTTCACAACTGTGAATCAGAAACCAGGATCAGCCCAGAAATAACTGCAGTCTGCTTTTCACAGAAACATAATTTTCTTGTTATGCCTTGCTAGAGTTATATATCTTGTAATGTTATTCTTCTCACGTCCTAAAAATCTGCATCACTTTTTTGCTTCAGGATGAATTCTGCCTTCAGCTGCAAACTAGGAGTTCCCACAGAAGCCACCATGATTGCACACTGGCGTACCAGGAAAAACAGAACTCACACTTCGAGTTAATCATATCCTATGTATTAACATACTTTTATAGTAGTATAATACACACAGTTTATGTTGTGATTTAAGAATTAAAAACTAATCATATGCAAAATTAGGCCATTCAAGAAATAACTGCCAAATAAGTTGGAATTAGAGCTGTATATGAACCATTCGATGTTTGCACTTGCATCAGTGAACTGGAAAAGCTCAATAAGCCGGCAAGGCTTAGGTACAGAAGTTGACAATCCAGAAGTAATCACAATCCCCTCTGCTTTAAACAATTCAAACAATCCTGCCATTTAATGGCAAGGAAAAGGGAAGGAACAAAGAGGAAAAAGGAAGGTAAGAATAAGGAAATAAATCCTTAACAGTATAGCCCACAAGGATAATTTTTTTCAGGGTCTCACCAAAAATTATTCCATTCTGTTTAATTCTGAATGCATCTGAAGTTCCTCCTTGTCTACTGATTAATTATAATACAAAATGATACAAGAGAAAATAACACTTTTTCTAAACTTCAAATTTAAAAAAGCTGAAGTGTGCCAATAACAACATATATATTCATCCTATTCTAATATGTGTTTCTCAACTTCCCATACACTTATTAGGAAGCATTTCCATCACTGTCTGGCTGCAAAATGTCTGTATTGAAGTAAAAAGGCTATTTTTCACTAAACGCAATGCAGATATTTTCCTGGAATTTGGAACTGCAAGTCAGTCACATGACAAATTAATCTAGAAAACCGTCAATTGATCCATATATGGTCAGCTTACAGTCAGCCATATTAGTCTTAGCAAATCATTGCATTGCTCATGCTCTGGAATTATCAATCTTTAGTTTATTTCTCTAGCCACTTGGCTGCCAGTTACAATGACATTTTCATCGGTTCTTTTGATGAACAGAGGATATAAAAGCTGAGTTATGTCATCTATGACAGACCAACTGCTTTTGAGGTTATTATTTTAGTTAACAGACTATACAACTTCAACATACGAAACATATTTTCACAAACACGTGCATATATATTTACATTCACAACTAGACAGATACACACGAAATACTTCTTAATTGAGAGATATTCAAGAAAAATGAGACCATGACCGTTTATCTTTCTTTAACTTTTCAAATCCTAAGGGAATCTATAAGCTCAGTCTTTTTATTTCCCCACTTTTTTTCTCCTGCCTTTTTATGCACAGAAATCTTGACACACCAATTTCTTTTTGGCGAGACTACTGCATTCAAAACTGCCCTTTGACTTCTGGATATTGTATTCAATACAGAACAAATATGACAGGATGAACAGAACTCTGTTCCTGTGAAAAGGGGGAAGATAATGCAGAGAAGCAGGGACACAGGGAATCTCAATATGCAAAAGAAAAAGACAGCGAAGTCTTTCAAGGAGAAGAAAGCTGACATAACAATATACACAGCTGTACCAAACTGCAGCAGGTAGTTAAAAATATGCAAAGTTAATCTGCTCTTAAAGTAGCCACTCATTTTTTAAGATTCCATCTTAAGATGATCTTGATTTTCCTAAAGATGTTGCCAAACACTAGTTCTACAGAGTCTCAAGTTTAATCCTAAGAATAAAAGCACACACAACTAATATTGCATTGAAAATGTTGGCATTTCATATCTTATGAGTTGCAGGAAATACACTGAAAAATTCCTTGAACTTGCAAGCCAGGTAACAGGTATAAGGAAAAATCAACCAATAGCAAATTAATTAAAGTATGCAACTTTAACATAGCTTTAAAGAGAGAAGAATATAACCTATTATAAAGAGAGAAAAAAAAATATAACTGATACTAAAGAAAACAGCTGGTTTATGTAAGAGGCCTAAGAAATAGCAACAGTAGCATATTTGGCCTTTAGCAAAGGTCTAAAAATATGAATGGAAATTCACAAATTCAGGCAGACATAAAATATATTAAACATCTTTTCACAGATGCAGATATATGGAATTTGATATCTAAATATCTCTTTAATTACAGAGGAGAGAGCATAGGGTATTTAACAAATCAGACAAATTGAAATCTTATTGAAAGACCATGTTCTTACTGGAAATCTGGACTAGCCAGATGCTGCTGCATAAATGGATTAGCTGTCTGTGTATGCTACAGTTTGAGATGGTCTGGAGGAGTAACAGGGTTGGTAGGGCCATAGACCTGATTAGAGGCCATCACTGAGGACCTACAGCTTTGGTAGCTAGCAAAGCCATGTAACTTCTGTATGGGCTGCAGGTGACAGATGAGACGTACCACGGGACAACCTCTGACTCTGTTCTTGCCATGACTGCCATGGAAATTCATTTGCACAGTTCCTGGCAAGACTACTTTTATTTGCAAAGCAAATCTGTACCAGCATCGCTGCTGGGGAGAGTGAGAATGTGAGCAGGTGAAGAATTTGACTCTCCATCCTTAAATGCATTCAATGAGACTTGTACAAGTGATGTACCTAAACATACTGCTCAAAACCAAGTATCTTAAACAGCAAGCCAATAGCCTCAGCTGTATGCAAAAGCAGATGAGAAGTACCCATGCATGCAGAAGATGCATCAGAACTCTAAGCTCATACTTTCACAAGGTATCCCTGGTATTGTCTAGTCTTACCTATATCTGTACCACAACTGTCTTTTAATGTATATTTGTGAAAGACATCTGAAATGCCCTTATTTAACATGGCACATTGTGAGTACTCAAATAGCTAGGAAAAAAAAAGTATTTTCACAGTAAAAAATAGTAATATATGGCCAGGCGACGGCTCAAGTCAAAACACTGATCCTTACTCTTTCAGTGCCAATAATATGAACTATTAAATTGCTGATAGCACTCAGATACAGCAGTGCTTTCTTTTCAGACCTAAAGTACGTAAGATTTTTCCACCATAAAAACTGCAAGTAGAACACTTGTGAATTATGAAGGTCTTTCCTTTTTAAACAAATTTAGAAAATGTAATCATCCTTCACAGGTGAGATATTCTGTTTATTCTATGGAGAATCATTTCAGTCTAAATTAAACTCTTCAAATGGTTTTGATGATTGCTGCAATAAGGACACAACAGGGAAAAGAACTGGGAAGAGAATAACGTGTTAGATGAATGGTTGACACAAATATTTCTAGTATATGAAAACCATTGGGTTTTTTTTTTAACCAAATATCAGTATTATTTTTTCAAAACATAAAAACTAATGTGCTGTCCTAAGTGAAAATGCCAATCTGCACTCTTCTCTTTAATTATCTTCAATATGGACTAAGTACTTCAAAGATAAATAAAAGACACAGGTCTTTTCAGCATTCAAAAAAAAAACCCCACTAGTGGTATAAAGACACTTTCTAGATACCAGACTGTCAGAAAACCCTGCCCATTCACCATTTAAAAATAAGACCTTTTTGGGTGTCTTGACCTTGAATAACCAAACACATGGCAGAGTGAAAATGAGTTGTCTGTGTTAAAACTCTAAGACATAAGTCCTGCCACAGATTGCTTAGAATCTAAGCAACTCAGAATTTAAATTAGATTTTGATAAGTAGCCACAAAAAGCAAAGAAAGAGGTTAAAAGCACAATAAAATGTCTGGCATTCTCTGTTTTTTCTGACCCTAGCCTCAAAACCCACAGACAGAAAGAACATAACCAAATAGATACCCATCAAGAACTTGTGGAAAGGATTGTTTCATATGTTCGCCTCTTCCAAGTTGTCTCTAAATTCATACTTGTTTAACATTGTGATTAAGAACACTACCACCAGCAGTCATGGAAAATTCTAATATAAAGCCTAAAGAACTACACCATTAGTGAAAAACAGGTGCGAAATATCCTACTACAGATTTTTGGGTTTTGTTGTAGGACACGCTTGACAGTTCATTACTTAAATTATCTCAACAGCAAATATTTTTTAAGAGCAATCTGAAAAGAATATATGGGAATACTGACATTTAGGTGAGTTTAAAATAGGTCTGTAAGGAACCCTATAAGCTGTCTTTTGAACCTATAACTTGCTCATCCTAATGCTAACATTCTCTTATTTCCAAGGAATACTCAGTGATCCTTTTACATACTGCTCGAAGTAAACTGTAGTAAAACTCTGTCAAACGTCTTCCGTAAGAATCATCTGTCTGTCTTAATGATATTTGCTTTCCATATCAATGTATGCCCTGGAGGCTTTCTTATACATACCAAGCAGTCAACAAATGGGCTGAGGGAGAGAAGACCAAGACAGGCTCATTTCACCTCTCTGGATGATGTTCCCATGGAGACTCTTTACAAAAAAAAACAACACACCTCCAGGCCACGCCATTTGCACTGTGTAGCCTCCTCTGTAATGAAGAAGTCTCACTGAAACCAAAGTGTTCTTGCTAGCATAGTTGAAATGAGCACAGTGACAAAGATTAGATTCAGACATAGAGGGTTTCTGCATGGCAATGCTCAGTCTGCTGCTGGCCTCAAGAACTTTGCTAGGTTTATGGACAAGATTTGAGGTTTACAGTACAGTGCGGTCTCTGTCTTCTTCATTACAGTAGGATAATGGGGAACATAAGATACAAGCCAGCTGGCAGACTCTAAGCAGAAGAGCTGAACTGCAGCTTAGGGTTGGACCCTTAAGGCAAGAGAAAGAACTGAGGATAAGGACCCTGGGACATAGCTTCTCTAGTGGGTTAGTTTGTAGTATGGAGCTTCTGGAAGATAAGGGGTCCAACCTACATAAGGGTCATAGGTCTAAAGTTACCATTGAGCATAATTAGGCAATAAGAAGCTTATTACATGCCTGATTGAGTACCTCATAATTAAGGACTTGTTCCAAAGTCTGTTTAAGTCAATAGAAATCTTTCTATTAACTTCAAAAGGGCTTTTGATCAAGCCCTGCCTACTCAGCAGGATAACTCTCTCCCCATGTCATAACTTAGCAGTTGCCATCAGGAGGTGCTCAAACTGACAGTCTCATGGCTTAACCACAAAGGTGCTGGTGAGAGGACAATTTCACTTAAGGACATTTGACCCTGGTTTGTATCTCCAACCAGCTGCTGATCTTTGGTACCTGGGACATCTGCTTGGTCAGAAGAGAAAAAAATCATTGACATAACTTGAGGAAAAGGGTAGTAGTGAGAGACCTTTTGTGTTAACTGGGTCTAATTTTTGTTCATGCATTTACAACAATGTAGACGATTGGCATAGAATGCAAAATGTACACACACGTTTCTCAATACAAAAAAAAAAAAAAAAGAAACACAAGAATGATAAAGCTTCCTCTAATATATATAATATATTCTTTATATACTTCCTTAGAGGTTCAAGATCATCTAACGAACCTGAGGGTGGACAAGTCCATGGGACTTGATGAGATGCATCCACAAGCCCTGAGGGAACATGCGGATGAAGTTGCCAAGCCACTGTCCATCATATTTGAGTAGTCGTGGCAGTCTGGTGAGGTGCCCGATGACTGGAAAAGGGGAAACATAAGCCCCATTTTTAAAAAAGGAAATAAGGAGGACCTGGGGAACTACAGGCCAATCAGTCTTACCTCTGTGCCTAGCAAGGTCATGGAGCAGATCCTTCTGGAAACCATGCTAAGGCACATAGAAAATAAGGAGGTGATTGGTGACAGCCAACATGGGTTCACTAAGGGCAAATCATGCTTGACCAATTTGGTGGCCTTCTATGACAGGGTTACAGCACCAGTGGACAAGGGACAACCAGCTGACGTCATCTACCTGGATTTGTGCAAGGCATTTGACACTGTCCTGCACAACATCCTTGTCTCTACACTGGAGAGACATGGATTTGATGGACGGACCACGCAGTGGATAAGGAATTGGCTGGATGGTTGCACTCAAAGAGTTGTGGTGAACGGCTCAATGTTCAAGTAGGTGCCAGTGATGAGTGGTGTTCGTCAGGAGTCGGTATTGAGATTGGCTCTATTTAATATCTTTGTCAGCGACATGGACAATGGGATAGAGTGCACCCTCAGCAAGTTCGCTGATGACATCAAGTTGTGTGGTGCAGTCAAGACACTGGAGGGAAGGGATGCCATCCAGAGGGACCTTGACAGGCTGGAGAGGTGGGCCTGTGCAAACCTCATTAATTTCAACCAGGCCAAGTGCAAGGTGCTACACATTGGTCAGGGCAATCCCAGGCACAAATATAGACTGGGTGGAGAATGGATTGAGAGCAGCTCTGAGGAGAAGGACTTAGAGGTACTGCCGGACAAGAAGTTCAACATGAGCTGGCAATGTGTGCTTGCAGCCCAGAAAGCCAACTGCATCAAAAAAAGCATGGCCAGCAAGTTGAGGGAGGTGATTCTCCCCCTCTACTCCACTCTGGTAAGACCCCTCCTGGAGTACTGCATCCAGCTCTGGAGCCCCTAACATAAGAAGGACATAGACTTGTTGGAGCGAGTCCAGAGGAGGGCCACAAAGATGATCAGAGGGCTGGAGCACCTCTCATACGAAGACAGGCTGAGAGTTGGAGGTGTTCAGCCTGGCGAAGGCTCTGGGGAGACCTTCTAGGGTCTAGTACCTAAAGGGGGCTTATAGGAAAGATGGGGAGAAACTCTTTAGCAGGGCCTGTTGTAATAGGATGAGGGATAATGTTTTAAAATAAAGAGAGGCAGATTCAGACTGGATATAAGGAAACATTTTTTTACAATGAGGTTGGTGGAACACTGGCACAGGTTGCTCAGAGAGGTGGTGGATGCTCCATCCCTGGAAACATTCAAGGCCAGGTTGGATGAGGCTCTGAGCAAACTCATCTAGTTGAAGATGTCCCTGCTCCTTGCAGGGGGATTGGACTAGATTACTTTTAAAGGTCCCTTCCAACCCAAACTGTTCTATGATTCTATGATTCTACATCCCTGACCATTAGGCAGTATCACATAATAATCATTTATACAGTTACATATTTCTGCATACATATTAATTCTGAAAATGTGTGGCCACACTGTAACTTGTCACTGACAGACATTGTGGAAATCCCCCTTATTTAATGGATCATTGATCCAATGTGTAAATCCTTCTTAGCTTGCAATCCATTGACCAGATAAATTATAAGGGCTCCAAAGGGAAAGACCCCTTCTGGTCTGTTTAGCAAATTCAGCAGTAGCACATGTACTTCAAATCCACATGTGAAAACTTCTTTGAAATTAGGGTCCTGATCCTGCAAATCCTTATGTCCGTAACCTGTGAGTCATCCCAATACAAGTCTAATACATTTACCAGGCACCCCTAGAAAAACAACATTGCACTATTCATGTTAAATGTTTGTTTCCAGAACCGAGAGCTAAATACAATTGGAATAATAATGTCTAGAAATAATTTAGCCTTCTAAGATTTTTCACTCAAAATAAATAAATACAATGTACTACACGAAATGAAAAATATATATTCTTTTTTTATTATTATTATTATTAATAGGTGAGAAAACTTGCATCTATATATACTGAATTTTTAAATTCAGGTACTCTCCTAACTTTCAAAACAGCAAATTGGACTTTCCCACCATCTTTGATACTATTAAAAATCACAGATTTTAAGCCAATTCTGCAAACTTACAGCTATGATTCAGCAGCTGAATGCCTTTGAGAATGTATCGGCGAGTAATACAAAGTAATGCTCTTACAATAATATTTGCCTTTTAAGTATTTTGTTAGATAACCTATATTTTCCTTATTTTCAGATCTGAGGCAAATACAAATTCAAACTACAGAAACACAAATGTTATTTTCTGTGGTGCTGGCACACTGTTATTTTCCAGATCACCGTAACATGAGGTAACTATTATCGATTGTGAAAGCACAACAGGTGGGTCACATGAAAGGTCACATTAGTTTTGTTCACAGGGCCAAACAGAAGGTTTTCATTATTCTTAATAAAAACAGAAGCAAGTAATAAAATATATCTTTGCAATAACATATCTCTCCATTCATATGCAATAACCTCATACATTAGATCCTACCATATCAAAATACCACTGTTGGCTCCAGCAGCACTATTATTTTTGTGGTTGCTACTTATAAAAATAGTATTATAAATCATTGTTTGACTTGCAAATTTCCACACTGTTCTTTTGAATTGCTTTTTGAAATGTTTTTCTGGACAAACCTCCTCAAAGTACAAGTTCACTTAGAAATACTAAGCACTTTAAATGGTCAATAAGTAGCAAAGATTTTTAGTAATTTCTGTCATTACTGTAATAGCAAATCATGGTACCTAGAAGTAGTTAGGCACCTTGTCTAAATCTTGATGGTAAATTAAAGTAGAATCATAACTCAGACATGGTATAAAAAAGTCTAAATATATTAGATCCTTTCACAACAGTCTTCAGAACAAACTGGTTGACCATGTCCATTCTGCTTGCAACGCACATGTATGTACACATACACACACACATCTGGGCTATCATCAGTGCACCAAGACAGACAACAAAGGTTTATCTTTTAAAGTAAATATAACATATTCTTGTATCTACTGAAAGCATATTTTATTTTTGTCATGTAGATTTCTCATATGTATATCATCCTTCTTCAATATGTTTCAGTACAAATTAAAGGTCTGTATTTAAAAGAACATCAGTCTGTCACTTTTAACATGTTTCAGAGAAAATGGTTAATATTTTGGTTTTTTCCAGATATATACATTTTTAACTTAAATTTTATTTTTATTTCTTTCTAAATTATGTCTGAATATTTCTAGGCTGAATGATAATCAGTTCTTTTGCTGTTGTGCATCTCCATCCCAGGACAGATATATCTGAATATTACAGAGAATTGAAACCAAAAAGTATAAAATAAATTTGCATTTGCCTAAAATATTATTTCCCAAAATAACACTGGACATGGGCATCAGTAGTAACAGTCCAGTGCCTTCCCTTTTATATTATAGCAACATAGAGAAGGCCTCCTCTTGAAAGCAGTAACTTGTTATCAGAAAGCAACATGTGTTACTGGAAACAGCAAATGTATAGAACAACATACAGCTATCTACGATTGCAAAATACCCCTGCTAGAATGACTTTTGAGTTTGGTTCCAAAAACCGAGGTGCTTATCAGTCTGCCACCTAACTGTGCAAAACTCATCTTGGGGCATGTTGTGTCTGCAGAGTGACTTGCATTCTGGCAGCAAGGCAAGCCGCAGTTGATGTAGGGCCTCACTCCCCAGAGCCCCCGATTCCTACAAGTTTTAGGACAATGCATTTCTTTTCAGAGCCACACTTGCTGGCACTTCTGACAGACTGTTTTGTCATGTGCTTCCTTAAGAGGTTTAAAAATCTTTCTCATTATTTGAAAATACTAAGCTGCAACTTCACACTTTTTCACACCTTATTCCTCCCCCCTCACAGCTTGATGTGCTAATATTAAAAATCCTAGAACATAAAACAGTAAGTGTATTTCCATGTTGGGTGAAGCAAGGGTGTGGAGGACCTCAAGCATTTTAGGTCAGGAAAAAAAGTCTCTTCAATTACAGTGTATCTGATACAGACACACACTGTGTGGTATTCTCCAAGTTACAGGGTATACCAAAATCTTTATCTATAAAGTGCTAAAGTAAAAGTAGTGGCAGTAGTAGACACGAAAAAAAAAGCATCTTGCAAGCATAGTTTGACCAAATAGAATGTGTTTTATTCTTTTTCCACTTAAGCTAAAAATTCCAAGGAGTTACTGGAATTATTCCAATCAATTCAGATAACAAATTTGTATTTCACTTTTTCCTTACATATCTGTGTGCACTGTACTGAATGTAGTAATCAAAAAGAAATATATTTCACAAAAAAAAGTAAGTGCTTTAATTGCCTCTGTGAACTTCAGAATAAATTAGTACTTTTTGACAAACTATCTAAAACCACAGTGATAAAGTGGTAAAAAGGCTTTTTGCCTCCCATATCCCAGGAAAGTGTAAAGCTAAATTAACCTAATCTCAAACATGGTATGTAGCTGACATTTTGTAAAGAAAGCCTAGTGTAAAAAATAAAAACATTGGAGGAAAATTTTCAATGTCAATAACATGATTTATATGATTTACAAAAGGTCAGTTTTTTCTGGACAATCCTTTGAAAGATTTACAATATTTACAGTTCAGCTATTTCTACATTTTTCATGGTATTGGCACACTAAATTGAATAGTTAGTTTCTTCAGTGCTCATATCAAAGCATTATCTACATTACAGGTAAAATGGGAGACCTATGTACAAATGGCTTCCAATCAAGTACGGTGCCATCTGTACTACAGACTGTTCCTCCGAGAATCCACAAGTAATCAGATTTGTTACAAGTATAGGGTGAATTACAGATAATGCTATGGTAAGACTGGCACCTATGGTAGCTCTTTCCAAAACATAACTGGTAAAGCAACTGAAACAGGAGCACCTGAAGCAAGACTCTTATATTCCTATCATAGCCACTAAGTCAAAGGTGGCTTGATTTTGAGAGGTATTTGGCAAACATCTCTTCTTCCCCGATTCTCAGAAGTCAAACACATCCACTTTGACATCTCAGCATGAATCAGAACTCAAACTTTAGACAGTCCTACTCTGAAAACATCATCCCAGTGTCCATGGGATCATTTCAGTAAGGCTTTCCTAAGCAGCATTTGCAGCACGTTATTGGGGTTTTTTTTCCCCCTGAGACCTTCCCTGATCAATACATATCATGGTAGGCTCACTTCTGCCAACCATCCCAACCTCTTCTGTTTTCATACAGTTTTCACACCCCTGTACTTGGCATATTTCTGCTCTGACATTAATTGGGGCTTTTTTGGTTCATCTTTGAAACAAGCTGTTGTCCAACAACAAACCTAGCATTTCCTTCAGTATCACATACATGCACACGCCCACTCATGCACACATTTTAATGTATATGTACTATATACGCCTTTCTAGGAAGAAAGGGCAACTCCCTCCAAAAAATATATGAAAACAGATGATGGACACCTGTTGCATTCAGTCCTTCTGCAGTATGTAAGATACAGACTGAAGTGCTTCTGTATTGTTCTTATTTGTCTGTCCCACTTCATGCTGAGAGCTGCAGGCATGAATGGCTGGTTTCATAAATGTTATTTTTCATGTAAGAAAAGAACTGGCAGTTTGGAGTAAAATTTCAAAAAGGTCATGAAAATCTGGAAGAAAGTCAATGCATTCTGCATTCAAAAAATTGCAAAGCCCATCTCACAAACGTATCCTCTTCCCTGTCACTTGTGTTGTTCTTAGTTCTCAATTACATTTCTTCAATAGCAATGAAAGTACATGCTAACACAACAATTACGTGTGGCTGGAGAAGCCACCTATGAACAATGAGACCAAATCAGAGGCTTAGCCTTTGCATTTTACTTGTATGATTAAACTGCAGTGTCTATAACCTTGATAGCATTGATATATTATTAATTATTTCCACTAATTCAGGCAGCATACCCATTGACTTGGAGAAATTCCTGACTTTGGTCAGTATAAGAAATTATATTATATCCTGTAGGTGATGAAAAAAAGGAAGGAAAAACCTTTGTACCTACTGAATTGAGCTGTTGTGATCTCAAAGCAGTTGTTCTGCACGTACGGATATAATGACAGGAAAAAAAGTAATTATAATTAGGTGTCTATTTTGATTTTTCTCTTCATAGTATCCGTACTGAATGTCATTTGATTTGAACAAACTATAAAGTCATTTCAGGCAGGCACTGTATATCCTTGTAGTTACCGGTCTACTTGGAGGCTCTAGTTTATTCCAGCAAAATTTTCATATGCAAGCATTGAAACATGTATAAGGCTTAAAAAAAAAACCCACTTAAACAGTATGGTGATAATCCAGAAAGGCAAAACAAAAGAAATCACTGAGAAATGTGTTAACAATGGGTTTTGAGGAATTAAAATAGAGAAAAATATCTAAAAATAAATTAAAAAATAAAAAAAAAAGAAAGCAGTGAGGCTCAGCTCAATTAACAGTATGATTTTGTACTTGGAGCTACACTACAGTTGAGACATGAGCCCAAAAAAAATCTTATTTGACTTTAACGGGACTCCATAATGTGCCCAAGGACCTATAACATATAAGGAGAACATTCATAAGGATTGAGTCCTTCATTTTCAACAGATGTCTTTATTGAAATTAAATTTCTACTACTACGATGCCCAGTTTTCTACTCTTACTGGCCCAGAAATTTTGACTAACATCAACTTCATTGGCAGCAATATAGCTACTCTCACACTTTATCCTTACCAAGAAATTGGCAAATTCTTATCAGAGAACATTCACACGGCATCACTTCAAATATCTAGCTTAAATGCCTAAATTAGGAGCTAGGGCTTTCTATACAGTTACTGATGTTCTCAAAATCATAAAAGGAAGGCGAATAGGAGACCTCTCTCTAGTCACTGCATAAAAGAGCCTGAAGTTAGATAAACTGCGCATACTACACAGAGAACATTTTTATTTGTAAGACAATTAAACTTCTCTAGGAAAAAAAAAATGATCTCAGGTTAAATAAATGGAATATTTCTATAAAAAGAAAATCCAGAACACATGCACAGCATTCAGGACATGTCTAAGAATTACACTTTGAGAGAAGTTAGTCTTACAAGTTTCAGTAAGTTTTAAATGCAGATTCTCATCATATGATGCCCAGATTATTACTGCAGATTCACCACTAGAGAAATAAAGCAGGCAAAGGAAATTATTTCAATGCTGATGAAACAGATTGTGATAATAAATCTATCAATCTAAGGAATGATTTTCCAGAGACAGCAGTAAAAGTCCAAATACTCCATGGAACATTTAAAGATATACTAAACGTGGTAAGAAAAAGATATTTTGGAATTCCAATGATAATGAAGAAACATTTATATTAATAGTCATAGAATATTTTAATAATTTTCACTTGTTACAGTAGCACAAATGGAAAAAATAAAGTTTTTTTAACAATAGTATTGCAATAGTATCCAAATAGCAACTGTGCTGGGTTTGGGCCGGATAGAGTTAGTTTTCTTCATAGTAGCTAGTATGGGGCTACATTTTGGATTTGTGCTGAAAACAGTGTTGATTACACAGGGATGTTTTAGTTACTGCTGAGCAGTGCTTACACAGAATCAAGGCCTTTTCTGCCTCTCACATCACCCCACCAGTGAGTAGGCCGGGGGTGCATAAGAAGCTGGGAAGGGACACAGCTGGGACAGCTGACTCCAACTGACCAAAGGGATGTCCCACACAATATGACATCATGCTCAGCATATAAAGCTGAACGAAGAAGAAGGAAGGAGGGGATGTGCAGAGTGATGGCGTTTGTCTTCCCAAGTAACTGTTATGCATGATGGAGCCCTACTTTTCTGGAGACGGCTGAACATCTGCCTGCCAATAGGAAGTAGTGAATGAATTCCTTGTTTTGTTTTGCTTTTACACATGGCTTTTGCTTTACCTATTAAACTGTCTTTGTCTCAGTCCATGAGTTTTCTCATTTTTACTCTTCCAGTTCTCTACCCCATTCCACCAGGGGGGATGTAAGCAAGCAGCTGTGTGGTGCTTAGTTGCCAGCTGGGGTTAAACCATGACAGTAACAAAGTAGTATTCCATCTTACTGGAAATACACATTACTTTTGCCTTCACATGCATACAAAATACTGTCATTTGTAATTTGTACCAGGCTTTCTGCTACCTATGTCAAAAAGTTAACCTCTGGTAGCTATGACAAGAAGTTAACCCAAAACTTCCCAAGCTAGTAGCTCCAAAGCCAGTACTGGAGCTTTTCCACTTGTCCAAATCATATTCAACACTTCTGCATCTCTGCATTCTTCACAAGACCACAAAAATATACCATAGTAACCCGGATTACCTGTAATTAATCCTTCCTTATGTAGACCTGAAAATTAAAATGACAGCATTACCTTCATATCAAGGACAATTGTCAATTGCCACCATTTTATAAGTAGACACTGTTCATACAAAACTGTTTCAGAAACACAGCTTTAGAAGTTGCATAGTTTATGAAAAAAAAAATTAATATGGCAAGATGTAAACGTATTTCCTATTTCCCTGCTCTGCTTGCTCAAGTTAAAGAATTTTATTCTGCTTGTTTCTGTACCCTATTGTAATCCATCCTTAAAATACAAAATGTCAGATGGTTTCCTAATCCATGCGAGACTTGACACTAATACTGTATCTTAGAGTGCTGAAGTTGTGTTTATGGAAAAGTAAAAGTATTTCCAACCTGGTTTTGCTTCCTACCCCACCTTCAGTCTGATATCACCTTCATTTGTTTTTCCTGACCAAGCAAATAACTTCTAAAAGGCTATGCCTCATTTTCTTTTACAGACAGTTTCCAAGAGGCACTGGCATTGAATGAGCTGTGAAACTACGCTGAGGACAGATTCAAAATCTTAGCAACTGGATGTTCACTGTCTTTTGACCTCACAGCAAGTAAGCTTCTACCTCATGTTTCCTGAATGACCAAATCTTTTTAGATTAGAAATACTGAGTAGAAAATTACAACCATCCTTTTAAAGTTTGCACCCTATAATGCTCGCTTTACCAAAGACAGATTATCTGACCGATGCATTTCCTTCTTCATTTGTCTGGCCTAATTTAACAAAGAAAACAAAGCTGGCATAGTAAGTGTTTTTTCACTCTCTCTGACTGAATGCTGCCTAGCCCAGTCCAAGAGGAAAAACAGTTAGACTAACCCTAACCTACTTTTCTCTACTACTTTTGCACATGGGCACCAATTAAAATATTGAATCCATGAGTTAAATAGGAGGTCTCTCATTCAACATTAATGACAACCCCCCACCACATATTGCCTAAAAGTTAAAATGCATCTGTTCTTAAAAAAAAAAAAAATATATATAGTTTTTAGTACTAGCAAGCGTGTTAATTGTACTAAAATGAACAATATTGAAATTGTTTGAAGATGGAATTAAATTTAATGAAATTCACAAACAAACCCCTTTTAGAAAGTAACAACAGTTTTTTGAACATTAAAGAGAAGCTCATTATATCAAGACAACTCCAATGTAAAAGGCAACCCGACTTCAATCACTGCATATCTGCATGTTAATGAACTTGCTGTGTGCAGCAGGGACTGAAACGAGTAAGTAATGGGAAGAATGTCTTAAAGCATACAGTACACTTAAAAAAAAAACACGCCACCTTTAATCAATGAAACACCTTTTCATTCGTACCTTAATAGCAACTGAAATGATTTCAAACGTAACACAAAGGGAAGATGATACTTAGTAAAGGTTTCTTTAAGACATAACATTTCTTGCACATTCTTTCAGCATTCACATGCTGTCAGCATCACTGTGGCAAAGACTTTCAAGTTTCAGCAGACAGATACCGCCTAGTACAAAGTCTTTGTCATAATAATTTCATTGCAGCCCCCTGATCAAACATCTAGACAAATCTGAGACTGAAAAGTGAGAGCTAACCAGTGACCTTTGATTACAACCACAAGCACCAGTTTTAATAAAATGCCTCATTCATTCCCTTCCACTGCCGACAAGGAAGGTGTGTTTGAGCCTGAAAAATGTAGTCAATATACCATTTACACCCATATAATGATTCCTATTATTCACAGTTAGAATTTGTGACTGCAGCAAGCGAAACACAGACATCTTAAAATAGCTAAATGAAACCACACTGACAACATTCTACCTTTAAAATATATTCCGAAGCTTGCCTCTGCCTTTCTGTTGCCTGCTGCTGGCTTTCATGTCTTGCTGATCGTATTGTAATAGGGCTGGCTTTTTTCCCCCCACAAACCTTAATTTACACAATGTTTGGTTTGTTAATGTTTCTCAAAATCTAAGACTGTTGGCAAAGTCCAGTTTTAAGAGGCCTTTAAATTTGCAATTCACTTAAGTAACAGTGTCCCATTCAAAAATACATGTATAAAGCTGCCTTTTTGTATATTATACATGAATATTTATATATTAAATTTTTAAAATACAGCCCATTTTTGGAGCTGAATATCCTATCAAACTTTGAAGGAAAGTTGTAAAAAGACTGCAAACTTGAGCAGTTGCTTAACACACGTTTTTGCTTAAAAATATCCAAGCTGCTGGTCTCTAATACAGAGGTTGAAGGAAATACAATTAAAATCCATTTCACATATTTGTGTTTTAGCATATCAGGCAAGAGGACAGAAAGGGGGTCTTATCACATTTATTTCCCACTTGAAAAGCGAAAGTCTTAAGCAGGGTAATAAATATTCAAATGACTTTGCACCACTGAGCTACCATATCAAGTTAATGATCTGTAGTCTGGAGCTCTATGAAAAGAAAGCTTACTGCTTGCCGTCACCTAGAGGTGTTGCTGTAAACACTGTGGGGGGATATTCTCCTCTCAGTGTGTGTGCGCGTAACTACACTTAATGTTGTTTTCAGGACAGAATATATTGCTGAGTTGTAAAACAGAAAAGCAGGATGAAACAAATGCAGAAAAATGCAAGGACAAAATGAATTAAAAGAAAGTTTCTGGAGGTGTCAGTCAACTTCTTTCTTCATTGTGCTATGAAGGAGTGGGTTTGCATTTCAGGCCTCACTTGTGTAGCCACAAATAAGAGAGATACAAATGTTCAGTCATATATATATGGTGGAAGCTCGTGACTAGTTAACTAAGAGCAAGATGGGTGAAATCCACAGCTTGCCAGAGCCTCCTGTAATCTTGAATTCACTGTAACCGAACTACTGATGTTATAAAGTGGTATGGCCCACTGCATTAAGAGAGCAGTCCCCCTCCAGGCAGGAAGAAAACAGGAATAAATGACAGATCTGTTATGAACAGTCTGTATCCTCGCTAGAGCATGGGTCAAGGAGACATATGCTCCATCAAAAGCCATGGAGAAAAGGCAGCTCCAAGTACATAAAGAACTATTTCTAACTGCATATGTAATAGTATAAAAAGTCTTATCTTTATTACAAAATATTGCATAAGAAAAAGAAAGAGAGATGGTCTGCAATTTAAGCATAGGCCTGGAAAGGAGCCGTATCTTCCAAGTTCGCATTCTGGCTAGGACCCAAACCGTCCTGAAACCTTCCTGCTTCAGTTTCCCAACTGGAAAAGTGAGAATAAACATACCTGCCTACAGTATTTCTCTCTCAAGAGTGGAGGATTAATTAAACACAGTGTAATATTATCTGATCTATTTAGAAGCTCCAATGTCCCTTATCATCTCTAAGCAAATGTAAAAGACAAATAGCAATCATGCACATTCTCTCTTACATACATTCACTTTCTAATCTGCCAGAGAGTTTAGACATGGTTAGATAGGTGATTTAGAGAAACAGAGAGACTAAAAGAAAACTGCATGGAAAAGGCACACAATCAAAAGTAAAGCTCCTCCAAGGTCCACATTGACTTTCTTCTGAGTCTTAATCTTACAAAAGCACTAACCTCCTTCTAAGACTGGAGGAACATGCCTGTCATCAGAAAGCCTCAGGCACCTCTTACCAAAGCCAAGAGGGCTTTAAATGACAAGTAACCTGGAACTGGAGAGCAAGGGAGGGTGCAACAATTTGCCTCTCTCCCAACACAGTAGTATAAACTAGGCTTTTTCTGTCTCTGCCTTTTGTTCTTATAGATTGCATAGCAATTCCTGCTGGCCCAAAGATGGCTGATGGTGCCTTCTTACCTAATATATATAGCAAGCAGTGCCTTGCCAAGCAGTTCTTTGGGCTTTTAAATCAGTTGGAAGAGGCAAAGTTCTGCTCAGTTATAAAAACATTATACTATCAGATACCAACTTTTGACCTACCACAACTCCATCAGGGCTGAACTACTCAAGTTTACTCAGCAGCCATTCAAACTCTAAGACCTGAATTGGCCACAGTTTCTCCCATACCAGGATACAGCTAAAGATCCCAGTCAGTCTTAGTTCTGGAAGAGGGTTTACTCGGGCTTTTGCAACGTCCTCCCAGGACCTGCCTACACTATCTCCAGTGTCTCTGGCATCTCCAAAATTGGGAACCCTTAAGTGGCCATTCTCCATTGACTTTTTATTTCTGGCAGACAGCTCTGAAACAGAACTATCAGAAAGGAAGAGAGTCCTGACTCTGTGAGCACAGGTGAGATGTTCAATAAGAATCAGAAGCTAAGACAGCTAAGACTTCTGTAGCATCTAAATTACCACTCTGGGGAAAAAAAAAAAAAAAAAAGGGAAAAAAAGGACCCTTGTTATGTTTTATTTGAAGGAGAAAAATATCTCCCCCTTATACTTTTAATTGTAATTCAAAAGGTTTGCCAAGTCTTCCAAAGGACACCTTCTGAACTGTCCAAGCACACAAGTCTAGTTCATGCACAGCATACATGCAAACACTTTGCAACTACAGAATCAGGCACACAGAATTTGATTCTGTTTCCCCAAGGCCTGAATGACCCCTGAAAACATAACACAGGTTTAACATCCTGATTCATTATGTATTTACGAAAGCAAAACTGAATGGCTGAGAGAAGAAACTTCTATCACCTTCTACTGATGCTTTCCTGATTGTATTTATACATTTTAAACATGCAAGAAGAGACAGAGACAACTTCTCAGAAGTGTTTTAAGTACTGTAGAGTCTAACAAAAGCCAGGAAAATCTAGAGCTATCTCTCTGAAGTTGCCAAGGTATACTCCCTATGTGTGTACATACCACACCTTTAATGACTTGGTACTTCTCATTTTCATTCTGTAATAGGAAAAGCTAGTGACAGACTACCCTAGAAGAAGGTTTGATTTCCTAGTTTTTGTTATACAGAGTCCATGCAATCATGGATTTTAAACATATTTTAGATTTAGAATATAATTAGTCTTTGTTTCCTCTTAGATAATTTAAAAAATGCTTAATATACATTCATATGTACATTTTAACTTTTCACTTGCAGACAACTAAATATAATTGCTGCTGTAATACAATATAATACTACTGTTTGATTCTTTCCTGGAATTGCCTGGCCTTTACATGAAGATTGCCACCAAAATGGAGCAAACCAGACTGTTAAGCATTAGCCCCAAGTTAAGTGGTAACATGATCTATTTAGTGACACACTTATCAAGTCAGTTCGACTGCTGTTTATTTAAATAGAAATTGAAATATTAGCTGTTCAACAAACTCCAGGCACTCTATGCAGGAAATTGAGAGGACTCTAGACCTTCCTATAATGAGAGAATTTTTGACAAGTTCTCCCTAAACAGTTTCCTATTCTGAAGTACAGTCACATCTTTAACAGTCAAGAAAAAAAAAAAAAACCATAATGAAGCTACAAGAAGAAAAACGTAGCCAGGATAGAAACAGTGCAGATAAACAGGCAAGCATCATTACTTGAATCTAATAAACTCCTTAGGCTCTGTGATTACAGGCTAAATGAAAGGATACTCTGTCCAAAATAATAAAATAGTCAAATAGATTCCTGATAGCACACAATGTTTGCTAAAAATGTGTTTAAAAACACAGGTTTACATTATACTTTTTAAAGCATGAAAGAAAGGAAGATAAGTCTACCTGCAATCTCACACTCTCAAGGGCATTAGAACTATTGATCAACAAATACTTTAGATACAGTAGCTAACCAGATTTTGTCATGTACCTTTGTAATCACTTTAAAAATTCTCTGCAAGACCCAACTCTACTACCCACATTTTTCTTTCTTTATATATACTTTAAATGTTGTGATTTGAGATTATAGAGTTGAAGGATAATTTTGTATTCCACTGTTGCCACCTGTCCTTGAGTATTTCCTAAACGTGCTGCCACTATTCCCAGAGCTTCACACATCAGTATAAAGGGTTGAGTTTTCCTTCTAAGCTAGCTGCCTCTGAATGTTCAGCCACAAAGATTTTGATTTGCTGATAGGTGTGTTGCAATACAGGAAAACCAAAGGAAAAATCAAGTAATATTATCTAACTAAACTAAAGTCATTATGCCTGATCAAAGCTACCATACAGCTAGTTTTGGTCAATTAGCATAGCATAAATAGCATAAATAGCTTCAGAATTGAGCCTGCAAGGTTTTAGCAAACAGAACAGTCAAAAAATGGGCCCAAACCAAATGATCTGTTTACCTGAGCAAGGGCCTAAAATCATACCTCTTCTTCCTGGCTATATTAAAAAAAAAAAAAAAAATCACACCACAAAGAAAGACATACATTCTTCATGTAATTTTTCTCATGTCTGAAAGTAAGTATAAAATATATAGCACAAATTATGCTAGTGTCTTGTTTATGACCAAACAGTATTGTTCAACTTCTTAGTAGTTGGGTTTTTTCACTGGAAAAGTATTACTCTGTTGTACCCGTTTTCATTTTTAATAGATGATTCACTTGCTTGATACTAAATGGAACAAATGTCTTAGTAACGTAATCAAAAATATGCAGACGTGTTTCCAAAATTAATTTTGATATTTCCTGTCACTGAACTTGCCTCATCAGAGCATAATAGTAATTTTATAGTTGTAGCAATGCTGATTTCACCACGTAAGAATCTACAGGAACATTTGAAGTTGCGCATGTTCAAGATTTTTTTTTTTTGTCCTGAACAGCTACACAGTCACTTAGTTTCAAATTGCTACCATCTTCCCTTTAAGTTGGACAGCAACTGGATTTAGAATTTCCAAAGAACAGCTGAAATGGCAATCTATGCATAGTTACAGTTTCTCTCTTACAAAAAGTTGCAAATCTCAGAAATCACTATTATGCTTTTTCTTGCCATTTAAACTGCTTTTTTATTATTTAAAATGTGTATCTTGATCCTTTTAAATAATTAGCTAATCAGTAAAAAAAGAATTTGGGCTATTACAATTATTGTTCAAGGTCTAATCTATACATGCTCTGCAGGAGCTATACCAAACACTTATTTTATAAAAGTCCTTTTCCTTCTGTTTCACACAACATTTTTCAGAAAATAAGCAGTTGCACAAAAATGTTAACATATGGCAGTATGTTTTGAACTGCTGTAGAAATTAAAGGCAATAAAAATTGTCTTGGACAAGAAAGGACAAATAGGCCAAACCAAATAATTATTCTTGCAGCTTTCTTTAACCACTAACTCCATTTTATATGCAGTTTTCAATCTCTCATATTAAATCTGATCATATATATTTAATTCCATTCTTAAAAATTTCAGTAGACAACTTCAGTGCTAACCTACAACTGCCCTGTCAGAAAATCTTTGATGTCACAGCATAATAGCTCCTGAAAGAACAGCACTAATACTTAATGTAACATGAAACCAGGGCCCTGCAGTGGGGCTGTCTGCTGTCAGGAACAAACAGTTTCACTGCTGTTCCCCAGAAGTGACAAGATTGAGAACTAACAGGGCAGCACCTCCTCAGTGCTACAGGACACCTGTGCACCAAGTCACCAGCAAATTCAATTTCATCATTTTAAATATATTACCAGTACTAAAAAAAAAAAAAAATGAAATAAAAACACCCAGCATTGCAGCCCTAGTTCATCTGAGATGTTCTCTTCATCTGTTGTATTTACGAAGACTAATTATTCCTACGTTGCAAATGATAAAACAGGAATTTGTGTTTATGTGGAATTTCTTTACGTTTCATGCTTGTAAGTAAAGATACTTGTGCTGCCAAACGTATCCTACATTATTTTCCAGAATTTCTCTCTTCTGTTTTGAATTGAAATTTTAAGCTTAAAAGCATTGCTAGACGGCCTTCAGCAGAAAACATAAGATACCTTTCTCTGTTGCTAATACAGGTGATTACAGGCCCACCTGTGATCTTATTATCAGGTTCTAAATAATAAAAACCTCTGCATCCAACAGAAAGCTTTGAAAAGATTAGATTCTAAAATCTTACGCGGCCCCTGTTCTGAACGGTACCCAATGTCACTTGCTCAGTGCTCTTTTCAATGGAACTGAAAGCTCTCACGGGAGGTATGAGATACAGAATCAAGCCCCATATGTCTCTGCTTTGCACTCCATATTTTTACCTCTTCCAAAACATTTTTAAGATTCACATGTAACGTTGCTTTAGGTCAAACTACATTATTATACATGAGAGTATCAAGCTCCCATGGAAATCAGCTCCATTGCTGGATTTATTTTCTCTCTTGGAAAGCTGACTAGTCTATTTTATAAACTAGCAATAGCTGTATTTTTAAAGTTTATAAAACCTGGCCTCTGGCTAACTTGTAAACATAGGATATATTATCCTTTTGTTTGTAAAGCTTAATCCTGCAACTGTCAAGCTGAATAAACCTTTAGAATAATAGTAAAAATACAAAAAAAAAAAAAAAAAACAGTTGCCATTAACAGAAAATTGAACTTGGATTAAGACAAAAATGTCAGTGGCAATATTTTTTATGTATCTGGTAGTACATATAGAACTGGGAACATTTTTATCATTCAAATTTCTCAAAAGCATTCTTGGGCAGTCTAATTTTAAAAGTCATGAAGTGATAAATGTTTTTCAAAAGTATCTATGCTTCACCATCCTCCTTCAATGAATCTCTGGTAGTCGGAAAAAAATAATTTGTAGCATTTTAATCATGTAGGACCTTACTGGCACTGAATTGGAAATGAGATTCTTCTTGCAGATTCGGAGCACATATCCATACAGCAGCATTAAAAACTCTCTACTCATGTATTTGCAACTCTTAGCATTTGTTCCCAGAACATACTTAAATACAATACCCATGGTACAAACACTGAGTTAGAGACATTTTTTACACCTTTTAGCCTAAGGAGAATACACAAGAGGAAAGAAGGATACTGTGAGTAAAGTAACGTGTTTGTAATCACGGTCTGCGGCAGCATCAAAACAATAATGCCAAGTTCTCCTACCTCCCCTTTCAGTGCCCTAAGTACTGCTGCCCACTGTACACTGAGCTACATGAGAGGCATATATTGTTCCTCCTCTTACGAATGCAACTAGAATTGTTTAAGAAGCCACTGCTCTCCCTGCTAGAACTTACTGTCCCTCCAGTTAGACATTACATAGTTTGAGCTGTGGTTTCAACTCACTCCCTTTGCCACACAGTGACATTACATTTGAAGCATTCACAGTCATTTACTGCATCTCAGCTGGGAGGCAGGAAAGAAGAGCTAAACGTATGATTTCTTCTGTCCCTCCAGCTAGACGTGCAACAACATGCCTGTCTACACTCTAATCTAGGCTATATATATACAGTTTACCTCAGCTATTTTAAGATAGAGCATAAAAAGAAAGACAAATAGTCAAGCTTTGAGCTAGCACTTAACTGTACCCCTATTCCATCTTGGTGGGAACAAGCAAAAACTCTTACAGAGACAATGAAATTCTCTTTCCTCACCAATCTGAAAAGACTAAAGCCTGCTCCTGCTGAGGAGAAACTGCATCCATTACCTCTGCCTGAGACATCTAGGATTTTCCTGAGTTTCTTTTCTTTTTAATCCAGTTTGTTCTGTTGATCTTTTATGATGCTTGGTCATGAACTTAGAGAGAATAATAGACAAATATGTAGGTAAAAAATTTAAAATATAATTGTGAATAATCATATAGTAACAGAAAAAGATTCTCTGGCTTCTGTAATTCTAACACCACTGAGGTAGTGCCAAGATTACGTTTTGTAGCAGAACATGTGAGAGGAGGAAGAAAACAATTACCTTACGTGTCCAAGACATTTTGAGTGAAGACCAAATATCTGACAAAACTGTCTAGAGATCTCCATTCAGATAAAGCCCACTGCTAATTATTGCCTGAATAACACTTTCGGAATGAGAAAAAAAAGCCGGTAGAAAGCAGAGAGAACTTGGAAACAGAAAAAGTCATTATAAACAAATATAACTTATCTTCAGAATTTGATATACTAATTGTATTGTAGACAGTCATTATTAATTTCTGCAGATAAACAACATAGCTCTAAACAAGGGAATAAATAAAATCTGGGTTAAACATTGCTCTCTTGATCAAATATCTTAGCAATTTCATGTAAAACGTAAGTTGATGATAAAGAACATATTTATTCAGTATCAGGAATTATGTAAAATGAGCCATTCCCTCTAGAGATTATCCATAGCCTTCTAGACAAAACAAGCCCCAGAAGTTTTTAATCCTGACCATTAAACAAAGGTTTAGGTCAGTGAGGAAATTCATAAGCCAAAAAATATATAAACCACCACTAGTGAATAGGGATTCAGTCCTCCAAAGTGCTAAGCACGTTGGCTCCAATCCAGCGAAGTACTTAACTACATGCTGAATTTTAAGCACATACATAGTCTCATTCCCACTGAGATTATTCATGGGCTTTAAAGCTCAGTATGCGCTTATACAGTCTGTTGAACTAGGACCAGAGCACTTGGTGTCTTCCTGAACTCGAACTCTGACTGTCATCAGCTGAACCTGAAGGAGCTCAAGCAAATAGAAAAGGAAAGACAGGGAGAGACTCTTCAGTAGGGCCTGTTGTAACAGGACGAGGGATAATGGATTCAAAATACAGGGAGGTAGACTTGGATTAGATATTCGGAAAAAATTTTTTACAATGAGGGTGGCAGAACACTGGAACAGGTTGCCCAGAGAGGTGATGGATGCCCCATCCCTGGAAACGTTCAAGGCCAGGCTGGATGAGGCTCTGAGCAACCTGATCTAGTCAGGGATGTCCCTGCTCCTTGCAGGGGGGTTGGACTAGATGACCTTTGAAGGTCCCTTCCAACCCTAACCATTCCATGATTCCATGAAATGAGTTTTCTACCTGCCTTAGCCAGTAACTCTGAACTTCATTCTAAAGATGTGAACCATTCAAAGATTATGAGTCTAGATTACCCTTCTTCAACAACTACAAATAGGAGAATGAGGGCTCAGCAGCCATTCCTGTGGCCCATTGCAGCATTTTCTTTTAAGTGTCAAAAAAAAAAAAAAAAAAAAAAAGAAAGATTAAAAAAAAAATTCCCTTAGGCCCAGAAAAGGTCCAAAGCCCATCAGCTCCTTTGGCATGTGCTGCTGAGTTTAGTTGTAAGAATCATCATTGCCTGAATTATTGAGAATAATGCCAACTATCCAATTTATCATTGCTATTTATTTTAATACAAAAATTGTAATAAGAGGCAAAATGCTCTTCACACATCTGATCATATTTGTTATGGCTTCAACATCAGAGAAGAGACAACCCGTGGCTCTCAGTGACTTCTGGCAAATGAGAGTCTCTTACCCAGCGACTGCCTTTACCATAGCTCTGAAATCCACCATGAGGAGACTGAGGCCCCAGCATGACCTGTGAAAACTGGTGTGACACTGAGCATGCTTTCAGACAAGGAAAATAGCCAAAGAGCAAAATGCAAACAAATTAATTTCTCACATAAAACAAGTAACGGCTAATGTTAAACAGTCTTTCATCTGTGTGCAAAAGGGGTTGTTTGTTTTATGTGCTGCCTTTTTTTTTTTTAATTTCAGGGCCCTATTCATCGCAAAACATTGATATACCAAATATTTTTAAACACAAGTAAAGGCATTTTATTAGCATCTGAATTTTTAAAAAAAAGCTTAGTAAGACACTGACACATTAATCAAGTGAGAATTTGCACAGAGAAACTTAAAGGGAATAGAAAGAACCACATGCACCTTCATGTCTGAAACAAGATTCGAAACAAATCGTGAAAGACTGTTTTGTGTAGTGGTTCCTGTGCCTCATTTAGACAAATATGTCACATTATGGCATAGAAATTAAATAGTTAACATGCATAACCAGTAACAGAGCGACCCTAAAATTACTGGACAGTCCACTGCCATGATCTAGCAGCTTTAACTAGACAGAACACTGCTACAGGGAACACTGGTCTACAGCATTCACTGAGAAAAAGAGCTGACATGCACCGTGGCATATTTTTTGCATGCTCAAGAATTCCAATCAAGCCACAGTAACATGGCAAGCTCTCTGCCCTACATGGCAAGCTCTCTGCCCTAGACTTCAGGAAGGCAGACTTCGGCCTCTTCAGGGACCTGATGGGCCAAGTGCCATGGGAGGCGGCCCTGGAGGGAAGAGGGGCCCAGGAAAGTTGGTCTATATTCAAGGAGCACCTCCTCCAACCTCAGCAGAGGTGCATCCCGATGAAAAACAAGTCGGGCAAAAAGGCCAGGAGGCCGGCGTGGATGAGCAAGGAGCTCCTGGACCAACTAAAAGTCAAAAAGGAAGCCTATAGAGGGTGGAAGCAGGGACAGGTAGCCTGGGAGGACTACAAAGAGGCTGCGCGAGTGGCCAGGGATAAGGTAAGGAAGGCCAAAGCCCTGGCAGAACTGAATCTGGCCAGGGATATAAAATGTAACAAGAAGAGCTTTTATAGGTACGTAGAAGACAAAAGAAAGTCCAGGGAAAATGTAGGCCCCCTCCGGAAGGGAACTGGTGTCCTGGTTACCCAGGACATGGAGAAGGCTGAGGTTCTCAATGACTTTTTTGCCTCAGTCTTCACCGACAAGAGTTCCTGTCCCACCACCCAAGCTGTAGAAGGTGCAAGCAGGGACTGCGAGAATGAAGAACTGCCCATTGTACTCGAAGAGCAGGTTCGGGATCATCTGAGGAACCTGAAGGTGCACAAGTCCATGGGACCTGATGAGATCCATCTGCGGGTCCTTAGGGAACTGGCGGATGAAGTTGCCAAGCCACTGGCTATCGTATTTGAGAAGTCGTGGCGGTCTGGTGAGGTCCCCGATGACTGGAAGAGAGGGAACATAACCCCCATTTTTAAAAAGGGGAATAAGGAAGACCCAGGTAACTACAGGCTGGTCAGCCTCACCTCTGTGCCTGGCAAGGTCATGGAGCAGATTCTCCTGGAAACCATGCTAAGGCACATGGAGAGCAAGGAGGTGGTTGGTGACAGCCAACATGGCTTCACCAAGGGCAGATCGTGCCTGACCAATTTGGTGGCCTTCTATGACGGGGTGACGGCATCGGTGGACAAGGGACGAGCAACTGACATCATCTACCTGGACTTGTGCAAAGCTTTTGACACTGTCCCGCATGACATCCTTCTCTCTAAACTAGAGAGACATGGGTTTGATGGACGGACCACACAGTGGATAAGGAGTTGGCTGGACGGCCGCACTCAGAGAGTGGTGGTCAACGGCTCAATGTCCATGTGGAGACCGGTCACGAGTGGCGTCCCTCAGGGGTCCGTGTTGGGCCCTGTTCAACATCTTTGTCGGCGACATGGACAGTGGGATAGAGCGCACCCTCAGCAAGTTCGCCGACGATACCAAGTTGTGTGGTGCCGTCGACACGCTGGAAGGGAGGGATACCATCCAGAGGGACCTTGACAGGCTGGAGAGGTGGGCCTGTGCCAACCTCATGAAGTTCAACCAGGCCAAGTGCAAGGTCCTGCACCTGGGTCATGGCAATCCCAGGCACAAATACAGGCTGGGCGGGGAATGGATTGAGAGCAGCCCTGAGGAGAAGGACTTGGGAGTGCTGGTGGATGAGAAGCTCAACATGAGCCGGCAATGCGCCCTTGCGGCCCAGAAGGCCAACCGCATCCTGGGCTGCATCAAGAGAAGCGTGGCCAGCAGGTCGAGGGAGGTGATTCTCCCCCTCTACTCTGCTCCCATGAGACCCCACCTGGAGTCCTGTGTCCAGTTCTGGAGCCCCCAACATAAGAAGGACATGGACCAGTTGGAGAAGGTCCAGAGGAGGGCCACGAAGATGATAAAAGGGCTGGAGCACCTCTCCTATGAGGACAGGCTGAGAGAGTTGGGGCTGTTCAGCCTGGAGAAGAGGAGGCTCCGG
Source organism: Chlamydotis macqueenii (assembly GCF_036417535.1). Taxonomy (NCBI): domain Eukaryota; kingdom Metazoa; phylum Chordata; class Aves; order Otidiformes; family Otididae; genus Chlamydotis; species Chlamydotis macqueenii. Next base: position 55,825,286 of record NC_141560.1, on the reverse strand, counting down.
GGAGACCTGATAGCGGTCTTCCAGTACCTCAAGGGGGCCTACAAGAAAGATGGGGAAAGGCTGTTTAGTAGGGCCTGTTGCAATAGGATGAGGGGTAATGGTTTTAAAATAGAGGGGGGTAGATTTAGATTAGAAATAAGGAAAAATTTTCTTACAATGCGAGTTATAGAACACTGGAACAGGTTGCCCAGAAAGGTGGTGGAGGCCCCATTCCTGGAAACGTTCAAGGCCAGGCTGGATGAGGCTCTGAGCAACCTGATCTAGTTGAAGATGTCCCTGCTCCTTGCAGGGGGGTTGGACTAGATGACCTTTGAAGGTCCCTTCCAACCCTAACCATTCTATGATTCTATGATTCTATGATCCTACTAACCTTGGACACTCTTAGGAAAGACATCGAGGACCTATGGATCCTTCCCTGGAAGTTTCAGTGGCTCAATGCCTCTTGTAATAAAGCTCCACATTTCTCAAGTTTTTGGACTGGCTTCCTATTAGTTACCTCTGCAACATAACTAGCAGGCCAGCCTGCATTTCCATTATTTGAACATGGTGCAGTGGGCCCAGCCCAGCCTAACTTGCACAACTGGAAGACTGCAGGCCATGGCCTAGTTCTTCTAAAAAAATTGTCTGTCACAGGAAATAAAAAAAAAAAAATCCTCTCACTTAAAGTACAAGAACTGCACAACTTTCCAGAAAGGTGAAAATACAGGAAAACTATTTTCCCTTTTACGTAGCACAATTTTCCCAGTTCTAGAGGTTATACATCCCAGTTATCAACAGTTGTTCAGCCATTACTCCCAGTCTAAGCTGAATGAATATTCCATTTGACTGTGAGAGAGAGAAATGTTGATTTTAATATCTCATCCTCAGTTTCTTGGAAAGTGGGAGAGTACAGGTGAAGAAGGAGAACAAAGTCATTAACTACGCCTTGAAAGGCTACATCCACTAATGCTGATCTGCCCTCACACATTCTAGTTTTTTTTCTGTCTCTTCACTTCTCACCCTTTCTTCCTTTTTCCCCTCTCATTTCCTCTCACTGAAGTATTCTCCCTCCCTTCCCATCCACAGAAACTGACTACTTCAGGTTCTAAAGCACCTATTTCATTTCTGCTTTGCTTCTAGCTAGTCTCAAACCTTCATCGCTAACGAGATCAAAAAGACATAAAATACAATTTCGTCTCACATTCAACATTCAGACCACAAATTGGTGTGCAAGTGTATTGGGATTATTAATTCATACCGATCATTCAGAATTTGTAAAGTCTTTCAACAATATTTGCTATCAATCAGTCATTAGAAGGATCAGTAAAACACAAAAATGTTTAAGATTCATGCTAAGCTGTTCATGTAAGTAATAGTTATGTACCCATACAATACTTGCTAAAAAATACAAAAATGACCAAACTGATCCACTCAGAAGCACACTTTTTCTCAGACAACAAGGACAGATAACTCGTATCCCAAAGTATTTGTTGTGAACAACTTGATGAAGAACAGAAAAGTAATATGGAGTCAGTCTTGAATACAGTAAGCACTAAAGGGGACTTTTTTGACCTCTGCATGTTATCTTCTTAAAAAGACAGCATTACACCATCTATAAGGGGAAATTTAAATAAGTTATATGTATCAAGCTATTACCAAATGCTGTCTAACTACAGATATTCTCTATGCATGTTCAACAGCAATAAGAGCATTACAGTTACTATTCAGTTCAACACATTTACTCTTCCCTCCCATCTTTGTTCTTTCATATCCCTTCCCCTCTTCTTCCTCTCCCTTTGTTTTTCCTCCCCTTCTTTTCTCCCACACATTTCCAAGAAGGCCCAATTCAGCTCATTGTGGCATCAGCAGGGACCAGCAACAGCTGCTGTTCCAGCTACAACAGTGAATGGATTCTTAAAAATCAAGGGACAGCTTTAAAGTTTGGGAGAGTTGTTTAAACTGAATGTGTAATAACTCTACTGAGGATCTGGACTTCAACTACACTCAATAGGGGTGCTTCTTTACCTGCTTGCGGGAATGCCACTTGTCTGTGATGAGGTCACAGCCTCTTGGCAATAAATTCCATATCTGCTGTTTAGCCCAGTCAGCTGAAAACAAACTAGCAGATGCCATGCTGATTTGCATCTAGTTGCTATTGGTACTAAAGAGACAATATATGAAAGACAGGAAGTGTCATGTGGGAGCCACACTTAGGCAGCATGAGGGGAACGAGCATTCTCTTTCTTTATCTAATCATCCCATGCTGAATTACTGAGTCTTTCACGAGACGAATGCAGTAATCAAAAACAATTTGGAGACGGATTTGTCTCTTACTAGTTTATTTGTTACCCTAGGTATTTCTGTGTCACTTTGACTGGGGTGGGTTGAGGGTAGAATCCATCAGAAGTAGAATCAGCAACAGCTTACGCTTTGAAGTTTGCACTTCTGTAAGAAATCACCTTTACATACGATTCAGCAAAACAGTGTCCTCCTGCCCTTTTTCTTTTGGTCATGTTATACAATATAGTCACATCATGAAAAATTTAATTCAACCTGTCCAAGGGAGAACTTCATCAATTAGAAACTCCAGCTAATCCTCAGTAATTACTCTTTAGGTCCCTCAATTACCTTCTACCCACATTTTCTCTTTCCCTGAAAAGACTCTATATAACACTCACTGCATTCAAAGCCTTTCTCTTTCACACCATCATCCTGACTTTGGGTCTGTAATTTGATCCCATTCCATCACAGAGTGTTGTGCAAGGCTGTTTTCAAATCAACTGTTAGTGGACACACCCATTCACCCCATATAATGCATGGCAGCATATCTGCACTAAAATACATGCCAGTGTATCTCCACTACCATCGCTAATTAGAGGTTTTGTTAAATTCTTAAAATGAACATTACAGATTGACTCATTATTGTTTAGAGGCAATTAAAATAATAAGGAGAATTTTCACTGACTGAGGAAAAAAAGGAATCACACGGAAAGGCTGTGTGCACAAGCAAGGAAAGGAAGGAAACCTTTTTTGGCTTTCACCAAAGGCTGAGGGAATATCTGTAAAGCAGGGAACAAAGGCTCACTTAACCGCTTGAATACTCTGCAGACACAATCTCTTGAAGTTTAGGTTGAGTGTTGTGGGTGAGCATAGGGACACACCTGAACCAGCTCCACCGTTGTCTATATGAGTTCATATACAGAGGCAGCAAAGGGTGAAAAGTTAGAGGGATTGTGACACCTAGTAGGGGCTACCTGAAACTTGCCATCCCTCAGGAGCATCATGCATATGGTGCAGAAGCCCGAAGGCATGATAACACATAAGCTAACATATCCCCAACCTCTGTAAGTCATTCTTGAAGAATAATGATTTGTTTACCTGCGGCAACAAGATAGCTTTGAAGTAGAAAGGCTAATAACATCTGCTCTCCAAGTCCAAAGTAGCCAGATGCCAGAATGGACAATATTAGCACATTCCTCCACCTTAAGGCAGCAAAGTGATTGACCACTCAGTACTTTAAATCTAGGAAGATGTTCTAGCATAGGAATGGTCCTTTTTTCTCTGGCAGGTATGCTGACAGATTTGTAAATTGGAGTATTCTAAGAGTCATCAAAATACATAAATAACACCACTAAGAAGAGTACAAAAGGTCTGTTGTACTACTGCTCAGTAGAAAAGAGAATATATTTTATCTTACTCCTTCTTCTAGAACATCAGGTGGCGTTACCCTTCTTTATTGGTTTCACATTTTTCCATCTTGATACACTTCCGTAAACTTACTCCTCACAGCCTGTGTAGCCATCATCCCAACATGAGTTCACTGCCTACTAGCTTATGAAATCAAGATGAAAAGCTTATCACATCTAACTTGTTTTGAAATAAATAAAAGTATTCTACTGTTACTTTGAAAGATAAATACTACAGGTACCTTAATTTCTATGTGGAAAGAACAAGTAGTATAATGGGAACTAAAGCCTACACAAGGCAATCAGAAAGCACAAAAGGGTTTTCCTACAATTCATCTTTGACCTTTCGGGCAAGCAATGAGAATAGCTACAGATAGCAGAATGTAAGAACATATGCATGTAAACCAGACATGAATACAAAATCTCAGTCATAGGCACTACCACAACAAAAATACTATTAAAATTGAAACATGTCTACTTATGTACGTTAAAAAATTTTCATGTGCACATCTACCTATACTGCCACTAAAGGTTGAATAGAGAATATTCTTACTGTAGTGGCCTACATGAATCCCTCAGCAGAAGGAAAATATGCAAGGATCTGCAGGAAGATAATCTGCCCTCAGCAGTTCAGGTGTGACAAAGAAAAAAAAAAAAAGAAAGAAAATGCACAGCCACAGCCTCCACAGTTACCGGAAGTTGGCAGTCAGAATCCCCACACACTGCACGTACTATACCAGAAGTATACCAGACCCACTGGAAGATTAGATATGGACTTACAGTTGATCTAATAAGTAGTTTACATGAGCTGAATTCCTGTTAATGTCACCCTAAAGCCATAAGCTGAAACCAAGTTACTTTCTAAAGTGAGTCCAATGCAAACAGGGCCTTCACATGCAGTCCCCTTCCCAGCACAGTCACAGAAAGGTCTTTCCATTGAATCCAGAAGGAACTGCATCATGTCCTAAGGAACGCACTTGTGGCTAGAGTAAAATGGCATCCTTCTACTTAAGTGAATGGAGTTACACTGGCTTATCCAGATGAGGATCTGTCAAATATCAAATTATATAAAAATATTCCTCTGAAATAGCTCAACATTCAAATACCATACATATTAAATCCTTCAAAATGTTCATTCTAATAATAAACAGTCAGTCAGGCATATGGTGCCCTTCTTATCGAGAAAGCTCCCAAAATGTAATTCATTATCTAGTTCCACCTATTACTTCAATAGCTGGATTTGGTACTTCTGAGGTAAAATGCTGCAATGTCCTTAGCACGCTACTCTACCGCATTGAGGAAAGGAAGCGAGGATTAACTGAGCCAGTTAAAACTATAAGAAGAATGCAGATGGGCAACTACATCCTATCTTAGCTGGAATTAGACCATGACATTGAGGTTAACCCCCCTACTTGTGCAAAAATACCATGGGTTTTTACCAACCACAAATGGTCAAGAACTCAGTTTAACAAGCCCATACACAAGAATAATACAGATGTAAAAATCATGCAGAACAATCTCTGAAAGTGTGATATTCTAACTCAAAGTACTTACGTATTCATACACCAATTGTAATCTAAAACTAGACAAAGTGAAGTGAGATTGCAAGACTGCCAGAATACAATACTCTCCCAGTACAAACATCTGTTTAAATATGAAGACTTCCTAAAAGCTTCACCTCAATAGCTTTGGAGCATTAACGGATAGAGCCTCTGTAGAACGAGTATCTATGAGTAACGAGGAAATTTGCAGCACTCACTGCCTCCTCCGCACTGGGACACTGACCAATACAGTCTATGAAGTAAACAATTCAGCAGCAGCCCTTCCGGAACAGCTCCTCACCAGGGCAAGCTAGTCAGGAATTAAAGTCACATTTATTCCAGAAAAGAGTACCCAGATAGGGAGTGCCCTGCAGTATTATATGTCAATTTTCCCATGTCAGCAGGTCCTTGGAGTAATGTATTAATTCTCCTTATGTTGTGTAAGAGTTAGTTGGAATTAGTAAATACACACTGTTTAATTAAAAATATTATGTTTCAGCACATGTATTTAATTTGCCATAAAGTGTTGTTTGTAAGAAATCACACCATTTTCAATAGATCTAAAAAGATATTAGCATTTTTGTTTCTAATACAAGATATTTCAAGCAAGTAGTAAAATTTCAGTGGTATATGGAAGGGGTCTCAGAGAAACACACAAAAAAATACAACTATAAACAAGCCATCATTCTGGTAAGAGGAAATACAAACAACCAGAATAAAAATAGTTGATGCACAAAAGCCATAATGAGGGGGTTGCTCAAAAAATAACTTCTACTTTGAATGGTTTGGATGAAATACAAATTATCCACAGAAAAGTGTGGACTGGCATAAATGTTTGTACAAAATTATAAGTATATTTCTAGAAGTATGCAAGAGACAACCGCCTGCATGCTGCACAAGGTCCCAACAACGCTCTGCGTAAGTGCTAGTGCACAGAGTCCAAACCACTGCATTTTAATTACTATGCAGCCTCAGATACATTGCCTTTGATATGGAAATGTTCTTGTTCTCTCATCTTCACATACGGTCTCATGCACAGAAATCTTTATCTGATTCATAAAAAATAAAGTAGAATCCAATCTCAACACCTGACCTCAGTGCTTAGAAGTTTTTTACTAAGCATGGTGTCACTATAAAAAGAATGGGTAATATTGGTGTAAAGTTAGATATTTGGAGCAATGATATGAAGGATTTGCAGTTAGGAATCAAATCAATACTGCACCTCTTGAGGTTTTAGAGTTTCCTATTGCTCTATATCGGTCTATCAGCAACTGGAGAAACAATTGACTGTACACCTTTCCGTCTAGCTCAAGAAGAAAGAAAAAATATTTAAATGACATCCCGTCTTACCACCGATAGAAAAGATGCAACTTAGGCACTCACTGTATGAAATAGCTTCTGGAATCTAAAAAATCACTAACATAAAACTTTCCAGCTTTTTTTTTTTTTTAATTTCTACGTAACATTTTTGTGCATATTTTAAAGCTATGCACTATGGAGTTCACACAGGAAGAAGGAAAACGTTTCCCAAGCTTGACTTTATCAACCAGGTAAAATAAACAAAAAGAATACTTAAAATACAAACACAGTACTTTTCTTTATTTTACATTAATATGCTGCCTGTAAGAAGGCTAAAAAATTTTGCTTTAACAAATTCTACCAGTTACTCAGAAAAAAAAACATTAAATATTCAGACTTATTTAGATAATTCTCCTAGCTCTATAGAATTACATTCTCTTTTTGTAAAGAATATGATCTGGGTAACCTCTCTATAGAAGATAATGACCCATCTGTAAATCATTTTGTTGCAGGTTATCTGTTTTTTATCACTTCTAGTACCTGTCTGTGCCTGATGTGATACCCTTAAACACATTAACTTGATGGAATGTTTTGCCTGACTTCAAAAAAAAACATCAATTGATAAGTATTTATTCTCCACTATAAATGAATTACTCTGATTAAGTTACTTTACCAATATATCTCATTTTATATTGCTCTTTCCAATTCACAAGGCTCAAGAAATATTTGATTAAGCTAATTTCAAAGCAATGATTTTCAAACTTGGGATACTGGTTTATTTCTTTTTAATTTAAGGAGACAAAACAGTAAACATAAAACTGGTATGAGTATTTTAAAATATACAAGAAAAGGAAAGAAATGTCTGTGTACTGATTCTTGTTTCTTTAAGAGAAAATCCATTTTTCAGGTTCCTGTTGTACTAATTGAAAGAGAATTATTTAAAACTTCGCTGAATACTTGAATATACGATGGGTATGTGTAGCAGTTTCACCAGTGCCGAAGAACTCTAGACTTTCTGAAAGACAGTAAACTAAAAATTGGCAGGAAATCTCTTACAATGATGTCACAAAATATTTGTTGTTGCCACAAAATAATGTTTTAAAAGAACACCTACTTCTGTGCTGAAAAGGCTTTGGGAACATGCAACTATCCAGTTTTATCACTGTAGAAATCGGCTGCTTTCCAGCAAATACGTCTATCGGATCTCGTCCTTCTGTGCAGAACTACGTCTAAATAAATATACATGTATTTCATATAGATTTCACACTGGCCCAATGCACAACCTTACTAATGACAGGATTTTACCATATTTTGTTGTTTTCACAATATGATGTCATGACCTGTAATGACACATCAATAAATACTTGGAGAGAATTGTGTGTCTAAAGTATTCTGAATAGCCTGTATAAAATAAAAGCACAGTTTCTGTGCTTTGGTAACAAGTCCCCTAAAGTTCCCATTCTTGCTGTTCTACCTAAGGAAAAAAAAATAGAAAATGGTGTAAATAAAAATTACACAAAAAGACACTGAAAAAGACGACTAGAAATCGGCTGCTAAGGCACAAAACTTGAAACATGCTACTTGACGAATAAGCTGTATGTGAACTACCGAATACATCATAAAGCAGTACTTCTCTCACAGGTTCTGACATCATGCAGAAATGTTTCAGAGCTCTGTCTCTGTGATTTACTGTATGAACTGAAATGTTTTAAAAATATGTCGTTGTATCACTTCAGTTGACATAGCTTATATATACACAAACACCCCTATTTACATAACTTTTAAAACGTTAGTCATTACACACAACCTCTGCCAAACCAGCCCGCTGATCTTTAAAGTCACACTCTGGAAAAAGAAATATACATCCCCCATTGTATGGGCTATAAAGGAAAGTGCATCGGGGCTTCTCTTTCCGAAGTAATTTTTGTTCCGTGAAATAAATAAATAAATAAACTGACGGAGGCCTTTTAAGTGTGATCTATACACTTTTAAGGGGGAAATCAAACCAAGCGTAAAAGATTAATGGATATGCTTCCTGAAGTGATATCTCCCAAGGTGATTACAGTGTTTAGCAGACATAAGGTCATGACTAAAGAAACTTTCTAATGTCCACTGAGAAAAAATATTTTTGCGGTTGCTATTATCATGCAAAACTCTGGCCTTTATTACCACAAGATATTCCAAGGCCCCTAAGAACTGCAGACATTCATGGATCCTTTCGACTAAAAATATGATCAAAGATGAAAAAAAAAAAAAAAAAAAACCTGTCCGAAGGAATTTTTTTCCCTGTTGAGCAAAAGAAGTTCAGCTGGAAGTGACCACTAACATTGTTGGCCACATATTAAAAACCACTGGCTAGGGAAAAGCACTGGCAGTTCCCACTCGTGAACAAAATCAAATTGACAAGTGAAGGCAACTAACTTTGGACACTAGTTATTGTTTTCTACAAGTCAGGCACCCATGGCCTTACGAAAGAAACTGATGGGCTCCACTTTGTTTCTCTTCTCACTTTCACCAGCATGTAAACGCAAGAAGGAAAAAAAATGAAGCGGAGTTACCCAAGTTCAGCAGAGAATCAGTAAGGTGCAGGGCTAGACACTAGACAGCCATCGGTCTCGCTCCCTTTACCCTATGTGTTACACACATGGCACTAGTTTCCACCCTACGATCTAGCAGAAAAGGGAACTGAGCTTTGAGGCGGCCCAACTAAGTCTCTCAGCAGTCCTGAAACAGGGTACTGAACTGCAAGAAAGAGAGAGAACAATGCATTTAGCAGAGGATGCGAGGTTGCAGACCAAAGGGCCTCTTACACTCTTCCTTGCTGAATGAATTAAAGTTCTACGGGAGGAGGCCGGAGAAATCAGAGCGAGCGAAACAAAAAGTACGACAGGAGAAAAGGAGCCAGGAACCGTAAATCCGGGGACAACGCGGGGAGACGGCAGCAGTCGGAGCCCGCGGCCCTAGCAGGCGCCGGGTCCCCGGCGGCGGCTGCTCCTTCCCCGCGGGGGCAGGAGCCCTCCCGGGAGCCGGCGCGGCTCCACGGGGTGCGGAGAGGCCGCGGAGGGCCAGCCCCCCGCCCACGCGGAGGGACCCGCGGCGGGACTCGCTCCGGGGCCCGGGCCGCCGCGGCTGGGCAGCCCCGGGGGCCGCCGCCCGCCCCGCTCCCCCCGCCAGCGGCAGCAGCGCGCTCGCCCCGGACCCGGCCCCGCGGCGCGGCCGGCGCAGGGCTGCGCCCCGCTGGGGGGGCCGCCGGGCCCGGGCCCTGCGCCACCCCCCAACCCCCCGCCCCGGCCGCGGGAGTCCGCGCAGGGAGGCGGCCCGGAGAGCCGCGCTCGGAGCGGTGCCCGGGGCTCCCCTTCCCCTCCCCCCGGAGAAGCGCGATCCAAAATGGTTTTGCAGGCGCGGCTGAGCAGGCTGCGCTCGGTGCATTGACTCCTAGCGCAGCCCCTGCTTTGGTTTCCGTATATTCTTTGGCTTTTAATAGCCAGCTGAGGAAAAAAAAAAAAAGAAAGCATTATTGTTTTCTTTCTTTCCTTCTCTCATTGCCCATGCTAAATTTGACTCCAAAGTTTAAGCAGTTGAATTGGCTAATTCTGAATACAGTCTATTGAGGGACCAGACACAGCAGTATATCCCTGTATAGCAATAGATACAATGTGCTGAATTGGCAGTCTAATAATAAATGTGGCATTTGGACCTCCTTTCAGACCCAGTGCCACCTTACCTTATGAGGGAACTTCAACTACAGCAACTGTTCAAAACAAAATGCCATTACAGGATCAGCTTCACCCAACACTGGAACCAGCTAGGGGATTGTTTTACAAACAGCCTTTCTCACTTAACACAAGAATGTATTATAGGGAAAAGTTATGGACAGTGGGGAGTCTGAAGAAAACGCGTATGTAGTTTCTGCCAGGTGTCAAGCTACTTCAAACTGCAGCACACTCCAGATGACCTCATTATTTTCTTTTAAATGTGCTCACTATAAATAGATTATTTCTTAGTTTTACTAGAATGAGCTGCTAGGTACGCTTGCTGTTTATATTCCGAGTGTAGTGTGCATATAATGTTGTGAGCACAGAAACACGCAAAATATCCTGCCTCAGAACAAAAACCTGCAATAAGATCTTGCCAAAGAGCCATGGTGTGCTGAAAAAAAAAAAAAAGTTTTTTTAAAGCGTCTTTTCCAGGGAAATATTTGTATGTAATGGCAGTCTGCATGCACATATCTCACATTCATTCTTATTATTTACTTTATGGTATAATGGCTTAATTAAATGAGTGGGCACAAGCACGTCAATAAAACAAGTCAAGTCAAGTCGAAGTCTCAAAACAGGTTTCAAAATTACTCCATTACACGAATACAGAAAGGGAAATTCGTTAATTTTTTGGACTTCAAACCCTGTTTGGGGGCTGGATAAAACTGTTCTTCTGCCCCCACGATCAGCATTAAAGGTGGAAATGCCAAAAATGTTAAAATGAGGGTAAAAGAAAGCAGTGGGAACAAAGTGCCGCTCGTGTGCCGAAGGCTATTTAAATTAGCTTAATAAACATATACCTTATCTGCAAGCAGCAGACGAAGATATATTACTTTATCACAGAAAGTTTCACCGTCTGTGTTTTTGGGAAACACCCCTGGGACAGAACTATCTGTCGTCCCCAGGCTCCCACCAGACTGACTTTCCCTGCAGCCCCCCCCCCCCACGCCCCCCCCCCCCAGCCACTCAGACACAACACTAAATTGTCTTTTCATCTTGCCACTTTCACTCCTTCCCGTCCTTTTTTTTTTTAAAAAAAAAAAAACACCCAAACCACACACCCCCGAACAGCAGGGCGAAACGGCCCGCAGAAAGCAAAGACAGCGATCAAACCGCTATGAGCAGCGCCTCTGATTGACCTCAAGGCCCTGCTCTGCTGAAGCCCCGGCCGCGCCGCGGAGCGGGTTCACCGCCCGGCGCTGCGCTGCGCGGAGAGGCAGCTGGGAAGCCCTCTCGGCAGAGGAGCAGCGCTGTGGCACCTCAGTTATTAACGCACGCGTGAAAGTACCTGCTCACATCACGCCTATCTGTTCTCTCTCTCTCACGTATCTACCCACAGCCGCGCTCACGCAGGGCGACCCCGCCGCCGGTACACGCGTGCATGTATTACACGAGCGGGCTCGGCGGCAGCGCCGGTGCCCGGTCCTCCCCGGAGCAGGGCAAGCCGCAGAGCACACTCATTAGCTCCCACTGATGATTCCTTTCAGGATCATGAATGGAACAATTGTCAAAAACTGCGGGAAAAAAAAACAAGCCCCGAGACTATTATATACAGACACAGCTTGTGTGCGCGCATGTGACATTTGCAGGCAACCCAGATTCGTTCATAAACTCTTCAGCATTATCCGAAATAAAACATTAAATTGCTTATACGGTTAAAGAGGCTTCTTATCCCCAATCAGAAAAAAAAAAAAAAAACGAAACAGATTGGAAGGCAGTGAAAGCTAGGAAAAGAACAAGCTCTCCACCAGACACACCTTGCCTTACTCGTATCCTACAGCACCGTCTGTAAACAGCTGCGCTAGCTTGCTGCAACTGCCACTATTTTATTTTAAAAGAGTAAGAATAAGAATAATAGCAAGTGAAATACTTCCTGAAAACTTACTTTGCATTTAGTTTAGGCACTATTCTTTTTTTTTCAGCTCGCAAAGGAAGCCGTTTTGTCCAGGTTAGGTATTGTCTACTTATGGATCAGCCTCTGGCTAAGGGTTTATTTTAATTTATGGCTTATGCATTCTTTTAAGGTCGATTTGCATGACCTCCGGCAAAGAGCTAAGGCAGCAGAAATCCCAAGTCGAACGTTGCCACAAAGCGGCACACATCTCCCCTTTCCCGGGTGTAAATAGAGCTCCTCTGATGATGGACTGCTTTCTTCCCCCCTCCTTGTGTACCACAAATTAGGGTGCGATATCAATTTTAAAGTTTTCGGTATAACTTTATCCAAAGCCTCTGCTCGGGGAGATAAGGCGCCGCCGCAGAGCTGGAAACCCTCGGGACAGTGCCCCGGCGTGGCCGAGCCCAGCATTGCCACCGCCCAGCTTTGTGTCGGTGCGGGCGCCGGGGAGAGCACTCGTTTGTGGCCAACTTCAAAGCAGTAAACCCACCTCAAACTTAACGGAGAATTTAAAAGCACGGCTAAACTCCCTTCGCCTTTCTCCATCCCGTGTCTTTTGGGGTTATCCGTGAAGGGAAACCCACGCGAGCACTTTGGAGTAATGACAGCAGCGCTCTGCTCTCAAAGATTTATTTCGGATTTTGTTTTTCCTCTCTCTCTCTTTCTCCCTCTCGTGTTAGCTCCTTACGCGCAATATCTTCCCAGCACCATGTGTTCGCCTGCCGTGGGTGATCTTAAAATACAACGCTGATCTGCCACTACATTTTAAAATAAACGCTACTTGGGAAGGATGAAAAAGTGTTGTGATTTCAAGATACTGAGGTCCCTTAACGTCTGGGAATCCTCGGGATCCAAACAGCCCCGGAAACTCGCACGAGGACGAGACTATAACTACTTTTTTCCTAAAGAAGGTGGAAAAAAAAAAAAAACAACCAACCCAACAACACCCTCGTGGTATAAAAGCAAATAATCGTGCAGGGGGAGGCAGGGGGAAAGGGTGAATTCAGCAATGCTAAAAGCTAAACAACAGATCTACCTCCGGACGCTGCTGCTTCACTCAATTGCGACTAACAACCCATTAAAGACAGCGCAGGGGGAACCGGATTCCCTCCTGCAAAGCGACATAAATCCAGCGAAAACCCATTAAACCGCCACCACCACCACCAAGCCACGCAGCACTACACACCACAGCAAACAACAGGTATACAACACAATAGGGCGCTTTTTTTTTCCTGGTTACCTCCTCGGGATCCAGTGTGGCACAAAGCACTGGGAGAGTCTCCTTTTTTTTTTTTTTTTTGCAACGCGCTTCGGTAATTTTCATTAAAAAAAAAAAAAAGAAAAGAAAAAAAAAAGAGGGAAGGAGGTGAAAGGGGAGGGAGAAAGAGGAACAAATGGGTGGTAATTCGGTAAAAATAAAATAAAGTAAAATAAAATAAATTAACTAGAGTCTGCTGGTGTTTCTCCGGGCCATGGATGTGCAGGATCCCGATCGTTAGAAGTTTGCGGATGGGTTGCCTGGAGATTTGGTTACAATCAGGTTCATTATTATTTTTTTTTTTCCTCCTGAAACAAGTGAAGGCGATGGTTACTGCTGTCAATCTTGGCAATCAATGTGAGCGGCCATGTCGTAAGTATTCAAAGCATTTCCCGTCGTGCAACATCAGAAAGTGAGTGGCCAGGGCATTGATCTGAGGAAGGCAAAAGGAGGCAGGGCTCCCCCGCCCAGACAGCACAGGCAAGATGAGACAACACAGAGAGCGAGAGAGAGAGAGAGAGAGACAGAGAGAGCGAGCAGGGAGAGCAACAACTGCAGAGAAAGTGAGCACAAAACAGAAAGTGAAATCGCCCCGGGCTGCCAGCCGCATCCCCGAGAAGCTATCACCACTCACATTGCCATTAGACAAATGAAACCCTAAACCTCTCTCCCCTAATGGCCACTGATTGCCCGGAGTGGTGAGGAAAGGTACTAGAAAGTTACCGGGGAGGGGGTGCGAGGGCGGGGAGGGAGGGCAGGCGGGGGCCGGAAAAGGAGGAGGGCGGGGGGGCCCGGGAGAGCCGGTTCGCGGGGCCGGGGCTGCGCGGGGGGAGCGGCGTGTTACAGCCCGGCCCTCCCCCGCCCGGCACGGCCCTTCCCGGGGAGCGCCGGGGGAGGCACACGCCGAAACAGTCCTACCGGGACCCTGCTCACAAATGTAAAAAAAAAAAAGAAGAAGAAGAAGAAGGGGGAGGGGGGGGTGGGAAGCGGGAGAGAGACGATGTGCAGGACAGGGACATGGGAAGGACTGGTGGGGCAGCGGGGACGAGAGGAAAGCACGCAGCGAGCGCTTACTGACAGCTGATAAATGGGGCTCTGAGGAGCCCGATCCCACAGCCCGGCCGAGGTGAAAGCCGGATGAAACGTCAAGGATAAATTACACTAAAGACGGGAGTCCAGCCTCAGGGACCCAGGGGACAGGAGGCAGGAGAAGGCACTTCAAGCCCACAAACTATTCAGTGGTGCCTTCAACGGCAGGGGAAAACGTGAGCGTGGTTAAAAGGCAAAGACAGGTACGGCCGGAGAAGGAAAACTGATTTAGGACGGACTCGAGCTGAAGTTGGGATTCTCGTGGCGACGACGAGAGATTTTAGCAGCGGCAATATATAAATATCTCTCTCTGCCTACCAAAAGGCAACAGATAGGGACTTGAATATGACTTGAATACCAATTTAGGAACTCACGCTCCCTTGGAAGTGTTAATTGAGGGGGGGGGGGGGGAATCTGGGAGAAAGGAGGGAGAAATATAAAGAGCGAAGAGAAAATCAACCAGTGGCACAGAATACTGCAAACCCAGGAAAGTCTCTCTGCTGTATTTTTACATTCCAAAGGTAAACATAAAAGAGTCTTTCAAACTGTCAGGGGCCCGCAGATCAGGTGGGCAAACAACGCTGCAAAGCTAACGTCTCCCTCTTTTGATATTATTCACACCTAGGCTAAACTGTTGTTAAGATGGGAGTGCGGAAAGCAACCTCAAGCCCACAAAATGAGAGAGAGAGAAGTTGTTGATTCATCTCTGTATTTTTGGCACTTTCTCCCCATTTTCCAGAAGGCGCCTGGAACAGTTAGTAACAGAGAAACTTTTTAATTTTAAAATAGCTTCATAACTTACAGAGGCCAAAAAGACGAGGAGAAAGCCTGATTTTGCTTTCGTGCTCTCCCAAGTAGAAATTTGCAGAATAGGTTAGACCCAGAAGCATGCTTAGCCCCACTGCAAATGAAGCTTGCTTCATAAGGACGTGATGAAAATTGAGCATTAACGTGATGGCACAGGACTGATCTGATCTGGCACTATTTCATTTTGTTAACAAGCTGTAAAACTCACCACACTACTACTAGAGTCATGTACATTGCATCCTCTACCTTGCTATCCGAGGTAGTCTTCCCTCTTGAGTGGAGTCCAGGAAAAAAATGAGTTTTAAGTCAGAACCTCTTGGAATAGCGGACCTATGTTATACAGTATTTTTGACAATCCCACCACAACAAAAGGAGCAATCAAGTCCTATTCGGCAAGCAGCAAACACCTTGAAACAGAACTTTAACATTATCTAGTAAAGCTTTATCATTAAAGTAGCTAGCTGAGGGCATAGTAGCTCATTTCCATGCATTCTTTCAATTTTAATAAAAGATACTAAAAAACTGAAACTCGGAGACAGTAAATTGCAAGATCGTAAATACTGAGTTTGTATTCACCTGCGTTCAGCTAAATTAAGTGTATTCACCTTGCTGCAGTTATGTGGGCTATGGATTTGACAACAGGAAATAGCTTCCTTTCCAGATATTGCTATCCTTTTTAGTCCTTAATTATGAGAATTCCCGTGAATGGTCACTAACACTTTCCTTGTACCACACTTAAACCTGCTGCAAGTAAAGGAAACACCTCGACTTTAGGTATAACTAGTAGCTTTGGCGCGCTAAAATGAACTGTGTAAGAAAACAGCTGTAATCAGAAGGCAAGGACGAACCATCCCGCACGAGTTTGCAACCCCATCAATTTGTTACTGGAAGTTTTTTTTTTTTTCTTCTTTCAAGAAACAAACAGGAAAAAAAAAAAACACCACCACTTCTCAGATGTAGCGTCCTCCTTATTAAGTACGAGGCAGTAATGGGACAAGAGATAATTAAGGCATCAGATAAATCTAACCGACCACCTAGCCCCAAATCGGGGGAGCATCTCGCCGCACTCCCGAAAATCCGCTGCAGAGAATGACACCGGGCTGGAGCAGGACCAGGACCAGGACCCGGACCCGGACCCGGCAGAGACGCGTCCCCACTCCCAGGCGGAGAGCAAGTATCGCTCTCCAGCTTGTTGCTTCCCCTGAGTGATCAGTGAAGTCACAGATGTAAAACAGTGCCAGAGAGCTACAACTTCTCCGCGGGAGGAAAAAAAAAATAGAGGACTCCTCGGGCATTGTATGCAAATGTGCGTGTATGTGCGCTGCACAGGAATAATTGTGGTTCCCTATTTGTTTGCATAAGTGAACACCCGCCGCGTAGATACGTATACACGTGCACAGAAACAAGAAAATGCTTTTACTTTTAGTGTTACCATACGTTTAGAATCCGCGTTTTAAATTACTTCCCTTGCTTTTGCTTCATTATGGCTAAAACCAGAGCAGCCAGCGCAGGCAGATGTGGAGGAGGGATGCTGAACCGCTGCGGGTCCTTGCAGAGGGAAGGGACCGGAGGCGCTCAGTGCACGCCGGGGCACTTACCTGTCCACAGCTATCACTGCGTTTTGCGCCGTCTCTCTCATTAAATACGCTAAAGTAAAGCAATATTCAACAAGCGAAGCAACCTGTCTGTGTATGAAGTTGTACATACCGCATCTTCAACGTGATGAGCAGACCTACAACTCCTATAGAGTTGGTGGAACAGCCTCAGAAGTTTTTATTCAAACGGCAAGAAATTCCACCTTAAAACTCATTCACCTAATTCTAAACTCCCCTCTCTCCTCAGTTAATGCCGGACAATTAACAAGCATATCTATACGTTCCCTCTGCTGACCCTCTCCGACAATTAAGACTTTTTATAGGCTTGTTAAAGATGTTCAGAGAAACTTTCGCAAAATAATCAACACCATCTGAGAGAAAGCTGAAGGAAAAGAAGTTAAAACCTGATCATCCGATTGGGAGAAAGTTTTGTTGGACTAGATAGAAGCATATTACTGCACGTTGCTTCATAAGCAAACCCATCAGCTGATACGAGTTCCCCTAGAACAAGAACCTCTGGCAATCTTCTCAAAATTTAGAGGATCTTTGCATTTTATAATGCCCAAAGTTAAAGGTCTGACTAAAAACAAAAACTCTGAATTCCTTACAGCGTCATCTGCCCACACAATGTATTGTCCTGGCGGAAAGAGGATCAAGTAGATTTTAATTTCATTTGAAACTGTGCATCACCTTGATAGTGAAGCAAAAAGCCGTAGCAACAATCTCCCCACTCCACCCCTCCGTTCCAAAAAAAAAAAAAAAAAAAAGAAAGAAGAGGGGGGGAACTGGAAAAACCACATAAACTTTTACAAAGAAAATAAAAGCAAGTTTGACATGAAAACCCCTTCCTGTCTCGGAAAGTTCATTTTAAAGGTCCCCTCTGTAAATCTAAAGTGCAAACACTAGGCTAAGGTAGTGAGTGGCTGGAATTTGCATGCTGATAAGAGAAGGCTGTTGTACTTACAGTGACAGAGGGCAGGCTGCGGAAGAAAAGCTGTTTGTGTTAGCCTGAGAGTCACCCAGGGCTGCAATGAGAGGAGAAGAGAGGAGTGGGAGTGCCAAGCTGGATACACCTTCACCGCATCTCATCACATCTGCCAGCCTCTCTCTCCCTCTCTCTTTCATTTCCACATTCCCTTTGTTCCTGAAAAAAAAAAATCTACACGTCACATCAGTCCCCAGATGCAGTCTACACCAAAGAAAAAAAAAATGAATAATTCAATCAAACTGTGCATAGTCTCTAAGGCAATAAATCTATTGCACTTAAAGAAACGAAGGGTAATTACCGCTATAGAATTAGAATAAGGCCAGAGCGCGCAGGGATCCCAGGGTCTGTAAACTCCACGGTCTAATAAAGTTTCATTTATTTAATCCTTTGACAACCCCAATGCAAACTAAAGGGGAGGATCGGAACTTGTTTCGGTGGGGTTTGAGAATGCTTGAAGTGAATGTTATAAAAGGAGAGCGCCCGTGATCTGTGACAAACACAATGCGAGGAAGCAGAAGTGTTTCACTGCATCACCTCCAGGGTCCGTTCCCCCCTCCCTAACGAAGAGCAGACCACGCTCCCGCTTCCACCGGCTTCTGCTGCTCTCTGCAAGTGCGACGGAAATCGCTGGCAGCCAGCAGCCGCCTTACCTGCTCCTAGGTTGCCAAGAACGCCTGAGAAAAACTCAGGGCAACCGGCAGTTTTGTTCCACGCTCTGGCGGAGCGAAGCCACGGGGGACTTGCGCCGGCACGGACTTGACTCAGTCAGGCTGCCCCTGACTTCTGGATTTGCGCTGGGCTGAGTTTGGGGACTGCCTGCGGGGAGGGGCGGGGGGAGCCCGCCGGGAGCGGATCCCAGCCAGGCAGGCGGCGGCGGCGCGGCCAGAGCTCTGCGACAGAGCGGCCCGGGTCGGAGGGAGGAGAGCCTCGCTCGCCCCTCTCCCACCCCCGAGGTAAGATGACTCTATATCGTGTTTATTCTCCCCGGGTAACCCAGGTCCCACGGGCAGGCTTCTGTGTGCATGCGGGCTGCGGCTCAGGTCGTTACACTCTAATCAAGCGGGAGTTTCACGTCGGCATCTGCTGCTTTACACTTTCAGTCACATTCTTCGTAAACTTCTCCTGGGGGGCTGGAGGAGGAGAGAGACAAGGAGGGGGGGGGGGAACCGACCCAAGGTGAGACCGTGCTGTTCAGGTGACACAGACTCGCTCGAATCCAGCCGGGGAGATTAAAACACCTTCCAGTGAGGCAGAGCATCGCCCGTACTTGAACCGCTTTAACAGACAGGTTTGATTTATCCAAAACATTAGCGGAACTGTTATTCTAATAAAGGTAAACTAGAAAACGCACTTGCCTCTCGGCTCGCTGGGGCTTTGTTTATGTGCTTCAAACGCCACCGTGAGGCGAGTGCAAACAAGGCAGCGAGCGCAGCCGCCTGCCAAGGAGCTCTCGGATTAGCACTTGGCGAAGCAAAACAAACAGCGTGAGCGGCAGCGCCAAAGTCGTCGAAGAATCCGGTGCCGGCGGGCGCGGGGTCGGTGGCTCTGCCGCTCCCCCCCCCCCCCCACGCCCCGTCCCCGGGACGAGCACACGCAGACTCTCACGGGCGGGAGAAAGAAGGGTAGGGTAGAACGTAAGGCGAATTTAGGGAGATGGGAGTACACAAGTCGAAACCCCGACAGCAGCGTTGTCCTTAGCCATCTGCCCCAAGCCCCACTTCCTCCTTTGCCGCCGTCAGCAGCGCTGAGCGCTCCCCGCTCGTCCCACGCGGGCACGCGGCGGGGTGGGGACAGCGCGCCCCGGCCCCGCGCTCTGCACCCCCCACCCCAACGCCCCCCCGCCCCGCCGAGATCCCCGCCTGTGCCGGGGAGCACTGCGGGCTCTTCTGCCCCCTTCCTGGGGCAAAGTCAGGCCAGCTGCAGCGCCCAGGCTTTCCTGGAGGGTTCTGCTTCTCAAATCTCTGAGGTAATTTCAAGTCAGAGGCTGGCTTTACAGTTTATAATCTACACTCGATTTATTTTTTCTTTTTTTAATGGAAGTGGAATGGGAAAAAAAAAAAGAAGAAAAAAAAGACCAAGTTGTTATGACCCATGAACAGTACCTGCGGTGACACTGTTGAAAGCTGTGGGCAAGACTTAGTGCAGTGAGTTTCTTAGGCACGCTCCAGGCGCAAGAAAGCCATAGAAAGGGACAGATCCTCTTATATAGGGGCACGATGCATCACTGTACGTTGCAGTTCTTAGCCCTACTCCCACAAAAAGCCTTAAACCAGGAAGGGGTTCTCTCATGGGACTTATAGCAGCTGGTGGGATTGATGCTCTCTCCCAGCCACCGGAAAGCATTTGTCACGTCAGGGCACCCTGGCACCCAGAAAAGCACTAACTGCACCGGCAGAGTTGAAGCCGCCAAACTCTTGGCTACAAGTTGCGCTGCAAATGAATCGTGAGAACACTGATAACAAGCTCCAAAAAAAATGATGATTACATTCAGCTGTGATTAGAAATCACATTAAGATTTAATATCTGATACTTTGCAGGTATAGAGTAAAAAACAAAACCAGTAGTCTGACTGTGGAAGGTGCAAACGTTTCCACTGAAATGCATCCGCTCCTCCTATTCTGGGTATTTCACCTAGCAGCTGGATTTGCCTACTGAAGATGCCTACTGTCATCTTAATCATTGTTCTACTCCCATCTCTGTATAACAGGAGGAACATAAAACACCTTTAACATATAGAAAAGCGATTCAAGATTAACAATGATTTTAAATGTACTTTTTCAGAAGCAACCCAAAGCCATGCCAGAGACACTTAGAGCAATCATCACAGTCATACTAAGGCATCTCTTCCTTGAACACAAACCTGTGTGGCCTCACATATTATACTGATATTCCCAGCTTCAGCTGGGAATAGCTGGGCACGTCTTGTGAATGAGGAAGGACAGGGAGATACACTGGCGTGTCTACACTCGCACACACATTTGAGGAGCTGGAAGGGAATACATGCTAGAAGACCCCCTCCCAGCCTGCAGTAGACCTATTTTATATTACAGCCTAGAATAAATTGTAGGTCAGTGAAATAAACAAGAAGCTTGCTGAATATTTTTCCCTAGAATCTCAATCACAGAAAAACCTTTGCTGTACATGATGACTGCAAACCCCTATAACTATTGTAAGGGTTTATCAGCACGCTACGGTGCTTTTCTTTCTTCACTGGCAATGTCCTATTCTGACAGCACATGCTATAATTCAACAATGTATGTATAGACTTTATAACACTGTATTTATTCCATCAGTTTATTTTTGTTTCATATCCCCCCTCAAAAAAAAATCACAACAACAAAGCACAATTTTTAAAGTTCCTAATCTAACTATTGTGCTACAAACAAGATACTACTTGAAAACAAAAAAAAAATGCCCCGAAGGCTAGAATAAATACACAAAGCTATCTTTGACCTGACGACTGGCCCGCATTGTAAATAAATGCATTGCCACTAAGCCACATATATATGCCACACAAACAGAAATAAAAGGAATCCTCAAGACAGGGCAATGATTTTGTATTTTATATCACTGCTGCTGTGCACTTACAAATTGCATTGGTTTTAAGATGCTCCTGTGGATTTGTGATAATACGGCCTAATCTTATAGGCTCTTGTCATTGTCAGTTGATTCACCCAGAAGCTCCAGGCCTGTGCATGTAAAGTGCATGCTTCTTATTAAGAGAATCAAAATGTTGATGCTGGAAAGTATAAGCTGTTCAGAAAATACCAAGACAAAAGATGAAAATGCCTACAAAGAAATTCCAGGGTACAAAGTTGTTTTGGACTGTCCCATTTTGCCTGGAGCTTATAAATATCGTGGCATATTGAATGGGTAGTATGGCTGTCTCCTCCCTTTGATCACCCCTTAGAACACTACATTTTCTAACCAAAATATGCAGTAGTAACTTCTTGCAACAGCACTGACTAAGAAGCAAATCACTGTATAAACCTTCCAAAATAAGTTTAAATATAGCTTACTAAACTGGGAACATTAGGTAGAAACTGCTGAAAGTATTCAGACGGTTAAAAACTAAAATGCGACATGATCTCAACATATTTGACCATTCAATTATATGAAATATTTTTCCAACGTAATATCAAATTTAAAACTGAAGTAAAGTAAATGTGATTTGACTGCTTTGGAATCTTCCTAAGACAGATGACTGAAAGATCAAGGTGTTTTATTTCCTATTTGAATCAATGATCAATAAGTCTTATACATGAGAATCACACATTTTGAATATAAACCACACTTTTTTAATAAGTGCAAGTTAGACTGAATAAAATAACTACATTCTGAGAGCAAAACTCACTATTTTTAAGTTATTGCAATCTATATAATTATGAAGTAACTTGAATAAGGCATCTTACATTGCTCCTAAATTTCTTACTCAAGTAAAACACTCATTGATTCCAATGTGAGTGTTGCCTGAGTAATAGAGTTGCCTGTCAAACTGTTAAAATCAGCTAACTTCTAAAAGCCTGCAGATTGATGGAATAACATGATTATACTAAAGGTATGTATTTAATATGGAAAAAAAATCAAGTTACCAGGCAAAGCTTTTTAACATTTACAGTAAAATAAGGTAGTAATATAAGTAGATATTTTTAGGGAGTTTATAATTCTCTGCATGGTCACGCAGACACTTATGCTTGTGACTTTATTTACGTAAGTCATGCCAGTGAATGAGTACTGTCATGTCACAAGCATTTGAGGTTTAGCATATAGCACAATAGAAATAGAAATAAATTGGCTTTATATATTTCACTAGCAAAACAAGACTATTTGTAAATCAAATGCAGTGGATTACACTGCAAGAGTTATTTTGGAATATCGTATTTAAAAGTTTGTGACTGATGATATTAATTTTCTTCGTTTTGAGTGAATAAGCTCTTCAACAACATTACAGAGCAGAGTTAGATTTTTTAAATCTTCTCATAAAAATTAGAAATCCTTTACAAAAGAGCCAACACCAAACAAATGAAAAATACTGACACATACCTTTTCTGATTTTTTTTTAAAGTGAAGTATTGAAAGCTTAATTCTAATAATAATATTAAGTAAATAAACGTTAACTCTATTCAGTGGTATTAGCATTGTTGAAATTGTAGTTTATAAATTTTTGAGAGCATCGACATCATGATATGGTTGTCATAGAAACCGCAACAATATGTCATTTCAATTAATTTTACATGCCGTGACGCTGAGGTCCATGTAACAATTCTTTTAAGAAGTTCTAGAAGTAAATATTGAAAAGCAGGAATAAAAATATGAATAGGCAATAGTATCCCTCCAACATTATTTAATTAACAAAACAGAGAGAATTCTAAATTATTTTAAAACTATAACCAAGCTGGAGAAACTAGGTAAGCAGACTTTGACTTCAAGAACACTGAAATTAAAAGACGAAAGCTACAGAAACATTCAAACTCTGACTGAGAAAAAAAAAAAGAGTCTCTTTTCCCAATGAAGCAGATTGGGAAAAATACGTAAAAAAAAAAGATTTATTCCTGTTCAAGAAATATAAAACATGAAATAGCTTTAAATCATGAATGTTCCTTTTGTGTGTGCAAGAAGCAAAAAGCCAAATGTTACAAATCCAGGACCATAATGCAAGATTAAAAAAAGCTTTAAAGGTAGGAAATGTAACATGAATAGATTTACTTTTCCTGTATAATGCAGCTACTGTGTGTTATGAATGCTACCTTAAGTAAATCATTGCCAGACACACTCAACTGACATTAATGACTTGATTATTAGAACAGAAAAGCTAACCAAAATAAAGGCAGTGTTTTTTAAAAAATAATAATTGTATTGTAGCAGTATAAAATTTATTTCTTTATTTTTGCTGTTGTAGGACAGTATGAACATATAGTCTTGTTTTTTAATTGCATATGTATGATACAATACATAATCTGGTAGTTTATACATAAAAGAAAATACTGAGCACATCTTAATGAGAAAAAAAATGTAGATTTTCAACACATTTTACACAGTAATCAACAATAGTATATTTTGTTTTAATTTACTGAGTTGCCACATGGACTGGAATATGTAAGACCTTTCAAACTGAGACATGAAACAAGCTGTTTGTAAGTAAATAAAACTATCAATATTAAAAACAAAACAAAAAAAAAAAGGAAAAAAAAAACACCCAGAAAAAGACACAGCCTAGAGCAGCTATCTGCAGTGAGAAAGAAGCAGCATCTAGAGCTATCCTTTCTGATAGGATTAAGGAATGCTAGAACAGCAACATTTAAATCTCTAGTTTTCCCTGACAATTAACAATGAAAAGCAGATGTTTACAAAGCTATTTTACATGCTCGTTCATAACATGCTAAAAGATGGTTTGTGGATGGTAAGAAGGAAGAGCTGGATAACTGCTTGTCTGGTGTATATTTAAAAGCATTTTCATTGGCTCAGTTATTGTTAATAATGAAAGAAACACTTTGTGCTGTATGGCTGTGACTATAGAAAACTGCCGTCATAAAGTCCTCAACAAACTCTTAAGATGCAATTTACAAAGATAATAATAACACAGAATTATTTCACTTCTCTGAATGCTACACATTTGCATACCAGGACTGTGTACAATATACTCATAATGCACATTCACAACAACAAGGACTTCTTAACATTGCAACAGCACAAGATCTGTGCATTAAAAATCTACAGTTCCAAGTTTTCCTTTTTGGTGGGAAACCATTTGTCTGTATAAACCAGATGCTCTGCATCCACACAGGGTAAGCCCACATTCAATTCTACACCTTTATTGAATTGGATCACAGCAAGCAATCATTACGAAACACTGGAAGGTAGCAACAATATTAATAAATTCCCTCTCATATAGAAACATGCCGAATTAACTTCTCACACAAATTTAAGAAGAAGTCTGGCCTATAACTGTGAGTCAGGAGCTGTGGGTTCTGTTCCTGGCTGTGTTACAAACCTACAGAGTGTTTTTGAACAAGTGACTTACACCAAGTCACTTGAGTAAAAAAAATTCAAAGAATGCGTGCCTCGAGCTCAATTTAGACAGATCCGTATCTGCTTATATTGGATGCATGCAAATGTAGGCATATATCTCTGAAAAGCTGGGGCCTACCCTTTTTGGACTTTTCATCATCTTATCCCATTTCTCTACATGGAGAAAGATTGTTGGGAGACTGAATTCATAGAAGACTCCTCACATATCAATTATATTTATGTGTAACAAGATTACCATTAAAGGACCCAGCCCTGCAAAGGCTCATACACACGTTTCACTTCACACATTTGTAGTGGTCCAATTTACTCTAATAGAATTATTCACTCTGTATAATTCCAGGCATATAAACTTCTGCAGTATCAGAAACTAAGTTAATGGAATAGATAATGTGTAAAAATACTCAAGCTTCACATTCTTAAAGTCCTATGTCACTTTTAATAGAAGGATTTTTGAAATATTGCTATTATAATGTTCTGGTACAAGTAAGAGGATGCATAGCTGAATTTACATTTTGATATCTTATTATATCTACATTTTCAAAACAAACAAAAACCTCTTTGCAACATGTAAAATAATTCCCCAAACTTCAGATCTAATAAAAAAAGATACTCATAAATCACCTGTGTGTTGCCACCATGGAAGCTGGTTTTGGTTTTTACCTCAGACACTGAATAAATTCTAATTTCTGTTAAGGCTTATGCTATTCCTACTACTTATTCAGTTGTGAGTGAATATATTACACTAAAGTACAAAAATATGTAATTCATATTAGTTGGCCAGATTTAATTTCTTCAATGGACTCTTCCACAACTCAGACTTCCTATCTACAGGCTATGCTCCTGGAGTAAATCTATGCCACATACATAATAATATGCAAAGTAGGTCAAGTTTCCAACTTCCAGCCTCAGCCATACTTAACTTTACCCAAATGGATACTGCTCACATGGTTAAAACTAAACATGCATATAAATGTTTATAGAATTGGGGCTGAAAGGAGCAAACAGTCTTCCTGATTTGGATGGATTTTTACCATAACACAAATTATTTACACAGAAATCTAACAGCAAGGCATAATTGAAAATATTTTGTATACCTTTCAAGAAACACCATGGGGAAAATACCTTCCCAGCAGCTGTTACTTGTAGAGCAGATAGGGACAAAAGAAAGAAGCAACTTCTCCCTCAGCCTGTAGTAGCCTGCACTGGTATTGCACTAATGCCAAGTACCAAACCACTAATACAATGCATCTCATAACTGCCTATTTTTTCTAGTGCCACATTCCTCAGCCCAGAGACACAAAAGGTATCCTCCCTTTTCCCTCTCCTTCTTCCCACAGAAATTATCTTCCTGGCTGGGTCCTTAAATGCTGGCCTGCCACTGATGAGAGGACACAATTTGCCTCGTTCTCAGTATTTTGCCATTATTTAAATTTGATGGCGTTTTAATAATATGGAATGTTTAGATTTCTCAAACTACCATCTGAAATGTCTGTGACTAAGGTTTCTGTTCTATGGATTTTTCTTTTTATTTATTTCTTCTTCTTTTCTGTTTTGAACATGTCTTTCAATTAGCTTTCTAATTTATGCAATAGAAAGGTATGCCCAAGGTGAACATTATAGTTTAAAAAAAAAAAAATCAACTTCAGAAATGTTCACAGTATTCAGCAAAGGGGTCCGTGCTCGTGGAAGTTGGAAGTAAAAAGAAAAATATGTTGAGCAAAAGGAGAGCACTTTAGAGTCAATATGGTCACACATACCTCAAATCCCCAACTCTTATAATCAGCAAGTAATAATTTCTTTAGCATGGTGATTTTTCCTTTAAGCACTGAAACCTAAACCTAGATTGTAAAGCAGTATTCAAGGGGTCATAGCATCTGCCTTTGCTTTTCCTGTTGTTGTGGTTTTGTTTAGTGAGGGGGGGCCTAAGGTGGTAGATTCTGTAGGAAACTGCTAGAAGTTGCTCCCCTTTGTTCAGTGGACTCAGCCAGGCCTAGGGCAGATCTGTGGCTGGCCAAGGCCGAGCTGATTGGTAGCAGAATTTCTGTGATAACGCCTCTGCGATAACGTATTTAAGAAGGGGAAAACAGAAAAAAAAAAAAAGAAAGAGAAGAGAAGATGTGAAGAAGCTGAGCGGGGGCAGAGGCGCAGAGGGGTAGGCGCAGGCCTCATGGGCCTTGCAGGCCTCATCCTCTGGCCTCTCGCCAGGCAGCCGACTGGGCCCGACTCCGCCCGGCCCGGCTGCAAAAAGTGGAGAGGAGATGAGATGGATGATGTGGAGAGGCATCTGCCTGCCTGTTGTGAGGAACTTTTCTTGTGAGAGGAACAGCTGCAGACACCAAGGTCAGTTCAGAAGGAGGGGGAGGAGTAATACAGCTCCTGGCCAAGATTCCCCTGCAGCCAGTGGTGACGACCATGGTGGAGCAGGTTGTCCCCCTGCAGCCCATGGAGATCCACGGAGGAGCAGAGATCCACTTGGAGCCCATGGAGGACCCCACATCGGGGGAGGTGGATGCCTGAAGGTGGCTGTGGCCCGTGGAGGGCCCGCTGGGACAGCTGTTCTGGAGGAACTGTACTCCGTGGAAGAGATGACCCACGCCGGAGCAGTTTCATGAAGGACTGTGGCGTATGGGTGGAACCCCACAATGGAGCAGGGGAGGAATGTGAGGAGTTCTTCCCCCGACTATGAAGCAGCGGCGTAAAACATTGCGTGATGAACTGACCGTAACCCCCATTCCCTCTTCCCCCCTGTGCCGCTTTGGGGGGGGGAAGGTAGTAGAGACAATCTTAAGCCTGGGAAGAGGGAGGGGTGGGGGGAGGTTATCTTATTCTTTGTCTCATTATCCTGCTGTTTGTAGTAATAAATGAATAGTTTTCCCCAAGTCGAGTCCATTTTGCCTGTAACAGTAACTTTAAGGAGTTTCTCCCTGTCCTTATCTCAAACCTTGAGCCGTTTTTCCTTATATCATCTCCCCCTATTCTCTCAGAGGGTGGGGGAAGTGAAAGAGAGACTGCGTAGTCTGGTCCCAATCGGGGATGAACTACGACACCTGTCCTTTCTAGAACTCAGAGTTGCAAAGAAAATTCATCATGTTATGGTTTTTAATGTACAAAAGTGGGGAGAGTTGAGTGTGGTATAAGCAATGTATTAGATTTGAATGCACTCATCTGTTGTAGCCACACATGATGAACCTTTTATAAAATATTCTCCGTTGTGTTCAGCACAGGTAGAAATTCCTAAAAAACAACACAAAATACTCTGACATACTTTCTAAGGTGCTGGGTCAAAGGAGGTAAAACAAGGATCTGTTAAGGCCTATTTAATGAAAGATTGAGATAGGAAAAGACTAAAATCTGTGCTTTAAATGTAGTACACCATACCAAATCTTTTTTCAATTCTAAAAAACTCAACCCTTTCCTATACAGTACTTGCCACACTTGTTTTCTAAGACGGATATTCAAACTTTTCAAAGTCCTTACTTGGGGAACTTGTTTCTTTTTGCTCAAAAAATTAATGAAAGATATGAATCCTTTGATTTAGAGAGAAGCTTCATTTTGTGGATAATATGAAGGGATTTTACTGTTGATATTTTCACATTAATATACATTATTTATCTCCACAGGGTGGCGAAAAAGAGAAAATTGCAAAGACTTATTGGGTGGCAGGAAGTGGGATTCACTATAATCAACAGCAGCAGGGGACTCTTTGAGGTTGTGTTGCAAGATATATTCAAGATTTTAGCAGAAAGAAAATAATTGCATTTAATATTGTGCTGGTGGGAAATAACATATGTTCAATCTTTTCCAGCTTTTATACTTGCATTCAGATTTAGACTCTTGCTCTTTAGATGCAGAGATACTACCCCTTAAGATCTGGATAATTTTTTTTTTTCTTAGTACACTTATGCAGAGGATGTGCTATTATTAGCCAGCTACAACTTTATGCTACTTGCAAATTTTACTTCAAAACTTTACTAAGGTTTCATGAACATACTCACTGGACAAAATAAACAGCTCTATATTCTATAAACAAGCTATTACCAAAACATAATTAAGTTTCCAGCATTATTTTATTTTATATTTTTTAACGAAAAACTCAAAAATGTTAAGTTTTCTTACATGTTTGCTTAAAATTTATTTCTGGGTCAAATCACTACACTATTTACAAATTCTGAAGTTCTTTAAAATTGATATAGTTCTGTCTGTGTAAAGAGTAACTGATAAGTTGATGAAATAATTTAAGTTTGTTAATACAAAAAAAGCTGCCAGTCATAGAAAGGTTTTCCACACTTAAATGGGATTAAAATCTGTGCCCATGAATAACTGAAGTAGAAGAGACAGACTGGCCACTGGAGGAGTCTGTCCCTTTCTACTGACTTAAAAAAGATCTAGAAATAATTAATTTAGGCTAGATACCTATCTTTCAGTGACTAAAGCAAGTGAGATGAATTCTATCATGCACAACTATTGTAAGTCTTTGTCCAGTCTTTACCATTTACTTCATTCTCCTGCTTTGTGTTACTTCAGAATGGGAATCTCGGGGCAGACCATCATCTATGTAAAATGCTAAAGGAACAGCTGTCATTTACACCACGTGCAGATCTGTCTATTCCTCCCCTATGACTCTAGTTGCACACTTCAGGGAAGCATATAAAATTATTCTTCAAGGAAAATGTTAAATCCCTCTTTTTCATAATCCTATTGTTTTCTTAATTTTCTATGTAAATATAAATGGGAGTACATATATGTATGTATAAAAACATACCATAAACTTTTGGAATATGAAAGATGCCAGATTTGTTTTAGCTTTATATTGACACAGATTTACAGATATCTGCAAAAAGACTTAAATTGAGAGTTGTGTGTTGGAGGAAGAGGTGGGGGGAAACAATCTTCCATTCAAGAACAGCTTTCTTAAAAGTCATATCAAGGCTAAACAGATTGATTTAGTTTGTAAAATGTGATATATATACTTCACAAGTCACAATTCCATCATTACTTTACATGGCTTAACGGCTGGCATCACAGAATTTACCTTTCTTACTCCATCCTCACTGCCAGCAGTAACATTAAGTGGCTACATAATTCAGACAATTGAAAAAAATGCTCTAGATTTAGTGGGCAGGAAGACTGGGTCTGTTGTGATTTGGAATAGAGAAGTTACACAAAAACCAGTGCTGGCACAAGAGGAGACAGAGGTGAGCAAATGGGTGCTGGTATGGAGATCATACCAGCTCAAAGAAAGAGTGGAACTGCAGCCTGCGGGTGGGATCCTATGGCACCTTAAATGAACAAACATTCAGGTTGACAGAGCCTTGACTCCCATCCTTTCTCTACCAACTAAGCATTTCTATTCTTTCCCTTGCATCAGCACTAACACCCACACAAGTGTGCAGGAGCCAACTCAGGGAGGTGACTTGTCTGGAAGCTAACCCCACAAAAGTAGAAAAAAAAAGAATAACCAAACAAAAAAACTTTTCAGCCAGATCTGCTCCAAGGAGCAATTCACAGAATGATCAGACAAGAGTTAGTGCCAGCACAGCACAGAAGGTGGAAACTCAGAGCCAGAGGCAATAGAGGAGAGGACAAGGCAGCCCAAACTTAGATCAACTCCAGCTGTGATGGACCTAGAGCTGGAGCCAGCCTGACCGCTTACAAGCTTCCTCTAAAACAATCTTTGTAAAGCACTTGCTTTGAAAACACTGTGATAGAATGAGTAAGTATACAGAGTTGAAATTACCAAGATGCCAAAGAAATAAAATCAGGACGCTTATTTATACACTGAACAAGACAAGAAGCGAGAAAAAATGACATGGTCTTAAAGCTATCTAGCATAGTTTCTCTAGAATGTAAAAGGCAAGGACAAATCATTCCTGACTGGAGTACTGGAGCTATACAGACCACTTTCTAAGCCTTTATTGTGTAGTTTTGGGCTGATAGGAAGACATTAGCAGTGGCTTCAGAGAGAATTACTCATAGTTTACAGGACTCCATATCGTCATCATTATAAAACACATTATTCTCTATATTATTTTCTGCAATGCAATTATCATGGAGATGAGAAGACAAGGTAGAGACAGATTGAGGATTGGAAAATTGCTAGGAGCTAGCATTTGGAAAATTAATAGTAGTCCAGTAAACAACTGGACTTCTTTTCTCTATGCAGGTATCTAAATTCTGCCATCTCATATCTATAAAAATATGAAATTTTTGTTACATGAGGATATATAAGTTTTTAGGACAAACAGATTTACCCTAGCTTAAGTTTGTAAGGGCAACTATGTAGACACAATGAAGTGTTGGAAAACTGAATTTAAAACAAAGGAGAAAAATCTTCATTCAAGGAGAAATAAAATAAACAACAAAACAATTTCTAATATTACAGTCAAAATGTAAATAAAATAAAGTCTAATATGTTGACTACAGTAGCAATATCAAGGAAAAAAAATCTCTGTAAAAGACAGATTTTCTTAAAGGAAGCTGTAAAGGGTTGACATGTTAATTCCTGAAAGAGAATTGGCTATTTGTAAGTAACTTTGATTAGATCAGTAAGCCAGCTACATGGAAACTGACTCAGGTGACTAAGATACTTGATTAAATTATGTATGCAAAGTATATAAATACATATATATATATTAGTTAGTAGGTTTAGATTTCCTATCCAGAACCTGTACTGGTTGGAAGGAAGACAAAAACTGTCAGTGATCTAGGGCAAAACAGAAGAATCTAAGAAAAGATTAGAAAGTTTGATATTGACCACCTGACTTGCCAAGAAGGCCCAGAATGAAGGACAAATAGTGACACATGGACTGTGAAATTTTAAGCTAACTAGGATAAATCAGTATTTACAGATACGTTTGTGCTCTCACTGTTGTAGCATCTTCCTGTACTGAATTACATATGTTCTAGGGTCCTCTGCTGATAACTTACAAAATTAGTATAAACTATATGAGGACATTAAAAGACTTCCAAAAGTTAAGTAAAAAGGTCAAGGTATGTTAGAGGCTAACACAAACATTTAATACATGATGGGATAAAAATACCTGCTTCTGGAGGATAGCTGTGGAGAGCAGCAAGGAAAGAATGTAAAGAATACTTCAAGGGGAAAAGGCTGGAAAACAGCTGTCAAAGGAATTCAAAGAAGAAAAAAGCGATCAGAATTCACATGCAATCAATCCATTTTCAGATTCAGTGAATTATTGGATGACAGTTTTCTAGAAATAAAAGTTTCTCAGAAATAAATGTTTCATGTGTGACTGTCCTCTGGCCCTATGTACAGATACTGAGGAGAGCATAGGTAAGGAATTAGATTTCTGAGGCTTTGATTACTGACCTGCCCTGGGTGAGATAATAAAAGCAAAGTCTAGTTGAGTTAATCCCATTAGGAGGTATATTGATTTTTTTTTTTTTTTTTTTTTTTGTTAGCAGCATTGCTATGGTATACTTTGTCTTCTTGGGCAAGCAGAAAGCATCCTGGGAAGGGAAAGATATATGGAAAGGGGAAGAATAGGATGGCATCTCTGAGGCTGGGAAAAGAAAACATGGGCTTTGATGACACAACTGTAAAAACACCTGTAAATCCAATGTCTTTCTGGTCTGCTTTGTTTATATAGATTTGGTAGCAGTCCTCACAACCGAGTTCTCATTAGTCAAGTAGATCAAGTCAGTTGAATTCAAACTGCATGTAGGAGCACATCTCAAGGATTCAACCACAACATCTGAATATATTTCCTTAGGGAACTTGTCACAGAGCTAGGATAGACTTTTTTTTTTTAATAACAAAAAAAAAAATCACAAAAAAACTAAGCACAGTTTCGCCTTACAGCAGAAAGATAGTAAAACATACGTATAAGAATATAAGGACCACAGAATGACATTCCTATCTAGGGTATTTTAACATAGAAACTACAACTCTTGTCTAAGTCAGTCGTCACAGAGTGGAGTGCCCACATTTTAACTGATAGTCTTTTTAATCAATATGTGTTGGTATACAACTGTGTACCTTTGAGTGAAGCCTGGAACTCCTGTCTTCAGAGCAGACGATTCAGGCGATGTTTTGCAATTACCCCATACTGTGTAGCACAGGATTGTTCAGTCCAGCATGCTTCCTCACAGTCCTACCATCGCAATAAATTATGATATGCATCCAGAAAACATTAACACAATTATGAAGTAACCACCCTAACTTACTAGATCACATATAGTATTCAAAAACAATAACATATTTCCTACCTAAAATTTAAAAGATTGCTCCTAGTGAGAGATCACTGGTCTCCTTCTTTAATGAGTTCATGATATCAAATGTCCTCTTTATTGGATGTTGGTCACTGGGAAAATTAATGGGTAATTCAGCGATATTTTAAAATCTGCTGGATTGTCACTCACCTCCTGTAATACTGTAAGAAATATGCCCGTTCCTGATTAGAAGTTTTGGTACCAAAAAAAAGGCAATCCATTACAGTGAATTACACCATTTTAAGATGTCAAAGGAAATTTTCAGATTATATTTTCTTCCTTTACTCATTGGATGAAAATGTGTTACTTAAAGTTTTTTTTCTATATACAGTGAGTGAAAAAAAAGCTATTAGTAGCAAGCAAGAGACAAGTTCATGTTCTTGACAGGTGATTCTTGGGACTTCCTGCCCAAGAAAGTACCTAAATTTATAAGATCAAATCACAGTGAATTTAAGGTTTGCAAATGCATACCAGTGCAGCAAGTATAAATTGCCTTATAGAAACTGTAAAGTCAACATGCCAGGATACTAGAAATTAACGTTGCCTTTTTTTTTTTTTTTTAAACAGACTGAAGTCATGTTCAACTCACTCAAAATCTTAGCTCTCTCCTGTGGAAGACAAAGAAGACATATAAAAAGTTAAATGCATGCTGTCCTATACCAGCCATAAATAACATTTTCCTGCACAACTATTAAAAGTACTTTCAAGTTTCTCAGGAATTATAAGTTTGAACAATTGAAGCTGAAAATTCTTAATTAAATTACACAGTTGCAGATTGTCTTTTGGTGTCTTACAATTTTAAAGTCATTTTAAAAATAGAGTAGTTGCCTATTTACATGTTGAAAAGTTGTACTTTAAAATGGAAATGGTTATGGTTTTAGTCTGCTTTTCATAACATACAGAAATAACTGATATACATAATTCCAGTAGGCACTGTACTTTATTATATTAGTCTTTACCAAGAAAAATGTTTTCAAGTAATTTTTCTGACCAGAAGTTTATGAACTAAAGTTGAAAAGGTGGTCTATAAATCAAGTAAACAATTTCACTCTCAATGACTTTCTTCCTTGCTTTCAATTATCTATTGCACACAGAGACTTCATTAAAGCGGATTGCAAAAAAAAATTATACAATAAT
This sequence comes from Chlamydotis macqueenii, assembly GCF_036417535.1. Classification (NCBI taxonomy): domain Eukaryota; kingdom Metazoa; phylum Chordata; class Aves; order Otidiformes; family Otididae; genus Chlamydotis; species Chlamydotis macqueenii. The sequence goes on along the minus strand of NC_141560.1, from coordinate 55,790,994 downwards.
ATTTGCCTTCCATGTTGCAGCTTTAATTTACTTCAATATATTATCACACACTTCCAAATCAGTAATCAGTAACCTTAAATGTAAAATTCTTTACCTTTTGCACAAAAAAAGTACTTAAAAAACAATTATTCTTTTAATAATAATGTGAATATTAGTTTCATTGAAAACAAAAGGAAATTAATTATATTGCTATCCAAGAATAAGTCAGCTAAACAACAAAAGCACCATTAAAAATAAAAAATAACTTTTGCCTGTATTTTAATTTCATTATGTATCTAAGAGATTATGTTATTCCCTGCTGTTCAACATTCAGAATCCATTTTTATGATCCCAACATAATAAATTTGTATTACAAAATGACTGAAGACTAGAAACACCCATTCCACCAGGAATAGACATATAGACAGAAGGTCTATATAGACATATAGTCATACAGAAAGAAGGTACACAGTAAAAGGCAGATTCTGTCCTAAACAGTCTGAAGTTTAACAGATAAGAGAAACAGGTGTGAGGAAAGAATGTAACACCTAATAATAAATAAAAGTATGGAATGTGGAACAAAGAAAAAGTAAGTGGCTCATGGTTACCGAAGAAGAACATGGCCGAGCTAGAAATTACACCAGATCTCACATTGTCCTCTAACAGAAAATCATTCCTATCTGCACACATATGGCTTTGCTTGCCTTTCTGCAGGTCTTAGGCCTGAGTAAAACTCAGAGTGAGATAAACAAGCTATTTAGGACTTTTACTCACTTCTTCAAATTAAAATCTGAGCACAAATAGGCTAAGCAGGAAGTTCCAAGCATCACCTGTCAAGATGATAACATGAACTTGTCTCTTGCTTACTACTAATAGCTTTTTGCACTCACTGTGTATGGAAGAAAACTTAAAGTAATACAACTTCATCCAGTGAGTAAAGGAAGAAAATATAATCTGAAAATTTCCTTTGATATCTTAAAATGGGAATGACATAATTATGACACAGGAAATTAACTACTAGCATTGATCCCATGTCCTCATTGCATTCCTAATTCTTAGTTCACACATTCACCTAACAAGAAATACATAGCATACCATGTACATAATCCCACTGCACATAGTAATTGTATTCGAGTATACACACATTTCCATTCTTAACTGGTTGTATATGTATGTATATTTATATGTGTGCAGACACAGGAAGACAAATACATATATAGTATATAGACACATAGATATGTATACTTCCTGAAGAAATCAAAATCTTTTTAAAGAAATAAAAAAATACTTTGTTTGACCACACTCATTACTTCTTAGTGAGTTGTCAATTCAGGCTTTTCTTAGGAAAATGCAGAGTCATGAGTTTTACTACAGACATTTTTTTAAAGAAAAACAGATTTTCAGCAGATTTCCAATAATACAAACTAAATATTTTCCTTCTATCTGTATAATAGGTAGAGATACATCGTTTTGTTTAAGTGCCTTGACATTTATAACCTCAAAAATAATACCTGCATAAGTAAAAACAATTCCCATCATTCTAGCACTTGAGTGAAATCAGAGCTTGTTATAAAAAGAGCTAACAGGGGCCAGCACAGCAAAAAAAAAGTTGAGTTATTTACAATCTTTCTGACACACCTCTTCCTATATGCAATGCTCTTTTTCGTTTGCTATTTCTCTAATCCTAATCCTTGCCTCCACGACAGAAGCTACTAGTTTTGTGGCAGTCAAAGCAAAACTAATCAGCAGTACAGATACATTCTCAGAGAAGGTCAAAATACTCACAGAAATAAGGAAATCAAAGCCCACTCCAAGATCTAGCACCGTGCTTTAACACTACTTCAGACAAAGCTTCCCTTCTCACCCCTGCATTGCAATCTTTGACCAACATCTCTGTTCTGCTTCAAATGTGCACATTTATCACCATTACAGTCATCAAACTGCTGTTAAGGCCAGGTATTCACAAAGTGATAGTTTAAAATAATGGCAACACCATTTAGCAGACATGCTAAACAAGATAAACTATTTATTTCGTTGAGCTCCATACAGACCTAGAGCCACCGAAGCTCTGAAAGAATTCTGCAGCACTGTACCTGCTTTCCATGACAGGTACATTCAGAACAATCTTTCAACAAAAGGTAAGATTTTATTTTAGATATAATCTGTCCTTATTTTTCTGCTATATTTCTGCAGGTATATTTACCCACTGTTGTAACGTATCTATCACCAAATTATATGTTTTTGTCCTTGTTTTGTCCAGCAGAGATTTTGTTGTTGTTACTGTTGTTGCCTAAGGGCACCAACCAGAACAATAAACAGTTCCAAATAAGTTCCCCTTACACAGCCTCAGACACGCAGAAAATTTACCTGCTAAACCCCGATCACAAGTGAAATGTGTTTGAGCTTTGTCACTCCTCAAAACAGAAAGTTTTCATTTATTCTAACATAAACATGATGAAATCTAGATTTTGTTAAAAAAAAAAAAGTCCCATCACTATAAAACAGAACTAAATGTCCTATTTCTCGGTGGTGCTCAAGGAGAACACTCTGAACGTTAATTTAAAAACAAAAAGCATATATATATGAAATAAAATGCATAGACTTGTCAAATAGAAGGACAATTACAGCATCAGGTCCAGTGCTATTCTTTTTACTTTCACTAGTCCACAGTTCTCCTGATTTGTATTAACTAGATTGCTGCCACTGATGTGTCTCTTTGCTACTGCATTTGACATGAAAAGTAACAGAAGACTAATTTTAGGAATATTATAAGCATCCTTCTAGAAGTATATCACATAGGTTTTTTTAAATACACAAAACATTTTCCTCCTAAATATCAAGGAAATAATAGACACTCATTATCTATATTCCTTTTAGAAAGTCCAGGTTCCCCACATTTCTCCAGCTCACCATCAGGAGGGAATATAGGGTTGAAACTGCTAAAATAATTGACAAGACACTGTGCAGACTCCAAAAGGCTTTCTTCAATGGGAGTCTCCTAAATAAAATATTACAGCTTTTCCCCAAGTTTATAGCATGTGAGATACAGCCCAATAGCTTGATCATTATTTTCCCACCCTTCTGTTTTCATGATCCTTTTTTTTTTTTTTTTTTTGTCTTTAGTACACATTTGGATCTATTCCCTTTCTTAACTCTCAGAATATACAGTAAGAGCTTATCCAATAAACACTTTTCCAAATGACTTAAATTCGTTACATAGCTCACAAACACCCAAATAATTGACTATTGAATTTTAATGTTCAGCACCTTTAATACTCTTCACAGCAAAAGAAGTTTGTTTAAACAGTTTAAAATGCAGAGATCAGACTAAACTGGTACATCTAAAATACAACTGCTTAAGCAGCCTGCTATCAGCCTGGCTTTCAGACTCACTAAGCATAGATTAGTGAAAGGTACCATCTTTCTGGAAGAGTGACATTGCCCATTGTGAAATATTTTTCAAATCCCAACACCTAAAGCATCCATACTGTAGCTTTAAAAGTAATTGTATGCACCTTTCAAAATTAATAAAACAAATCTTGCAATACCCCACCAATTGCTGCCAGTATACCATCTCCACTGTACATACAGAGGAACAAAGATACAGAGTGAGGATGTGATTTACCCCATTCACAAAGAATGTCTGTAGCATAACGACAAGGAAAATTCTGACCTCTTGAGTCCTTATGCCTTAACCACTTGACCAACATAAACAGCCTCTTGCTCTTTAATAATTATTTCCTAAGAAATAAACGTAGCATACTTGCAAAACTGTAGCACAGATAGACTGAAACAACTCTTCAGCTGCTTATACTTACAGATATAAACAGTACACAGTTCATAATCCACCTGGAGTTTTCAGAAGGTTTTGATGTCGATGCTGTTCAAACACATCCTCTAAAATGTTGAGTCTCTAATCCCTTAATATGTGTCAGATAAAGGATTTCTTATTGATTTGAGGTCAGGATTTCAGCATAATGTAACTCATGCAAACTTAAGGCTTTTTATGTTGTTTCTTTTCCTTTGTCTAGCTACTCCCTTTTCACTTTGAGACACGCAATCTGTGATCCATGAGACTTAGGAAAAAATCCAAAACTGTTTTCCTTGTAATTCAGTACATCCAGATAAAACCATGCTAGAAGGTTATTACCAATGCCTTGTTTGCCCATGCTAAACGCCCAATCTATTATACGTAATCCCTGGATGTTCTGAAGAGTCATTGCTAGAATTAAAGAATCTTTGTTTGAACTTAAAGTTTCAGTGAGTGAAAAGCATCTGCTAACAGAAGAAAAGTTTAGAAAAAAGTTGCAGAAAACTGTACTTCCTTACTCTACTTTTGCAAACTACCCACAAAAAAATCGTGCCAGGTGACCTCAAGAAATTGGTTCAGGTGCCTAAGATTAACGTTCACAATGCTTTCTTGGGACGTATCTTGCCCTCCTTAACACACACAGAGTTGCATCATTAAGTTTATTTAAAAATTGTTCTCCCTATTTGCGTGATAGCCTGCAAACTAATAGTCTGTTTTGTAAACTAAGCAAGTTTATTCTTGGTTGTGTTCTGCAATGCTGAAGATTTGTCTACATACAAAAGTTATGCTTAATTACACTGATTTAATTTAATCAGCTCAAGCTCTGTACTGGGATGAGATCATAAGGTTCCTTTCTAGGTGTGAAGTTCCTCATGTTAGGGAAGATGAACCAGGCCCTTTTATACTGTTATAGTTACATCCACATCCAGGTTACACCTGCACAATATTTCAACAAAACATAATGTGTAGTCGAAGTACTTACACTGCTTTAGAATGCGTGTTTAAAGTAGAACACACATCTGAACGAGTAGATGGTCCTTAGAAAGTCTGGTAAGAGATTTCATTAGGAACTAAAAGACTCTTATTTTTGATGTGTACTATTTTAGAGCTGATGGAAAGTTCCAGATACAATAGTCAGTCTCTACCAGAAGAGAAAATGGCCTGAGTACTGGCAGAACCAGCTGCCTGAGTTTCTGTGGCATCCCAATAGCTGAGAAGGTGTTTCAATTTTCATGGCAAACAATCACTAACTTCGCATGGTTTTAAATAGCATTCAGGATGTATTTATATTTTTTGCTTAGAAAACTGAAAGACTGAAGACGCAAGGTCACCTGAGCCAACAAATCTCAGTAAATATTTGACATTTCAGAAAGTATTGAAAATGTCACAGAATTTATTTCAACTTAGGATGAGATTTTTCAGTATTTTGCAAAATATAATGGCTCTTTGCTACATGGTAGCACTGGCACTGAACTATAAAAACAATGTGAAGCATTAATAATTTGAAATTTTCCTAATGGAAATATCTAACAAGAAATTTTAATCATTGATGACATGGCTATTTTTATAATTGAGCAGGATCTCCATTCTAGGGCATTAAGAGCAGAGGAAAAATAAAATGTAGGTATTACAAAGCCCTAGAATATGTAGTTTAATTAATGGAATTTCAACAGATACCAAGGGTTCTAATGAACAAATTGCTCTGTAAGCAATGGAGATGTTCAGAGAGTGGCTACCAGTTGATCTGTGCTGTATCACACTTCTGTGGGTCCAACCACAGCAATTGCCATTTGCTGTATGTATGTCCTGTGGCCTCCCCCTCCACTTACCCCTGAAAATCGGTAACACCACCAGCTCTGGTTCCTTTTAATGCGTCACCAGGGAATGCAGCTGGGTACTCAGCTAGGAGCTGGGCAAGACACATCACTGATACAGAAATAAAGACAAGCTGCCTGGTTGGCTATAGATACTGCTGCAGCATCTCTGCAGTCTTAGCACAGAGGACCACTTTGAATCACTCCCTTTCGCTATCTAGGCACCAGTTTTTCTGAACCTTGTAAAAACTTGAAACTTTTCAGACAATGCCTCACTGTCAAATTCTATTGAAATCAGTCAACATTTTCTGAGACACAGACTGGCACAGACATTGCAGTTGTGTTTCTATCAGAAAATAGATTGAAATACACTTGATAATGAACATAAATATATCTAGGTTTTTTTTTTTTTCTGGAGGTTAAGTGGTTGTCCTGCTTCTCTGCTCCCAGATTTCTAAACTTTGTCTCTCTATGTCTGGATCATAGAATCATAGAATCATAGAATCATAGAATGGTTAGGGTTGGAAGGGACCTTTAAAGGTCATCTAGTCCAACCCCCCTGCAAGGAGCAGGGACATCCCTGACTAGGTCAGGTTGCTCAGAGCCTCATCCAGCCTGGCCTTGAACGCTTCCAGAGATGGGGCCTCCACTACCTTTCTGGGCAACCTGTTCCAGTGTTCTATAACCCGCATCGTAAAAATTTTTTTCCTAATTTCCAATCTAAATCTACCCCCCTCTATTTTAAAACCATTACCTCTCGTCCTAATAATAGATAATACAGGATGGTAATACAGGAGGTATCACACTGCACAATCACAATAGCTGATAGTAGAACGCTATATCCACAGATTTGTTAAATTCCACCATCATCAATATTTCTGAGCAATCCTCTACTTCAGTAGCATAAAAACATTATTAACTACATAGATATAATGACAGAAACATTTTAAATGCTATCAAACTGTAAAAGCAGTATATTACAGCCTCCTGGAATACTGGGCAACAGGTTATGGGATATCCTACATGAGTTTTCAATTGTGGATAAACAATATGGTTTGCATATGGAAATTTTTAGGTATAATATTATTTCCTCACAAAATGCCTGTAGATTCAGAGAGGCAAAAACACACTAAAGTGTAAGAGTTAGGTATATATGCAAATGACAGAGTGCATGCAAAAGGTTGTGTGCTCATGTATACACTTATGTATTATATAGAGTATATATGCATATTCATATATGAACTGAGTATCTTATGAAATTCATTGTAAGATAATGAAAATACAGACGGAGTCACAGATGAGCACTTAGGCTTCTCTAATCTCTGCTATCCACTGTGAAGCAAAAATAGTCTGAAATGGCCAAACCTGTCTTCAACACATACATCTTTTTAAACTAGATATATGAATGTTACACATGCTCTAAAAACTCTCATGTTATAAATCACTTCAGAAACAACGACGGATTTATAACTCTTTCTCAACAGTGCAGACAAGTGCTACTCTAATCCAAACCACTGGGATCGGTCAGGTTGCATGACACACCCTCACTCAGGACTGTTTAGATCCACCTAAGCATCAGCGCTGAAAGCTATTAGCAGGGCATAAAGCATTTGGAACTGTAGTATATTTACTATTGTTCATATTTAAAATTTCCCTTTAAATATTTTTTAACTTTCTGAAGTTTTATTAAGGAACATTTATTGGTTATTAAATCACTCTCTGCCCTGTTGCTCTACAGGACAACACTGCATCCCCTTAAAGGCTTGGGTAGCCTAACAGAGTCTGTGGCTGCTCTCCGACTTCACTTGCTAGATACATTTACTTTACTTCTACTATTTCATATGGAACTATTCGGTTTCAGTGTCATTCCTTCCACTGACACAGTGCTTTAATTTTTTTTTCTAATTTTTATCTTTTAGATTAATTTTTCCTCTTCAAGGGATAAAGAAATTGAGGAACTAACTCCAAATATAACTTAATATGGCTGCCATCTCTTTATGATAACCCTCTAGATTAGCAGGCACATTCTGAAAAGCACAATGATAGATTCCTCTGTATAGCAGTCTCCCTTCAGATGCCACAAATAAGCACCAAAAAAAAAGTCTTAACTAATATGGAATTTCAGCTTAGATGGTCACAAATTAACCAGAGAAGGGTGTATGTTAGTTTAAACAAATTACTCACATTTTCCATTTTTGGTCTATAGCGTAAGAAATTAGACAGTTAATTTTAAATGCAAAACTTTGTACAGCGTGCAAATCATGTCTGTATGTCAAAGTAAAATAACAAACCTAATGAGGAATGTTAAAAAAGCAAGACCCATTAGTTTAAAGATACATGGAAGCAGCCAAAGATGACAAACATGCATAAAATTCAAAACATGATGGAAAAGGGAACAGGCACTGTACCACATAAATCAGTGTTTTGAATTCTATTTCTCTGTGGGTATAATTGTACCTTAGTTTCTTATAATGATTTATTGAGGTAAATAGTCTGTATGGTTTAACAGCTACAGCTTCAAAGTGTCAGGCACAGACTCTCCTTTATTCATGAGGCAGCTGAGTATCGGGATGTGAATTAGCTTCTGTATTCTGGGACTTGGCAAAGTTTGTTTTTAAGGTCCTTATAAAGGATTCATGTTGATGCAGCTATTCAAATGTGAAAAACACTGTGCTGTAATGGATGAAATAGAAAAGCTTTACAGTAATTCTGGAGGTAAAAAAGTAAAAACACTGAAATAAACCATTCAGAATTACCTTTAGTAAAATAAAGGAATGCCCTAGAGTTAATTTTAATACATTCTATAATTTTGGGGACCACAGAAAAAAAAAACTAATTTATGGATGAAGTAGAAAAGTGTGATGGGATTCCAGAATTTACTTTTAAGTTAAATTTTTTTTAAAGTATAAAAAAAAAAGGTAGAAGTTTAAGCTGTGATATTCACATTTTGGGTTGATTGCCAAACCACACATTCTATTGCTCTCAGACCAGGATAAACCAACCATTAACTAATCAAAAGAATCATCATCCATGAAAGCTATTATCGCATTTTAACAGTCCTTAATCTATTAATAAGAAAGAATAATTTTCAAAATATATCCCCTCTTCTGTTTATATTCATAGGGCCATTCTTAGCAGAAATTATATGTAGGCTCCCATGGTGTAGAAACCCTATGAAAGCCATGAAAATTCACTAAGCTTCCTTACGTACACTGCCAAGATATTCAGCAGGAACTTTGGTTGTTGCCAAGAAACACGTGTGCCTCAGATACAGAAGCTCTGCATGTACCAGTATTTCAACATTCCTGGAGAGAAATGTGACCCCTTGATGCATACACTGGTTTGCTGGCATGCTTGCATTCCTCTCCATCTGTCAGAGTGGCATTCTGCCTTCTCACAAGGTGGGATGCCAGTTTTGGAGCACAGGTGCCAACCAAATATAGGTTCAGACTAATACTCTGCAAAATGTGGCAAATGACATTTCACCTGCAAGAAGATCGTCCTACCTCTGACCCATGCCAAATTAGGATTGCATGCTTCATTAGCAAAGGGGGTCATCAGCTGAAAATCATAGGCAGCATCAGAAATGCTCATTTTCTATATAACATCTCCTAGCTGAGAGTCTTCAACACTGAGGTTTAATTTACAATACACCAAATTTTCCTAACATTGCGGACATACAGGCCTTTTGAGAAAGCTACAACAGACCATGGACAGAGATCTGTTAAATTCATCCTCTCCAACTAATTTCTGACAAATTCCAAGATTCTTAAACAGGGGAAAATGAATTAACAGTGGGGGAAAGGCATAAGTAAAGATTTGTGTTACCTCTAAGGTGGTTTGCTAACCACACAAAGAAAACTACCTTTATTATGGCTGTCAAAAAACCCAAACCAAACCCACTTGTTATCAACCACCAAGTTGCTCATATAATTCTAAAATTCTTAAATTATAATAAAATATTTTATAAAAATTGACATAAAATATTAAAAATTAAGTTAGTTTTTAGTCTGAGAGTTTACGTACACATGAAAGCACACTAGTTATGAACAACCATTATACCAATTAGCATTCAACACACAACAACAACACTGGATAATATTAAATGGTGTTTCAATATCCTCAGAATAAAGTATACTTTGGACTTTTTTATTAACAAAAATATTCCACATTAAATTAATCCAACAAGTTAAATATTTAATTGATCAATAAACAGAATAACTGCAAAGTAGTGTTGGTTTTGCTCCCAAATTAGCGTAGCCTACTTTATTTATAAATGCACAGAACAAAAATGAAGCATCCCTAGTCTAAAAGTTATCTGCTTTCAGGAAACAATTCACTATCCTTTCTTCCATAATTTACTGTGATTTCTGTAATTTATTTATCCCAGGATGCACCTGCTGTATCATCAGCTTTAGGTAATTTTGTTAAACTGACTATCCAGAAATGAGAGTCATATAATGCATAATTATGCATTATTTAGGCTATTCAGAAGGCATGCCACTGCTATTCCCAAATGACAAACTCAAAGCTCTTAATTCTTACTAGCACAAAATTATAACTCAATATGTTGAATTCTATAATCATACTTCAATACATTAAGATGTAGGGTCCTGCATCTGAGATGGAATAACCCCATGCAACAGTACAGGCTGGGGGCCAACTGGCTAGAAAGCCTATTTGCAAGAAAAAATCTGGAGGTCTCTGTGGACAACAAGCTGATCATGAGCCAGCAGTGTGCCCTGGCAGCAAAGGCGGCCAGTGGCATCCTGGGCTATTTTAACAGGAGCATTGCCGGCAGATTGAGGGACCTGATAATTTCCCTCTTTCTGGCACTTGTGAAACTGCACCAGGAGCAATGTCTCCAGCTCTGGTCTTTGCAGTACAAGACAGAGATTGAAACAGTGGAGCAGGTTCGGCAGAGACACCAAGACAACTAGTAGGCTAGCACGATATACAAGGAGAAGTTGAGAGAGCTGGGTTTGCACAGCCTGTGGAACAGCAGGTGAAGGTGAGAGCTTATTGCTGCCTGCAACTGCCTAATAAGAGGGTGTAGGGAATATGGAACAATGCTCCTCACAGAGGTGTGCAGTGACATGACAAGAGGTGACGGATGCAAGCTGAAATATGGGAAATTTCAATTCAATATAAAGAAAAAAAATACCTTGAGGGTTGTCAAACACTGGGCCAGGTTGCCAAGAAACACTCTGGCATCACCAGCCTTGGAGATATTCCAACTTGACTGGAGATGGCCCTGTACAACCTGCTCTAATTGGACCTGCATCGAGCAAGAGGTAGGACTAGATGACCCCTGGCGGCCCTTTCCAACCTGCGTAATTCTATGTTTCTAGGACACACACGATATGATTCTGTATGATACTCATACCAGTTTTAACAATACCATGCCCAGGAACATTTATGAGTATCGCACTCTAGCCACTTGCTAAACTATTTAGGGACAGCATAGAGCCTTACATTTGCTTTTCTCAGCTTTTCATTCAAACAAAGGCTTCAGGCTTCTGTATAGAACTTACTTCTAGTAAATTATCAGGATTATACATGGCATTTATACTAAGCCTTCCCACTTCAGATCTCAAATGCTTTAGAAATAATGCATTACTTAAAGTAGAAAAAGGCACCTATTATGCCCCAAGAAAAACAAGGAAGATGGCATAAAGTCAGCAGAACAGTGTATTTTTCTTCCGGGCACACTGTACCTGTATGTTACAACCACTGTCCTAATGTAAAGGACACCGTCCTGCCTCTGGGCAGGATACCACAATTCCATGGCAGTTTCAGACCTATCATAAATATCACAATATTAAGACGACATGATCTTTCATGCCTAGGTTAATTTATTTAAACTTTATTATTTCAGACTATTAAAAATAGCCTGATCCTTGGGCTACAAATTTCTATGCTCAAAGTCACAATGTACATAAATTGCTGCAGTACTGCACATGCAACTTTATGTCATTTATTATAAGAGAATGAATACCAAAATGTATAGGCAGAGTGCACAGTAGGTTCTTGGTAAAGTTGCCAGACAGTTTACAGTTTATTAATACAGTGTATAGCTTGAAAAGATCACTACATTAATTTTAAAGACCTGATGTAAGAAATAAGATGTTGGTGTTAAACAAGTAAGAGGGTAATGAATTTACCTTTTATTTTTGTGTTTATTGCATTCACTCAAAGCCAATAGGCTGTGACTGATACACAATTAATAATCCATAAGCCCACTGTATGAATGAACGATCACATATGTGGAACAATATACTGTCAGGACACAAATTAATGGAAATGTTTTTGCAGGAGGAAAAATCTTTCCAGTGTGGTGGCAGCAGACAGCATCGTGATATGGCTCTATCATGGAGGTGCAGGTATTGTTAGAGAAGAAAAATCTTCAGCAGTCTTCAAAGTTGATTTGGACATGGAGTGCATTTGAAAAGTCTATGTGCTCCACTGACAATGAAAGTTAAGCAGAAGCGTTTCTTTTCAAAAAGGACTCTGACTTGGGAGCTATGCAGATATCTCAGAGTTTTAACACAGCTATTTTTTTAACACCTTTAAAACCCTCTCTTAAAGCATTTTGGATCAAGTGAAAACCAGCAGTATAAAGATACCTGGTGTTATTTCTTATTCCTTTCCACTGACCACTTCCACAAATGTTACTGAAGTCCCTAGGGAGGAGTAACTACTACAATTGTACAGGGTTAGGAAGGAGAACACACAGAGCCACTGTTTTTTCCATACCAATTATATTTCCTTCTAATTTCTGTTTGCCCATACAGTAAAAGATTCAAAGGTGTTAGGCAAAGGAATAGTTATAGGAAGAGGCAAATTCTGTTTATAGACAACTTTCAACTGACTTCAGAGACTTTGGCTTTCACAGCACCACATACCTCAAAAAACATCAATACTGATTTTGTTCAACGTTTTTCAGCAGAGTGTTAGTCACTTGAGTACGTTAAGGAGTGGTTTGTCCACACCATTTTCAAATTACCCAATAACTTAAATTCCCTAAGAGAAACAGATGGAACTCTTAGATTCCCTTTTCCTTAAAGTATTCTGCTTTACTACAGATGGATGAAATAGAAGATATACCAAAGGAAGGAACTACTGAGTTTTCACTCTAAACAAACACAATTCATTTTGATAATGCCGGAGATTTTGTCTCATCATTCAGACTCATAGTAGAATAACTGAATTTGGCAGATACTTTCTGTAAAATGTTTTTATTGGTGTTTTTATGTGTTAGCAAGCACAAAAGAGAAAGAAGGAAAAGAAGTGAGATACATAAAGCTATATCTTTGTTGCAATAAAAATGGTTTTTACTCAGGTACAATATTCTAGCACAGTGGTAAATGAAGAGGCCTAGTCAGTCTAATACGATGTAAAATCTTAGAGGAAGCGAAGCCCTGTATTTCCTTATTTTGATGTAGCTGGTTCATATCTACTTGAAGTAAGAGATATATGGTTAGCCGTGACTGGCTATACTGATGTAAAAAGTACCTAGGTTCTGTCTCCACTAGGACTGTACCTAGAGAAAGGTGTCCTAACCTACCTTTTATGATGTTAAAAAATGGGGATTTTAAAAATCTTTGTATTGAGGACAAAGGAATATGCAATGGTACTGAAAGCCTACACAGTGCTAGGTTCAAGGACAAAATTTCTCCATTCTTTGTTTTCTTCATTCGTTAAACCAGGGCAACAATTCTTTTTTCTGTGGTATTGAATAATGGCCTGTTCTGCTAGCCGAGAAATAAAAGTAAGTGAAGATAGTCTTTGTATTGATGTGCTGCCTGTCTTGTTTACGATAGAAACTATTTTGTTTTCAGAAGGGAAGTGTTCTAAGAAAAGCTTTTATAACAGGTTCAGAAATATAAAAGCCATTTCAGGATGAGGACATCTCTATCCTTTATTTTGTTAGTCCTTGAAAGGGCTTTTTAAGTGCTAACAGCTATGACTGCCTTCTCTCAACTGATGCTCCTTTCTCAGCAATCCTTCTGTTGACATCTCTTTGTTTGCTCTTACCTTGTCTCTCCTTCTTCCCAACGCCCTAAAACACAACTTAGCAAGAGCTTGGAATTGAACTTTTGGCAGACATAAGGCCACTAAAACACACTGAATAAGTATGTTGCATAAGTCAGATTTCAATAAAAAAATTTCTTTCCCCACCTTCAGTGACATACAGAATATTTTCCACTCTTCTCTGTGGCAACCTCTATATATTACAGTGACAAAGCTGGTCAGAAAACAGGAAGCATTTTCAGCTTCAAAAATGCTGAAAGAGATGAAACAGCTTTGAAATGGTAGGGTAATGTCCTGTTTCCATTTAAAAAGAAATAAAGCTTTCTGCCTAAAACAAATTTAATTTAATTTGTCCACTTAAATTAGGTGTATGTATACATACTTTTTTTTTTTTTATTTCACGCTAAAAAAAAATCAGTAGTTTCCTTGTTAAGCTTTCCTGCAGACAGATACTGGCAGCATTCCCTGTCTCACAGTGATAGCTACTTTGAGTATCAGAAGTTCATTAGTAACAATTAAAAATTCTACAGCACATGAGAAGAGGTTGATCCTATTTCATATGCCAATGTCAGTTAGCATATTATAAATTACAGTAGTCCAATTACACTATAGCTAATATTTAGCACTTACACATTGCTTTAAACACACACTGTGCAACCCTTAATTAATTCTTAACGCTGGCATGTAGATACGTTATCCTAATTTCACAGATAAAGCAGAAAGGTGAGATAATTTGCCACTTAGTGTTGGGTGGAGCCAGGACTATAACCGGGGAAGGATTCAACTCTGAATCCATGGCTTCCAAGCCAGGGCTGTCCAATATCTCAGTCACTGTGTTATAGTATTATTACTGCAGCTTAGTTGGTCACCACATGGCAAAGAAATCCTTATCATATTACACAATGAAAAAAATATTTTGGCTGTCAGATCTAGTTCTACTTTAATCTACCCTACCTCTACACTGAGAGCTCAAAAAAAAATTTTTTTTTAAGATTCTACATCAGGTTGCTCAAACATGAAACTGCTTATGCACTACCTAGTTAAGCCTCAGCTTTCCCATACCTAGCTTTCCTAAACTGTTATCTGCCTGAAAGTTTTTATAATACAGAGTGTCAAGGTTCAAAACTTGGAACGGGACTGGGGTGGAAAAACTTTTTCTGGTATTTCCTGTAATAAGAGCTGGTGTTCACCTCCACCCACAAAGATGGTACACATCCACAGACTGGAGCTCACTACAGAAGCAGAAATATATAGAAAAGTCTAAAACAGAGTACAGTTGTAAATGACAGTGAATAATTTTGTTACCTTATTTGTCATTTAACCTCATCTCACTCTCACCTTATTATCTATCTCTGCTTATTTCCAACAAGAAACCCCAATGTTCCTCCCTATTGTGCTTTAGCTATACTGATAGAGAGTCATTTAGGTGTTTTGTTTATATTCTAAAACGGTCTCACAGATTAGAGAAGACTGATTTTTTCTTAGAAACCTAACGCGTTTTGTTCTCCTGTGAATCATTATATTTCTTAGTTGTTTAAAAGAATACAGCAAATCTAACATTGAATCCTAACATGACAGGATTCTCAGAACTCCTTTCTTATCATCCACTAGTGTTACTGGAATTACATAAAGCTCATGAGTCACATACCCTCAGAATGATCTGTAGTATCTCCATAAAGATAAGTGAAACCCTTACATAACCAGTCTGCTATTGAGAGAATTCACATTTTTCTTAGCAGTCAGATCACTCCATTTTAAAGTTACGCCACAAGTAGATAAATGCTGTTTAATGCTAGGGATGTATTTCTTTATTAAGGTACCTCTTTTCTGCAAAAAACAGAGCATTTTTATCCTAAGTGAGCAATAAACTAAGAAAAAAATATATATGTAAAAGCCTCTCACTAAAATATCATCAGCACATCATTATTCAAATGTAAACAAAACCAAAATTACCAAACATTAGTCAGCCATATAAACATTAGTACATTTCAGTTGTCCTGAAAACACTTGAGTTTAACAGTAAGCCACAACTAAGACACAATTATGATAGCTGATTTAGAGTTTAACAGTCTTATTTTCTTGCACTTTTTTTCCAAAGGAACCATAGCCATTAAGCTAAAATGTTTCTGTTAAAAAACATGTCTTTAGGCATAATAGTACCGAAACTGTAATAAAAGCTTAACTTAAAAAAAATTGAAAAGATGCAGTTTAACTGGTATTAAATTACCACAATTCTTATTAAGTTAGAAGACAAAAAAATGCTGCTAGATACTATTAAAAAATGAGTTTTTTAATAAATAAAGTGGTGTTATTTTTACATTTTTTTTTGCACTTTTACTCCCCTTCTGCTAGAAATAATTTTTTAAATACTGAAATTTAAATTCATCCACTATTACCGTAATTCTATAATATTCTATATATTTAAATACATTAAAATGAGTTTAAAGTTGAAAATATAACATTCTGCCATATTAATATTCCCTTCTGCTCTTTATCGTCAGACAATAACTACAGAAGTTGTATAAAGCAGGTGTAACAGCTGTGCCTTTCTATTTGATCTTGCAACATACGTGAACATGAATTTAAACTTCACTATCCTAGTGCTGTTCTGTATAAATAATAATTGAAAATAATGATATTCTACATATATCTGTAATTCTGAATCTACCTACCGAGGAGTGGAAGGGCTACACCAGCACATCTCTACATTACTAGATCTGCTGAACTTCTGTGCTCCATCTTCCAGAATATTTTCTATCAACTCCTCTTTCATTGTATTTCAGTCCTACGAAAGAACGATGGGTTACATCTGAATAACAAGGCTCAGGGAATATGTTAAGTATCAAAGTGAGCAAGAGCTTAATTGTCACACTCACAAAAGACATTATAATGACACATTTTTAGCTCTGTAAGGAGGAAATTCATGAAGACAAACTTATCTAGGAGCAGTTCATCCCCCAAGCACAACGATTCATCTCACAGACAGTTCAGAGCAGAAGCCTAACTTTAGAAACCATAAAGGAACATTTCATTCACTACAGGGAGAGCATAGGAAAACTACATTCATAAAACTGAAGGTATCCACTGCAGGATCTTCCTCAAACTGTTGGAAAGGTGGATCAGCAGTCAGATGACCTCAGCTAAAAGTGAGTTAATGGAACCAGAGCTGCCCCGCACTCCACCCCAAGCTGCTTCAGCATGAAGAGAGGCTACTTGCAAGGAACTGAACATCCTTCCTTTATGAGATGTGTCACCCACCAGCGTATTTACACTGTCTGTAGACCTATGTGTTATGGGACCTACGTGCTATGTTTTCAAGGTTATGTTTGCTCCTAATCACTCTTTGCCGAGTGTGGTCTTCTGCCTTGCAGATGACTACACCTGGCATTAGCAGGCACAGCCTGCCTTGTCCTTCTTTCCCTCTAACCTTCAAACTCTCAAAATTTCCTTGATGGAACACAGAGCTAGACAGGTGGGTGGATAAATTTACTGGCTCAAATCCAAAATGCTTAACGGTTGTAGTGACAAAGACAATACAAAATTGTGAATAGAAGAAACTAAACCAAACAGACCTCTAAAGATAAGTAGATGCAAAGAAACGCAGCCTAGATCACTGCAAGTTAAAACAAAGTTCAGGCATAGTCAACATGGGTTCACAAAGGGAAAGTCCAGTTTAATTAATTTGATATCCTTCTATCACAAGGTCACTCACCTAGTGGATAAAGGGAAAGTGTGGATGAAGTTCTGGATTTTAGCAGGGCTTTTGAAACTGTCCCTCACAGCATCCTTCTGGACAAGTTGTCCAACTGTGGGATGAGCAGGTTCATGGCGCGCTGGGTGAAGAACTGGCTGAAAGGCAGAGCTCAAAGGGTTGTAGTGAATGGGGCTACATCTGGCTGACAACAGGTCCCCACCGGTGTTCCTCAGGGTTCAATCCTGAGGCCAGTCGTGTTCAGTATATTTATCAACAACCTGGATACAGGAGTCTAATGCATCATGAGTAAGTTTGCTGATGATACCAAACTGGGAGGTGCTGTTGACTTTCTTGAGGGACAAGAGGCCTTGCAGAGGAATATAGATAGACTGGAGCACTGGGCTATGATTAATGGGATGAAAGTTAACAAGTCGAAATGCTGGATTCTCTACCTAGAATGGAGTAACACCAGGCACAAGTATAAATTGGGAGAGGAGTGGCTGGAGAGCAGCTCTGCAGAAAGGGATCTGGGCATGCTGGTCAACAGCAGGCTCAATATGAGTCAGCAGTGTGTCCTGGCAGCCAAGAGGGCAAACCTCATCCTGGGGTGCATCAAACACAGCATAACCAGCCAGTCAAAAGAGGGGATTATCCCGCTGTATTCAGCATTGGTGTGGCCTCACCTTGAATACTGTGTGCAGTTCTGGGCCCCACAATTTACAAAGGATGTGAAGGTCCCTGAATGCGTCCAGAGGAGGGCAACACAGCTGGTGAAAGGGCTGTAAGAAATGTCCTGTGAGGAGCAGCTAAGGACTCTGGGTTTGTCTAGTATGGAGAAAAGGAGGCTGAGGGATGATCTATCTCCTTGCTCTCTAAAGCTTCCTGAGGAAGGGAAGTTGAGACGGAGGTGCTTCTCCCTGGTATCCAGTGTGGGAATTGTTCAAAGCTGTGCCAGGGGACGTTTAGACTGGACAGTAGGAAGCATTTTTTTACCTAGTGGGTGGTCAAACACTGGAACAGGCTTCCTAGAGAGGTGGTCGATGCCCCAAGCCTCTCGGTGTTTAAGAGGCATTTGGTCAATGCCCTTAATAACATCCTCTAATTTGGTCATCCCTGAATTGCTCAGGTGGCTGGACTAGATGATTCTGTAGGCTCCTCCCAACTGAAATAGTCTGTTCTACTTTATTCAGAGTGAAGCCAACTATTGAGAAGAACTGAAGATTTGGGGTGTATTCTTACCACCTATACTGTATGTGCAAAGCATGCAAAAAGATTGAGGCAACAAGCACACGTAATTTATAGGTACTGCTGGAGATAAAAAGTCCATGGCTGAAGTGATTGCCTTTATGCACACGGACAACATGAATGTAGAGATGGACAACCACTCAAAAAAAAATCTAAGGTCTTTGTCTGAACAAGAAAATTGCAACAATTTGTTTTAAATTAGTTGTTGAGGTTTCAGTAAGACTGCATACACTTATGTGTGCTTGTACTTGGTTTTCATCTCAAATACTTTAGCTCATTTTAATTTCAAAATTCCTTAAGCAACCAACTTTGGTTTAAGCTGCAATATGAATGGGCACAGACATTTTGTACATGTTCCTGGCATTAGTTGGACTGCTACAACTGCAGGGACAAAGTCACTATGTAATTGCGGAATTAGAAGGCATTTCCTTAACATTAAGGTAAGAAGAGCTAAAGATGTGACTGTGCATCTTCCCACCAGATAAAACAAAGGAAAAACTCCAGAAAATTAACATTCAATGGCAATCCATTCCAATTAAGCTCATTCTGAACCAGGCATATGTAAGAAAATACTAACTTGGGGTAGTAAGTGAATTTGTGCTTCTTACACGGCATATGTATGGAGGAGATGGGACCACAGGTACAACAGCGATGGCAGACGGCCAGAGCAGCTGAGGAGTTAACTGGCAACATTTGGAGCTCCAAACACAGGATTCCACACAGGTCACAAACTGCCATTCTCCACAGGAGGTGGCCACACCGCCACCCCCATGTTGCTGGGGTGTGGTGGTTGAGAGGGATTCCGGGCCAGGCCAGAGCCTGGACACAGCCGGTTACTGAAGCAAACGGGGCACGGCAGCGGGAGAGGGGCCTCGCTCCGCCCCGACCCGCCGGCACCGCGAGCGGAGGAAAGTGGCGGGAACCTCGTGGCGCCCTCGCGACTACGGCCATTACCTGAGGCGCGAGGGAGGAAGGGGGCGGGGCGCGCTGCCACCGCCTTCAGGCGACCGTTACCCAACCTGAATGCGCCGGCAGCGGCGCGCACTCGACTGCGGCCTGAACGCGCCCTCCCCCAGCGGGCGCCACCTCAGGCTCCGAGCCCGCCGCCGCCCGGCGGAGCTCGCACGGCTGCAGAAGCCTGCCCCAGGGCCGGGAGCCCTCATCCCCCTCACTCCTCCGGCAGGCGCACCCCACCAGATGCCGCACCAAGGCGAACTCTCTGTGACCGTCTGCGCACACCTCCACAAGTACCCCCCCACCCCCCCACCACTGCCGGCCAGTGACGACGCCCACCGGGCCGCGGCGCATGCGCACCACTGCCCCGCCCCCGTCGCTTTCCGGAGGCGGAGTTCGGGGGCTGGCCCGCACCCCTGTCATTCAAGTGGGCAGAGACGGCCCTCGCCGCCGCGAAGGTTTGTGGGACGGGTAGTCTCCGCCTGCCCTCGCTGCGCTACCAAGGCCCAGGCGAGAACTACCGATCCCGGTGCGCCCCGCAGTCGACCCGCGGCTGTGACCCGCCGCTGGGCGAAGGAGCAGCTCCGGCAGGAAGGCGGCAGAAGGGTCTGATCACCCAGCCGCAGCGATGAGCTCGGCCAGGGATTCCCAGGGCCACCACGGCCTCAAGCGAGCGGCCTCCCCCGATGTAAATGGGCACGGGGCCTGGGGCAGCCGCGCGGCGGGAGGGGAGAGGGGGTGGAAGAGGCGGAGGCGGCCGCCGGGAAGGAGGCCGCGGCGGGGCCCTGGTACGGCGTCCAAGCCCCGCGGCGGGACGCTGGGAAGGCCGCGGCCTTCCCGGTCGCCCCCTTCCCCGCGTTAACGGCCGTCCAGGGGGCACACGGCCGGCGGAGGCGGCGCGGGGGAGGCCGCGGCGGGGGGCGGGGGTGAGGCGCCGCTCGGGGGCCGCCAAGCCCGCCCCGGCGGAGGGGGCGGGCGGGGGCAGTCAGCGCGTGCTCCCGCAGGGCTCCGGCAGCTGGGAGGCGGCGGACCTGGGCAACGAGGAGCGGAAGCAGAAGTTCCTGCGGCTGATGGGCGCTGGGAAGGTGAGGCCGCCCCGCACACGGGGACCCGAGCGGGAGGAGCCCCCCCCCGACAGCCGCTGCGCGGGGTTTTCTGTTTGCGATGCAGCGAAACCTCCCCAGAAGGAGGCTTGCTGCGGGCCGCAGTGCTCTCTGAGGAAAAAGCACTCAAAGACAACTTCGCTTTGAGACTCTCCCTTGAGGAGGATTTGGGTTTCACAGCCGCAGCTGTCGTATCGGTGTAACGCGAAAAATCGGTCTGAAATGGTCAAATCTCTGCAGCTTCCTCCTGACCGCACACCTTTATACTTTCAGACCACCTAGTAAAATCGTTTGTGGACACTTTAGAGAGAGTCTTTGTTAGAAGCTAAACAACCCTTGCACCGGGTCTGTAAAAGCCTCTCTCATTGAGGAAAAAATTAAAGATAAAAAAAAAATGATGGTTGATAGACTAAACCAGCAAAGTAGTAAAGCTAATTAAATAATCCAGGAAATATTTTTAAAGAGAAAATGCTCTAAAAGAGTACTTCTACTATGCTGTTTGCAAAAAATGCTGCAAAACTAGTAAAATATAATTGTGCTTTTTCCATGTGGAAAATGTTTGTTTAGTATTGCAATTCTATTTAACTTGCCTTCAGAGAAGAGTAATTTCACTTGTACTAACTTATTCTTCTTGAATGTTTTTGTAAGGTAAAATATTTTACAGTGTTAAAGATGTTAAAGTTAATACTTCCTGGTAGATTGGAATACTGTTAAACTGTTAAAACATCCCACTACCACTAATCTTAACGTTTACTTGGATACTTAGTGCTGCTTGCTATGTAATGCCAGCTCTTGCCTCTAGGGATACACTTGCTATCTGAGCCAGTATATTAATGAGCACTGTGAAGGTCTTACCTGATATCGTGGCCAGTTTAAAAGTGGGATCATTCTAAGATGCAGAGACTGAACCATTGCATAGTGCCAGAGAAAGAGACCCAAGAGTAAATTGTCAGAACCAAAATTCACACTTGCCCAGCATTTTGTAGTGTAGTTTTCATATTGGATGATCACCATTCCTCCTCGTTTAGCTGACATACTAGCATGATTTGTCTTCGTCTTTGTAGTGGCAAGAAATGGAATAAAATAGAACTAGCTTTGGGGTGTGGGAAGAGTAAAGAGTATCTAGTTGTTGGGGTTTCCTTTTTAGAAAACTTAATGAAATGAAGATGAAACAAGTTCATCAATCAGCAGCAGTTGTTAGCTAGTAAAATTTACAGTCTTTACAGTTGATTGGCAAGGTTTGACAGCAAACTTTTCCATTCAAGATTTCCAGAATGTTGGCAGAGCTGTCAGTGCACCCTAAAGCTCCAAAACAAACTGCCTTTTCTTTTAGAAAGAACATACTGGGCGCCTTGTTATCGGAGACCACAGATCAACCTCTCACTTCAGGACAGGTCAGTTTATCCAGCAGCTGATACAAAGTTGGAAATCGAACACTTGCTTAGGAACCTCCCAGTACCTTGAGCTTCATAGATCTTGCAGAGAAGGATTTCAGGTTTTGTGGCTGAAGTTGAAGACAGATCAGGCTGTGGAGTTGTAGAAGTTCCTAATTTATCTTGTTAGATTACTATCAGTTTCTCTGATTGCACTTACTTGCCTGCTAAAGTCCCGGTGCAGCAAAGTACTTGGTGGTCAGTTAAACTTGTGTACAGACGCCCTGGAAATCAGGGCCCTTGGGTCCTCAGTCTTATTTTGCTATCAAAATAAGAAAGTAAAATTTTATTGCTGTTGGTACCTAGAAGTATTATACTTCTTCCTTGCTGCCATGTATGGATATCCAACCTCTAAATGATTGTGCATGGAAAATAAGAGGGTTGATTTCTGCCCCCACCTGATTACCAATTGAATAGAAAGATCTCTACCTTAAAGCAGTGAGGTAGAAGCTGAAAACATCTGCAAGGTCATGCTGGCAATCAGCAATAACTTGCTGTTGTGTAATGTGTGACCAGGCTCGCTCAGGTAGTAAGTCAAAGTACATTGAAACCAACCTGAGCTTGACTGTCTGAGAGGAGCTTTGATAAAGCTGTCTAGAATAGCAGCTGTCAGAGTTCTAGAAAACTCCTTTCCCTGATATGCTCCACTAGTAATTTCTCAGTTGATGAAAAGTTATCTATGGACCAAAACACCAAAAGAAGCCTGAGAGTTGGTTCCAGGTTCTGCTGTTAGTTTCCAGAGTGACTGAAAATCACTTCTTATACCTGAATTTCCTAGAAGGGAGATGGTGCTTCCACTAAGGGGTCATAAAGAATCCGTACCAGTTTGTTAATAGCAAGAAGTTAAGATGCTGTTTTTTCCACAAAAAATCGGAACAGCTATTTTCTTAACACTTTACTTCCTTGTCTAGCATACAGTTATTGTCCTTTTATAATAACATACAGCCCTGATTTCCAAATGTGGCAACATTAGTTTGTAATACTAGCTTTTAATTTTACAGAGATACAAACTAAAAATTGGAGTGTTGTAGGTCTACTGGAGGAGAATTGGAGATTCCTACCTTTCACAAGAAGAGAGGATTCTTAACTATTTTAACCATGTTTTCTGCCAATAGAAATGATTATTTATTTATTTACTCAACAAGTAATTAAAGGGCATGTAGATGTAGCTCATGAAAATTAATTTTTCTCCTAATTCCTAGAGATGGAAGAAAGTAGAGCTGTAGTAACCACTGCTGATAATTCAGGATGCATGAAATAGTTTCAGATACAGTTCTTTAAACAAGAGTGGTAGTATTGTCCCAACCTCTGCTGCTATATATTCATCGTGATTTAATCATAGTAATCACAGGTTATGTGGTGAAGGTCAGAAACGTTCTCCTTGCTGTGACATGTTGCAGTCTTGGTAGGAAGGACAGAGAAGTCGTACTGGTTATATTTACCTTGTTTAGTAGAACATACGCTGCGCATAGTACTACTCTGAATGCGTCAGGTCTTACAAACTTACTGACCCATCTTTGTATCAAAGCAATTTTGCTTGCACTCTTGATCCGTTTGCTTATAAACCTGATAGTTTGTATGCAGTAATACTCAATGCAGTAGTTTAAGATGGCTAAATTTAAAAGTTTTCACATGTATAGTGATAAACTTTGAAAATGTGACTTTGTGTAATTTGATGTCTTTGCTAATTTGAATGAACCATAACCAAAGTACACTGGACAATGCAGGGGAAGAAGACAAGAAAATGAATGAAGAATTGGAGTCTCAGTACCAGCAAAGCATGGACAGCACGATGTCTGGACGGAACCGGCGCCATTGTGGACTTGGTTTCAGTGAGGTAGTAAGTTGTTCATATCCATAATGATTTGGCTGTCACTTCATTAAGACAAGATGATACATGGTTTGAAAATCTCGTCATTGCAACTAGTGGCAAACTTTTGCCATTTGGGTTAAAGGAGAAGCTTACTGCAGGCACTTGACCCCTGTTTGTGTACACTGTGGTGGCCATTTAGATGCCTGGAAGTGACTGATGCTTCTCATTGTTCTGAAAAGTGGTATGACATCCTTAGTGCTCCATAGTAGTCAAGACTGATTAGGTCAGAAAGTTACAAATACATTGAATCAGAGTGTTGCCAAGGAGTATGTGAGAAGGCAGGATAACTGTCTGCATTGTTGCTGAGAGCTAATTCATCTTGGCTGCTTGTTGTGGTGAGGCACATACCTCTCTATGGTGCTGAAAAGTAAGTGGCTATAGAGGGGTCAGACAAGGGAAATTTGCTGTATGGAGTCCTGACTGGCCTTGTACTTCCAAGGTATTCCATAGGAATGAGCAGGAAGAGAAGTGTGACAAAAAGTGAGAATTAGGTTATTTGGAACATGTCTTCATCTGCTAATTGGAAGGTGCAATAATTTTTGCTAACTTTTAGCAGCAATTGCTTCATAAAAACATAGCTGATGTGTCCAGAGCACTGTGCAGTGCTGGGAATGTATAATATTACAGCCATGGAGGCTTTGCTCTTTAGGACCATGAACAAAATGCTGTTTAGGGATTGTTCTTGTTAGCAGTATCATTGGATTACTTCAGCATTCCTCATGTTGCGGTGTGCTAAGCTTAGTTTGAAAGATCAGTCATTAACGTGAATTCTTGATGGTCTGGCTGTTGGTTTCATTATGTTTCACGCCATGACAAATACTCAAGTGTCATTGTGTACTGCGTACACCAAAGTAAGAAATTACTAAACTGATATGATCTAAAACTTTTCAAACTCATTTAATGGTGTCTTCAGAATTTCTGCTGTAACTAAATAAGAATGTGGCTGGTGGAACTGTGGATGTCCTGGCTGGTAAGGTGAACCGCTTCAGTGGAGTTCCTTTCAGTGTAGTAATTTGTATATTAAAAACCTGTGTTCAGCAACATAGCCCAGTTTAGTACTAAAATGAAAGGAGCCATTAAGTGAAACATTCTCACTGAGAAATTTTAAAAGCTGCAATGGAGTTGCCAGGAAATAATGATTTATCTGTCTCATAATCTGAACTTCTAGTTTCAGGAAAGTGATGAACAAGAAGAAGCAGCTGTACACACCTCTGAAGAGAGCTCAGAGGACTCCGAAAGCGGCTCTGAGTCAGAGCAAGAGGAATCTGCAGAGGAGCTGCAAGCTGCCGAAAAACATGATGAAGCTGAGGTTCCAGAAAACAAAAAAGAATCAAAAAGCAACTATAAAATGATGTTTGTTAAAGCCAGTGGTTCATAACTGCAGATGTAACAGCTTTTCATTTGAAGTACAGTAAGCCTTATTGTTACAGTGCAAAGTGGAGGACTGCTACAGCACAAATCTTTGTATTATGATTTTAAAAAGAACCCGTTAGATGACAAAAAGTAGTATTTGCTTTCAGTTGCCATGGATAACATTTTAATGGGCACAGTGATATTACTGGTTTTGTAAATTGTATAAAATACTGGATGGAGAAATAAATTCTTTTTGTTCCTGCCCAATCTCTACAATGTTATCTAAATTATCCCTCCCCTTATTTGATGCCAGATAAGGAAATTTCATGTTAGTGGTTACTTTAGTTAGTACCCTCGTCTTGAATTTTTAACTATTAAGATTACATGTGGATTACTAGATGTTGCATTAGTTGTAAAATACCAGTATCAGCACTATTCTGTGATGTACTAGAGCTTTAAACAATGATTTTGTCTATAGATGCTAGTGTTGACAGGGCTGAGAGGAGAAATCACTCACTTCTGTGACAGTATTTGTCACTGTATCGTTCTGAAGTCCTACAGCGGTTCCACAGGAGAAGGCATTTTAGAAACGCATAATACAACAACAGGCTCTAATTGCTTCTTTGGCTTTATAATGAGGGGGAGAGGCTGTAGTTGTTTATACCTTTCAGTAGAAAAGAGTGATTTTTTTGAATTACTGGCTCCTGGTTGTAGCACCGAGCTAATAAAAATAACTCCTCCCGAAGAAATCTGTTTACTTTGAAAGAGAACATATACTTTGATAATGAAAAGGATATACAAATCATTTAGCTTTTTTAAATATAGAATAGAGAGTTAAGTATGCAAGCCCTTCCTTTCCTCTCCATACACACATCACTTGGAGGTCTAAGTCAATTAGAGAGTCAGGAGTTCCAGTAACTCCTTCCAGCAAGAGTTAAGCACATCCATTCCTCTGCAAATTTATAGTTTATTGTATTCAAGTAATAAAATATCAGAAGCTTTTAGACTTTGTTTCGTCTTAGTACCTCAGACAGATCAGCTGCTTCCCCTTGATGGGAGAGAACAGAACATCTGATCTGTACCTCTAGTGCAGCCTCATTCTGCCACAACAGTGTTTTAAGAAACACTCCAGATGCTTGTGGGGAATCTTCCATTTTTGTGTACAATTTATGACGTGCAGACAACATTGGCAAGCCAGTTGGCTTACATGAAAGCAGTGGTATCTACTATCATTGTATAGGTTTGTTGAACTTAAACATTGCAGCACAAGTTACTGGGGGAGGACTTGGAATAAGTTACATTATGGGAAAAATAAAAGTAATATGATTGTAAATAAAATTGGTGTAGATTTTTATTAGTCTGGTTTACTATACTTGCATTTAGTACAAAATTTTTCAGTCATTTAGTTTTAAGAACAACATTGCAGCAGCCACCAACAGTAAGCAATTTGTACTTGGTAGGTACAGAATTTTTTTTTTTTGTTTTCACAATACTGCAAGCGTCTGTTACATAGAAATCAAAGAAGTTATTTGTACGTGGTGAAGAAAGAAAACCTCACCATGACTTATGAAAGCTGCTCTTTTCCTAGGAAGAGACAGGTTCTCCCCAAAGATCAGCTGATTAACTTTCCTAATAGATTGACACCAGTTTTTTTTCCTATTTAGACACTCTAGCTACCCCTAAACCAGCATTTCACTGTGAAATTATCTTAGCTGTGGCTGCTGGCTATTTATTGCCTTGAGCGCAATTACAAAACTAAGATATAGGCTGTAAAACGCGGCATATACACTGCGCTCTCTGCCAGCACTGAAGCTAGCGCTGCTCTCGCCACCTTTCCTTCTGCAGCTGCTCAGCATCCATGCAGGTCTCTGGACTTGCCCGTCAGCATGGATCAAAACGGAGACTTTGCTTTCTGAAGGTGACAGAATCCATTGCTGTTGACCCACCCTGCCAGGCAGAGGGCCCTGCTGCTTTCCCACTGTCCTCAAATGAAGGGCAGGTTAAAAACCTCACCTGAGGGCTCTTTTCTCCACAGTGCAACCAACCTGGAAAGACCCAGGAAAAGCAGATCCAGGCAGCAGGCCCTGTCTGGGTTTCTGACGCCAGAACAGGCTGCCACAGCAAGCACCATCGGGGGCCTCTGGCACTCAGCTCTGCCCTGAACCCATTGCAGCCACCTGCCTTGTGAAACTGATGTGGCCATCAGGTCCAACTATAAATAAATAGACCACACAAGGATTATACTGAAATTAAACTATTCTGGTAACAGCTCTTACCAGAAAAACAACAAACGAACAAACAAACCGTAACACAACTTGTATTCTTGACAAGTATGACGTAATATTGTGAACATCTGATGAAGTTTGGTGCCACAAGTTATTTATGATGCTGACCTAAGACTCATCTGCTCAAAATAGTACAAGTCCTACACAATCATATCTGTTTCTGTGTAACATTCATAAGCATATTTATAAGAACTTGCAGATTTATCTAGGAAGGAGCCTGTCTAAGCAGCGTCTCCATACATATGCGAAAGGCTGATTTAGTTTAGCATAGATTGTGCAATAAATGTTTTAAATCAAGAGTCAGTAGTGGTGTGGATAGTAGCAGAATGGTTTCAGCTCTCATCGGAGACAGAAAACACATGAAAAACAAAGGCTGGTGTCTTGGTGTCCTGGTTTTGGCAGGGATGGAGTTAATTTTCCTCTCGGTAGCTGCTGTGTTTTGGATTTTGTGTGTGAAGAATGTTGATAAACACCCTGATGATACCAGTTGTTGTGAATGAGACCAAGGACACCGTCCTGCTTTCCAAGTCTCGCTAATTTGCAGATGCAGGAAGCTGGGAGAAAGACAGACAGAATAATTGACCCAAACTGGCCAAACAGAGTATTCCATGACATAAACGTCATGCTCAGTATATAAGTGGGGGCAGGTGAGGGTGGGTATCTGCCTTCCTGGCATCCATCTTTCTCCCTCATTTTACTGGCATCGTTCCATCTACCTTGCTGGCTCCCTTTTGCTCCTTTGCTTGCCGCTTGGTTTTGTTTCCGTGATCACTGCTCGGGACAGGCTGTATCGGTCACTGGGACATCAGGTGGTGAGAAAACATATATTGTTCACTTTGTATATTTTAGTATCCTTATATTCTGTTATTATTGTAGTTTTCCCTTGTTATTTTAGTAAATTGTCTTCATCTCAACCCATGAGTTTTCCTTCCTTCCCAATTCTCTCCCCCATCCCACTGGGGAGTGGGAGGGTGAGCGAGAAACTGTGTGGTAATTCAGGCTAAACCATCACACTTGGCTGACTAATCAGATCTTTGCTTTCTCAGACTGGTATGGAAGAAAGTCCCAGAGATGATTGATAGCAGACACAGAATCATAATGAGGGCAACTGCATTTGTTATGAACAAGATTTGGCCACTGAAAGTCCTCAACTCAAAAACCAGCTTGTTTCTAGCTCAATAGAAAACCAGAATGCCCATACTCTTACATGTCTTAGGAACCAGATGAAAGTTAGCTTTGTCACAGAACAACCATCACACCTGGTAAAAAGTTTTCATCTGTTTCTAAACCACACTGAAAACTTGCTGCACAAAGGTCAGTGCTGGTACATTATCAGCATTTGGCTTTGGGAGACTGAAAACACTTGAACAGGTTGAAAGCACCAATGTGCCCGTTCCCCTTCCATTTGCCCTGGAGTGGGGGAACCTCTCAAGATGAGTACCATCACAACCCCACCACCCACAAGGTCCTGCAGTCACAAAAGGGGATGCTTCTAAGCCAGGTAAAAAGGAATCTGTTTCTTTCTCAACATCGTACAGGAATTCTTCAAGGCCAAGAAAACCAGATCTGTAAGTTGCCCTGTAACTTTATGAAGTGCTTTACAGTTTACTCTCCCTTTCTTCCTGAAGAGGAGGCTGACAACTTGATTCCTGAAAGCACAATTTATAGGCCAGCTTCAAAGCTGTAGGTCCTTCTAAGGCTCTGGTTGGGGAATTCGCATCAAAGAGGATGTGCACATGTTCTGATGCCAGAGAGGACGGTTGGTAGAAATCTCTGTGGATTTGCTACAGTCCCCAGAACAGGGATTGAATTATGCACTGAAGCTGCTTCTGTAAACTGCAGGAGACAAAGAGAATAAGTGGCAGTGCAACATCTCATAATCAAAGCCTGGCAGGGTTATTTGCAGCAGTCTCTTGGAAGCTGTCAGGGGATTAAGAGGAGGGACGTGTCAAGGTACCCTCACTGAAGGGACAGAGCAGAAGTTGGTTTTGTTTGCTTTTAAGCCTGTCACCTCAACTGCACTTTTCCTGAGAAAAATATCTGTGTAGTACACAGGTGTACAGCATCGTGATGGGCAGAGAAAAGTTTCCTTAGTTTTTGCACAGCATTAGAGAAACAAAATACTGAGTGATTTCATCTAATTTTATTTGGTTTTGATGTGCAGGTGCCGAACGAGATCATGCTGACAGTCTGTGCCATTATCAATCCAAATCCAGCACCATTTATGGCGTCCATAGCTCAGGAAGATCTAGTTGAGAGGGAAAAGAAAAAAAAAAAAAGAGAGAAGAATGAAAAGTAGCGTATGTCAGAAGAAGGTTTTTATATAATCAATCAAGAAATATGGAGGCTTATACAAAAAAAAAAAAAACAATCCACTTTCTTGCTTTGAACTTTTTAACAGCTGCCCACCTTGACCTGCAGGGAAATTCTCCCAAACTGTTACCATAAATAAGTGTTCTCATCACAAGCATATCAAGCTAGGTTAAAGGCAGAAAGGCAATCTGATAATCTGAATAGGCTCCTTTCCACCCTCATATTTATTGCTAAAGCTCTACAACAAATGCAGGTGAAGCTTTTGATCCCTAACTGGTTGGGGTCAAGTCTCCTTCTTCCCGTTACAGCCACTGAAGTCCAGTAATTGTGATCTGTTGGTAAGGATGCAGTAACGAAACATCGCTTTCCAAAACATAGTATTTTGGGGTGGTTTTGTTCTTTTTTTTTTGTCAAAAATACTTAGTCTTAATGTAAGAAATTGATACTGGACACACAAAAAAATAAAGATCAAATTTACTCAGTAAACAACTGATGGAGCCAGAATAAAATCTGTGCATAAAAACACTTGCCAGTAAGCTTTAAACTGTATTCAGTGAAAACAGCTGAAGAGTCCTCAGGCATACAGAAGGCTCTGAGAAATCCAGGGGGGGACAGCTACACTCATGAGATGTTGCTCCGAGCCTCTCATCCAGGTTGGGTCTTGGAAAGCGAGCAGAGCAACCCGTCACAGTACTCGTCTCAGCAGTGGTCTCTCTGCTTTTGCCAATTCCGTGCCTTAGCACCAAATGAAAGGGGAACAAGACCAACAGGCAGGCATGTGTATGCGTTCACACCCCCCGACACATACACACGGACACACTACAACAGTTTTGGGCAGAAGACAAAATCCTGTTCCATACTGGGAGAAGAAGATGCTCAAAGGTGCAGTATGGAAGAAGCAGAGACACAGAAGAACTGTTTATCATGAACTAAGTAGTCAAAAAAGCCAACTATACACAAAAGACAAACAGAATTAACAGTGATTTTTCTGATGTCAGCTTTTTCCCTCAGAGTGGTTTAACTCACCATAACTAAATGTCAAAGATACTGCATTTCATTAGGGTTACACCTTGTGTAACTCATCAGGCAGGGTTTAAAAAAAAAACCTTCCATGTCTCAAGAGATGAACCAGAAAACAATGCTAAGGCTTTATTCAGTTCTGGCTGTAGAGACAAAAATCAAGCCAGCCCGAAACCCCTGGCAATGTAACAGAACCAAGGCCAGAGACTACAGCAGGCCCCACAACGCTCCATCGTGCAGTGGCACATCACAGCCGCTGAGAGAGGAGGCCTGCCTTGGGCCAGGCTCCGTCCCAGGGAGGACCAACCTTTTCCACCCTTGGCTCTGGGGCAAGCTGTTTCTACAGGGAAAAGCAGAGTTTCACTCATACCAGCCAGTCTTAACTGCAATTTGCCTTAGAAGAACGGAGCACAGCAGCTGCCAGTAGAAAACACCTGTTACTGAAACACTATTTTAAAGTCATTGTGGTTCTCTTCTTCACCCACGGTCACCATCAACACTCCACACTCTTGTTTATCCCACTCACAAGGTATTTTTTGTAGTAGGACACTGGACTTATGTTCTCACTTGCCAGCTATTCTTTCTTCTTACCTCCCTCTTTACAATTTAGGTTGGGTCCCTTCATTAAAGCATTTTGCTTCTGTCCAAGTCCACATATTCTAATTAGTTCCATTTTTTTTACTTCCTTTCACTTCAAGTCACTGTTCTCCACTCTCACCTTCAGCCTCTTACTTAGGCTTGTTTGCAGATACATCTCTGCCATTATTTCCTACAAACTCACTACTCACCTTTGTGTTCTTGATCTCTTCCTTCCTTTAGTGCTTCCTTACGCTATAGCTCTCGGTAAAAGTCTTCTTCTAGGGGGCAACAAGAAAACATCTTTGTCCTTCAAGCTTACATCTTGTAACGCTATTTCATCAACTGCTTCAAAAAAGCCAATTCTGTTAGTGGTTTCCTTGGAGGCTGTTTTACACTCTCTGTAAGGCAACCAGGGGCACTGACAAGTAAATAACAAGTAAACAGTGCAAAAACGTGCACCGATGCAAAAGCTTCTGGTTTTATTTACTTTTATAATTAGCACTCAAAGTTATTCTGCCATCTCCCAGTAATTTCATGTTAGGCTTTGTAATTTTACCTTCCTCTTAGGTTTACCTGTAGTTTAACATTCAAAGTACGGTTGTTGCACAGAATACCTCAACAGACTTGTATTAAAAATGCTCTTTAAAATTCCAAAGCTTTGAACTAAAGAAATATCTCAAGAAGTTTTCATGGCAAGTTCACCTCAGTTGGTTCAATTCAGCTGCAGTTAGATGTACCTTTTCAAATAATGGAAAAAACTGTAAAGGGGTCAGACCCAATCAATACAGTTGTTCAAACAGAATTTCAGGCACTGTGATGTGCGTATTTTTTGTGCTCTTTCTTTGTACTGCTCCGCTATGAAGAAAGGTTGCTTTTGCTACTAGAGCAATACAAGTCTTAGCCTTTTGAATACAGCCAAACAACCAATGGGAATGTTTACTAGGTGTGGGAAATATAGCAGTTTTTCATGTTTTTCTTGTGCATGGCTTTGTTCTTCGTATACTATGCAATACATCGACACACACACAGAGCACTAACACTTTAAAATACCCGAAGGCAGACATAAATCAGAGGGGTAACATCAGATCATGCCTTCTATACCTTCTGACACTAAGTAAATCTGGTCTTTCCTTCGTACAACATCCTCAAGTTAATTGCTAAGACATATGGGAAATACGTGCGTTTACAGAGGAGAACAGATGCTGATATACAATACATAGGCATATACCTGAAGATCTGGAAATCAGATGAGTAAATGGTGCAGGTGGAAAAAGAACGGTGCAAACAATACCAGGGCACATTGGGAGAGCCCTGCTTTCTCAAAACACCAACCCCTCCCTCCAGAGGCTACCGGGCTCCTGAGACCTTTAACAATTTTTTTTTTTTTTTTTAAATAGCAGTACAAAAGTTTAGTAATATCTTTCGGTAACTTTTAGTTCCACACATAAGCAACTTTGCAGAATATAATCTCTTAATTACAGTTGTTTCCTGAAAAACCTTTCTATCTAGGATTTTTTCCCCAACTGTTCCAAAACAGCCTGGATGCCTCTAACTACTGCTACTTGTCCCGTTCTTCAAAATAAATAGCTTTATATAGACGTACAAAGTCAAGCAACAGCTCTGTAGCTCGACAGGACTTCCTAGCCACCCGGCAATACATACAAACCCAAAATAACAGTAGCGAAAAACAGGGGGAGGGTGAACGGGTAGCGTTATGCAAGTTCAAAAAGGTGAAAGCAGTGCTATTCATGAGGATCAGGCTGGAGGTTTATAAACTCAGCTGTGCAATAAAATTTTAATAACTTCAGTTGAAGAAATTGAAAACATGTATATGGGAAGAGAAGTCAGTCTGCATAATTTTTGCTTGGTATAACATTACAAAACACTAATTAGAAAACAGCACCTTCAAAAGAAGAACTGATGCTGCTTTCTAATGAGTTTCTCTTTCTTTAATTAGAATTAGTCCCAAACGCTTAAGCTGCTTAACAGGCAGAGGGAAAAAAAAAATAAAGCTACTTTCTGACCAAAATGATATTGATCTGCAAATAAAGACAGGGTTTTTTCCTACTCTTAATACTGGAGGTGTAGTGTGTAACACCTACAAAATAGCATTTTGCTTAAAAGAAACAGAACTGAAAAAGGAGATCAACCTACAACAAACACTGTATGCGTATGAAACTTAGCCCTAATTATTTAAAAACTGTACCCACCCCCGCAAAAAATATGGTCACTGGAGAACAGCATTTCACATATTTAATAAAAAGTTTTGGAAGAAAAATTATCCTGATAATTTTTTCCCCAAATATGAGATTAACAACGGACTTTAGAAAGATTAATTTTGTTAAAAACATTAATGGTATAACTATTTAGGGCAAAATCCTTCTCTTTCACGCAAGCTTGAATGAGCAGATTTTGTGTGTGATCAAAGGAAAGAAAACTAACACCTCCCACCCCCTGCACAGCAAAAGCACCTGCACCCTTTTCCCTGCACGGCTGGGCCAGCAGACAGGATTCAGCAGTTCAGGAACCCATGGGCTGGGCTCCTCACCCACCAATTACGGCCACACGCTCTTCCTTCCTGCGTAACAAAGCTTCTGGAGAAGGAATGCAGTTGCGCTGAACCAGAAACATGCGGTCAAAGGCTCCTTTGTGTGCCGGAGGGACAGAACGAGCACGTCATAAGCAGCTCAGCTCTGAATTCCTTTTGCACACATCTGAAGGTCAAGTGCTCATATTCTCAAATAGTCGCTCTCAAGTTCGCAGAGTCAATGCTGAGCCCCAGAAAGACTTCCATCTGCTTCTTTACATTTTGTTCTAGAGATTATGTTTCAGAAGAATGAAACATTTCCACTGGTCTCCATCGAACTGATGTGGTTTGAGGGAACAGCTACAGCGTAAATCACTGCTGCCACCAAAATTTGCTTCACCCGTTGGCTCTCGGGTCAACACCCCATCCACAAACAGAACACATCTTACTATGCGATGCCTCCAGGGCTGGCTTGTTTGGTTTTAAATTTAAGTTACTTCTGAATCTTTATTTCACCAGAAACTCAAGGGCTAAGAATGTGTCAGACAGACGTATGTATCTACGAGACAGAAAGGACAGTATTGTCGTCATTGTGTTTAGCAGATAATTCTGAAAAATCTTTCTATTCAAAAATAAAGGCAGACTTAATGCTAAGAAGCATTTATTGAAAAAAACCTAGAAAATAAAAATGAAGCTATGGTGTAGGGGGAACCTGATCCAAATCCCAGTGAAATACGTGCTAACTGGGAAAACTTCAGTGGGATTTGAACCAAAGAAGAGCAAAACGCGGTAACAGCACAAACAACTCTGAATTTTCAACCCTACGGACACTGGTAAGAGAGCAGACACGACAGAGGCAATAGGAGGCAGTTATGTTAATATTTTAATCTGTACATATACCATTTTCCAGACTGTTACATTTTATTTAAATTAATGTTTTCTTGCAAAATATTCATTTATGCTTTCAAAACTTTTTATAAAGGCAAAAATAAATCATTTTGGCAAAAGGTTTTGAAGCTGATACTGGCAGTATTGAGGTAAAATAGATTGCATTAGCTAAATATATTCCTTTAAGAACAGTTCCGAGTACAGAGTTAATATAATATAATTTGTCTTAAAGTCTGAAACTTGAAATTCAATCAATGTCAACAGGTTTGTAGCTATTACTTGAATACAGCAAATGAACAAGTTAGTGGTTTCACAAAATACTGCAGAAATATCTCAGTCATTTCTCATCCAGAGCTGAACTCAAATAGTAATTACACAACACTGGGAAATTTTTGCATGTCTGGCATTCAATGCATACACAGGTTTTTTCAAGCAAAGCAGTTGCAGCAATTAATTTAATCTTACCTTCTCCTTACATAACGAGTTCACCCTTTGCCCTATACATACGTAAAACACTGAATTTCAAAGTTTGGCAAAGTTAAGCACCAGGTGAACATATATACGAGATTAGCAGGTGCCACATTACATTAGTTTTGCTGTTTCCAGGATAAATACTAGTCAATACATCATATTGTAATGTTTACTGAAAAAAAAAAAAATCAAAAGAAAAATATATATTTACTAGTAAAATTACACATTCTATTATTTTTATTGCTTATTTCACATATTTCAATTGTTTTCTTCTTTCACATCTCAACTTCCAAAAAAATATAATTTGTTAGCTGTTTGTTACTGAGGGGACAGCACTATGTCAAGAGCAACCTAGCATACTGTGCATTGATATCAGCAAGTTAATCATATGGGATCAAAAAAGAAAATGGGAGTTAAAATTGGCTTTCATTATGGCTTTTGTGGGAAATTTAAGCTATACAGTGGTTACTGATATTTAGAAATTCAAGCTAAAAGCTCCTTGCAAAGTATTATTTAATGGGCAAGAGGGTGGTTGATCAACTCTACAAAAATATTCAACCCAAAACACCCCTTTGGCAAACCTCTCGCTTGCGTTAGCTCTACCCATACCCTATGAATGTGCTTCTAGGTTTTTTCAAATTTACATTTTTTTCATGAAACTTTACATTGTGCATCTGAGCCTGAGGGGGAAGTAACAGCATCTTTTAACAACTACGCAAGTAGTTTATCTTAAAATGAATTCAGCCCTTGATTTAAAAAAAATTCTAAAATACATTGTTCTAAAAATACATTGTCAGTATTTTACAGAGTTTATTAAAAGTGCCATTTATTCATACAAAAAGTCTGAACTAAACTGAAGTAAAAATAAAATGGTTTGCAATTCTCTTCATTTTCACAGAAAATCCCCCTGTTATTCTCTGAATGTATTTCCAGAAGAACCTGTCATCGGCCAGTGAGCATCTTCACAGAAAGCTGGTAATGAATCTCCTCTTTCTTCCACGCGGCGTCACTAAGTGGGATTTGCTTTGAGTCCTCTGTCAGTGTTCACTTACTGCTTTGGCTAGCATGAAGTAAAACAAAACATGGTTAAATATTAAAGCAAGTACACTAATGCCAAGCAGTAAGCACATTCAGGAAACATTTTTTTATTAAAGATTTCTGCAGTTTGGTGGAATGAACAATTCATACAGACACATAAAGCAAACAATTATCTCATGATGACATTGCTGCTGAAACTCCGGTGTACTCTGCATGTTGCTGGTTATTGCAATTACTTTATTGATAATTTTCCTGAAGAAAATGTAGGTTTTAATATATATATGTGTGTGTGCGTGTGTAAATACATATCTATACATACACATGTATGTGTATTTATACAGGCATGTGACACACATGTTTTTAAGTCAGTCTGGAATCCAGAATGGTTGGGGTAGGAAAGGACCTCTGAAGGTCTTCTGGTCCAAGCCCCTGCTCAAGTCTAATACTTTTGGACGGTACAGTTATTTTTCTGGGTTCTTGAGGCCACACATGGGTACCCTATTCATAGACAAAGATCTCATGTGATAGTGATAATTAACTAGCATATCCCTGGATATAACAGTAGGGTCAAGTGTTATTCAGACACAGCAAAGACAGTAGAATCTTGTAGAGGCTCCTAATATCTATACAACTCTCTTGATGGAAATGTGTTATTTTTCACGGGCCTCATTGGAGGCAGGTCACTGCCTGTTTGGGCCTTACTGGTATGTGCTCATTTTTATTTGGATTTTTATTTTTTGCACAGATATTTGACTCATATTAGTGACAATGAAAACAAAGGTATCTAAAGATTAATGCTGTTAAAGGTAGTCGCTTTATGAACCCTCTTTTATCTTATTGTCCAACATCAGGCAATAAAATTAGGCCAAAGGAAATAAAAAAGGTGAGAATAATTTCAAAGGAAACTATGGAAGCATTTTAATACCTGAAATGGCAAAATAACCTAATTGGAGACAAAAATCAAGTCTTCTGTTAACACAATTCAATGAAAAACACAAAGGCATGAAAAAGTGAAACACGATATTGTAGAATTAATTATAAAGGGCCAAATTTTCAGCTCACCTCAATTAAGACATCAGTGTTAGTTCATGTGTAAGATACCAGCCCATAAACAAACCCTCTGTTTATACAATTTTTTTTGTGCTTTGGATTCTCTTGTGTAGCCACTGTATATGCCAGGCGCAGGCAAAAAATACCTATGCACCCCTATGGTAGCCACAGGAGTACACAACGCTAGCCACCGGACTACAAACCACTGCTGAAAATCTGGCCCCATGCTAAGGAGAATACAGATGTCTCTTTCCTCCACCACGGTAAGATTACGGAAGCATCTTATCTGTAGAGTGACAGCAGTTATTTGAAGACTTTATCAGCCCACGTGTTAGCTCATTAGAAGCAATATTTAAAAGATTAAAAGGTTTCTGAAAAATAAATGCTTGTGTTCCCTTGGCTCTAATTTAGGGTTAGTAAAAGTGTTAAAATTCAGCAAGCCACAGCAAAGGTACAATGGCAAATCAGACATGCCAAGAGCAGTTAGTTCTTACTTTTAAGGTGTTTAAACAAATGTGTAGTGAAATCCATTGCTTAAGGGGGAGTGAGGTGGCTGTGGTACAGAAGGTGAGGGTGCTTTAGATGGATAAGTCAACTGCTGAGCTAGAAGGGATCACACACAGGAATTAGGCTGCACAGTCAAACATTCATATTGTAACAGAGGCACCTTAATTTGCTATCATGTGAACAGGAAACCTGATTAGTAAGGCAATAAACTGTTACACTATTTTCATTACATGGAACACAATTTAAACAACACTTCTACCTACTGTTTTTTTTTTTCTATTAGATGCATAAGTTACGCAAATAAACATTCCTGTTTTGATGAGCATATGGATGATCTATCTCAAGACGAAGTTTAACGGAATATTTTAAAGCACACAACACTGATATACCCTAATCCTGCCCTGCTTTTAAAACTGCAGCTCTGGAACAGCACCTGTATTTGCTAATTTGATTTCAAGGTTTCACCGAGGTTGTACAGGTTTTCAACATTTCCTTTGTTATATGCCAATGAGCGGAAACAAAGATAATATATAGAAAAATCACCCCCAAAAATACATATGCATAGAACATTTTGCTTAGTACAGTGCACAACACAGCAAAAACATCTTCAGATCTCAGCTTGAAACTTCAGGATAAAGAACACAATGATTGAAACTGTCCTTGTGTATAAAACAGAGTCATGGGATAGTATTAGAAGACAACAATCATAAAACTAAAGAAATTGAAACTCAGTCTTCAATTTTGCTTTTACATTTTGGAGGGCCAAAGGCAGACCTATTTCCAGACCAGAGAATTTAGGAAATGACTTCCTGATACTCCTGCATTTGATTTTACTCTTTCAGATTCTTGGTACAAGAATTCAATTTAGGAGGCTGATCTCTTACTAGGGACAGAGGAATCCCAAAATACCACTTTACAAGGATTAGACAAATGCACAATTAATTTTAAAAGTTATTTATATTATCATAGCATCATATATTATCATGCTTCTTCCTCCCCAAATGGGAAAAGTTAAGCTTCAGTCTTTTTCATAAGCAAATCTTTATAAAAAAAATCCAGACATTTAGTTTTGGATTTTCAGATATGGTCTGCTTCGTCAACAAGGACCAAGTGATAACTCATATTTTAAAAATCAAACTGCAAAAATAAGAATGTCAAAGAATCTGTAAAATCAGAATAAATGAGAATGTATAATCAGCTGTGCAAAGCATAAAACGATTTTTCTTAATCACTTGAGATTATCAGAAAATAGGCCATAACTAAAAAACCTGAACTCTTTTTATGGTTTGTATATTTTCTATCAAAACCAAACCACTCTAGAGCTTTTTTTTTTTAAATTCCTTGAAAGATGTTTGTTTTGAAAGGTGTAAGTAATAACTGAAATCAAAGCAAGACACATTCAAGACCAGGTTGGATGAGGCTCTGAGCAACCTGATCTAGTCGGGGATGTCCCTGCTCCTTGCAGGGGGTTGGACTAGATGGCCTTTGAAGGCCCCTTCCAACCAACACCATTCTAAGATTCATTCTATGATTCTATGTTACAAAAAGTGAGTATTTGAGATACAAATGTGGCAGGGAAAACTGTGCATGGACATAAATGTTCAGGCTTCCTTAAAAAATCAAACACTTGGCTACAATGCCAAGGGGTTTTTTAAGTGTCTAAAAGACAAAAGAGCTAGCTGCCATACTTCACAAAGAAAATCAAATTAAAAATCATCTTGCAACTGACTGAAAATTTCCTCAAGCAGCATTTAAACATTTCAATGCCAATACACATTTTAACTGTCTCTATGGGGAGAACTAAAGAATTAAGAAGATTTCTGTGGTTACATATAACTAAGAATACATGGTGATTACACTTTTGAAACAATTACAATTAAAAAATTAAAATAAAATAAAAAAACCTGCAGTAATGAAAACATAGCTACTACATTCACTATACAACATTAAAAGATCAAACATATTTCAGTAGTGTATATTTACTGTGACTTCACACACACCCAGCAGTAAGTGAACTGGCCACGTGAAGACTCTTTAGTATGGCAGGCACTCTGCTCTTGTTCCGATACAGAGAAATGAATAATTTCAAGTATAGGCTGCATTCATCTTGGTTGGTCTTAGCTTTGGTGCTAAATTTTCCCAGGAGAAGCTAGAAGTCACGTGGCAAAATGCTGTGTTGGTTCATACCTCCTGAAACACAAAGTCCCTCTCTGTAACCGAAGTGTGCGAGTCCCTGTTACAAGGACCCCGTTACTGAAACTGGGACCAGGCTGCCTGTGGAGAAACCATTTTGATTCACAGATGCCTAAAGGTCCAAAAGGTTACTCCTGAAATGCTCCCAAGGTTTTACAATTCTGGGGTTTTTTTGTTTGTTTTGGTTTTTATAACGTCTGGCCTCCTCAGTGAACCATTTTATCCCTTCCAGTCAGTTAAATTACCTACTGAACCTCTCCAAGGTCTCAAGATCTGTATACTGAAAATGTATTCCATCCCCTCAAAATCACATTTCCCTCAAGTTTAGCTGCCACTGCATCCATGAGTATACAGCCACATTCAATCAACAGTCTGTTACTACAGATGCATGTTATGCATCTGGATATTGGAATAATCTGTCTTTAATAGGAAGGTCTTAAGGGCTTCTGTGGCAAGTGCCATAAGTTTAATCTGACAACTTCAGATGAGAAATGTGCGTATTTTTTCTCCATCATAGCTGAAGTTTCCATTATTTCCATTCTCCACTGGAACAGTGAACTGTGCCAGTTATAAATGGCCAGTCAGATACTTGCCAGAATAGCTGCTGCATGTATTACTGAGTGATACAAATCTCTTGACATTTCTTGCTTATTTCAACTATAAAGCAATGAAGAGTGAAATTATCACTTTTAGTAACATATTGCGAAGGATCTATTAATTTCCAGGCATCAAGCAAGATTCACGCACGACTGTCTTGCTCTGACCTCTAATCTTGGTCACCAGACAGAAACATCCAAATACCCATTTTGCAACGTCTTTTTCAGCCTGCTGTCATACAGCTCAAGCTGCAAATGACTGAACTCTAATCTCAATCACTGCACTAGGGAATCTTTCTGTTAAAAAAAAAATTAAATCCCTTTGTCTTGATTTTTTTAAGCCACTGATCAATTTACTTTTTAAAAATGATTACAAAAATACCTCATTTAATATAATTATTGGGGATGCACTGAAAATGTTGAATTTTTAGGACTATTAGTAATAGCAAATTTCAAGCTCTGAATTTACTGATCGTACTATTTAGTCCCCTCCACCCTATCCATTAGAGGCCAAATACTCAATGTAAATCTTTAGTCTCTCTAAATTAGTTATCCATAAACACTTTTCGCTAGTTTGAATACGAATGACAAACTCTCTCTTATGCCAGAAGTTCAGCAACAAGCCCACACAACTTTAGAAGCTGATAAGAAATAGCGGTTATTTTGTAAATAAGTAAATATTACCTGCTACCTCCTTGCTCCTCTGAGAGGCTTCAGAAGCCAAAGCATATGATATGGTAATGATGCGCTCCTGCTCTTGCAGCTGTGAATCTAAATCAACTGAGTTGTGTTTGTCCTGGGCAACAGTAGGCTGCAGATTGTGCATACTAGTGGGAAAGTGCAAAACAACATTAACATTTGCAAACGCAAAGAAGAATCCACCATGTAGATGAGAACAAGCTTGAATTCATACAGCAGTGTACAGATCTCATCTATCAAGCTCTGAATTTTATCAAACTTCTTTAAAGTATCATTAGATATTGCATGTAAATGACTACACCACACAAAGACAAATGATGCAGCCACGACGCTTTCAGTCACAATTTCAGCATAGCCCTAAGTACATCTGAAAGTCCTTTGTTGTAAACACGCTGTTTACATGAAAGCACCACTATAAAACGTTCATAGAATGGTTAGGGTTGGAAGGGATCTTTAAAGGTCATCTAGTCCAACCCCCCTGCAAGAAGCAGGGACATCCCTGACTAGATCAGGTTGCTCAGAGCCCCGTCCAACCCAGCCTTGAATGTTTCCAGGGATGGGGCTTCCACCACCTCTCTGGGCAACCTGTTCCAGTGTTCTACCACCCTCAGTGTAAACAATTTTTCCTAATATCCAGTCCAAATCTACCTCTCTCTAATTTAAAACCATTACCCCTTGTCCTATCACAACAGGCCTTGCTAGAGAGTTTCTCCCCACCATTCCTGTAGGCCCCCTTGACGTATTGGAAGGCCGCTATAAGGTCTTCCCAGAGCCTTCTCTTCTCCGGGATGAACAGCACCAACTCTCAGCCTTTCTTCATAGGAGAAGTCCAGCCCTCTGATCACCTTCATGGCCCTCCTCTGCACCTTCTCCAACTGGTCCATGTCCTTCTTACGTTGGGAGCTCCAGAGCTGGAGACAGTACTCCAAGGGGGGTCCCATAAGAGTGGAATAGACAGGGAGAATCACCTCCCTCAACCTGCTGGCCACACTTCTTTTCATGCAACCCAGAATGCAGTTGGCTTTCCGGGCCGCAAGGGCACGTTGCTGGCTCATGTTGAGCTTCTCGTCCACCAATACCCCCAAGTCCTTCTCCTCAGGGCTGCTCTAAATCCATTCTCCGCCCAGCCTGTATTTGTGCCTGGGATTGCCATGACCCATGCGCAGGACCTTGCACTTGGCCTTGTTGAAATTCATGAGGTTTGCGCAGGCCCACCTCTCCAGCCTGTCAAGGTGCCTCTGGATGGTACCCCTTCCCTCCAGCGTGTTGACGGCACCACACAGCTTGGTGTCATCAGCGAACTTGCTGAGGGTGCACTTTACCCCACTGTCCATGTCACCCACAAAGATGTCAAACAGCACTGGTCTCAATACTGACCCCTGAAGAATGCCACTCATCACTGGTCTCCTCTTGGATATCAAGCTGTTGACCACAACTCTGAGTGCCACCATCCAGCCAACTCCTTATCCACTGAGTGGTCCGTCTGTCAAATCCATGTCTCTCCAGTTTAGAGAGAAGGATGTCGTGTGGGACAACGTCAAATGCTTTGCACAAGTCCAGGTAGATTATATCCATTGCTCATCCCTTGTCCACTGGTGCTGTAACCCCGTCACAGAAGGCCATCAAATTGGTCAAGCATGATCTGCCCTTAGTGAAGCCATGTTGGCTGTCACCAATCACCTCCTTATTTTCCATGTGCCTTAGCATGGTTTCCAGGTGAATATGCTCCATGACCTTGCCAGGCACAGAGGTCAGACTGACCAGCCTGCAGTTCCCCAGGTCTTCCTTATTTCCCTTTTTAAAAATGGGGCTTACGTTTCCCCTTTTCCAGTCATTGGGAACCTCACCAGACTGCCACGACTACTCAAATATGATGGACAGTGGCTTGGCAACTTCATCCGCCTGTTCCCTCAGGATCCGTGGATGCATCTCATCAGGTCCCATGGACTTGTGCACCTTCAGGTTCCTTAGATGTTCCCAAATCTGCTCTTCTGCTACAGTGGGCGGTTCTTCATTCTCCCAGTCACTGCCTTTGCCTTCTGCCTTTGCGTGATGTGGCTAGAGTCCTCATTAGTGAAGACCGAGGCAAAAAAGTCATTGAGTACCTCAGCCTTCTCCATGTCCCAGATAATCAGGTTCATTTCCTTCCTGAGAGTGTCCACATTCTCCCTGATCTTCCTTTTATCCCCAACGTACCTAAAGAAGCTTTTCTTGTTGCCCCTGACATCCCTGGCCAGATTTAATTCTGTCACAGCTTTAGCCTTCCTTACTGGATCCCCGGCCGCTCAGATAATCTCTCTGTATTCCTCCTAGGCTACCTGTCCTTGCTACCACCCTCTCTAGGCTTCCTTTTTGTTTTTCAGTTAGTCCAGGAGCTC
Organism: Chlamydotis macqueenii; assembly: GCF_036417535.1. Taxonomy (NCBI): domain Eukaryota; kingdom Metazoa; phylum Chordata; class Aves; order Otidiformes; family Otididae; genus Chlamydotis; species Chlamydotis macqueenii. The sequence goes on along the minus strand of NC_141560.1, from coordinate 55,747,157 downwards.
CTTGTTCATCCATGCAGGTCCTCCTGGTGTTTTTGCCTGACTTTCTCTTCACTGTGATGCATCGCTCCTGAGCTTGGAGGAGGTGATCCTTGAATATCAACCAATTTTCCGGGGCCCCTCTTACCTCCAAGGGCTGTATCTCATGGTACTTTGTCCAGCAGATCCCTGAAGTGGCCAAAGTCTGCTCTCCTGAAGTCCAGGGTAGAGAGCTTGCTGCACGCCATCTTCACTGCCCTAAGGATCTTGAACTACACCACCTCATGGTCACTTGCAGCCAAGGCTGCTCTTGAGCTTCACATTCCCCACCAGCCCTTCCTTGTTGGTGAGAACAAGGTCCAGCATAGCACCTCTCCTCATAGGCTCCTCTATCACTTGGTGAAGGAAGTTATCACCCACACATTCCAGGAGCCTCCTGGATTGCTTCTGCCTTGCTGTGTTGTCCCTCTGACAGATATTGGGGTGGCTGAAGTCCCCCACGAGGACCAGGGCTTGTGAGGCAGCTCCTATCTGCCTACAGAGGGCCTCACCCGCTCGGTCCTCCTGGTGAGGTGGCCTGTAACAGATCCCTACTGTAATGTCGCTTGTCCCTGGTGTCCCGTTAATCCTGACCCATAAGCTCTCTGTCAGCTCCTCATCCATCCCCAGGCAGAGCTCCATGCACTCCAGCTGGTTGTTGTCATAGAGGGCAACACTTCCTCCTTGTTATTTATTTGAAGTTGTTAATAAAATTTCTTGTTAGTGCCTGGAGAAAAAGGTATAACCTGGCGGTACTCAGGCACAGCCTCTTTAATTGTCTTTCAAAGAGACAGCAGACACTTGAGGTAATCAAATTCTTGAAACTGAGTGTTTCAGATTACTCTTCATTAGCTGTAAGTAGCCAAGTGTTCCTTCAGAAGAACTCTGGCTCTTTGGAGACAACAGAAACTTGCTCTCACACTGACTTTTCTTCTCCTTTTGGCCAGATCTGTGTCTTTCCTTCCTCATTGCTCTCACCTACAAGTTGCTTGGTAAAGACTCACTACTATTTTAGGATGCTCTGAACAGGGAAATAGACATATACAAAATTTGTCATTATCTCTGTTTTAAAAAGGAGCTGTAAGTATACTACATAAATTATATGTACATTTTCTAAAAGCTACAAGTTACACTTAGATAATTCAATAGGAATTAGACTGTTGGATGAAGTTAGTTCCCAATGTTTAGCACCAGCCCCTATGTAAGAATTGAAAAAAACCTGACCTTGATTTAGTAAGAATGTTCTTTATCTTTTCTGCTTTACGCTGCCTGGCTGCCAGTTCTTCTGTAGAAAGAGGCTCCTCTGGTTCCAGTTCAACATAGCGTTCTGGAATTGGAACTTTCTCAGGTTTTGACAACTGGAAAGAAAGCAAGCATCAAGTTTTTAACAACAAAGACTTTTTAAAAATTGAAATAAATTCTCCTTAATGGAAGAACACAACGAAAAGAATAAAGCATGCGTTTTCACAGTCAATACATGTACCTGATGCTAAACGGTCCCTCTGGATATGAGCTGATGACCTTTTAAACAGTGTCTTTTCCCTTTGATTCATTTTACTTTAGAAGACAGATCGAACAAATATTAAAGGGGATTACAAAAGAAATTAGAATCAACAGGGAACCTTTCTTCAGCTCAGGCTTAGAGCCCAAAGTAGGACGCTGCCTAAAGCTGTTGCAGTAGAAACAAGCAACCACTACAAGACTGACTGGACAACCTGAGATTTTAATGTAATGATATTTATGCCATGCCAGTGAGGACTTCCTACAACTGAAATGAAATATAAATTTTTAATCTAGAGCAGCACTTAGGATATCGTTCAGTGGTGGACTTGACAGTGTTAGATTTATGGTTGGACTCGATGATCTTTAAAAGGTCTTTTCCAACCTGAATGATTCTGTGACTCTATCATTCTTTTGAGACTGAATAATCTTCTTGAAAACCAATGATTATTATATAGAACAGACTGCTTTTGAAAAGCACAAATAGAGGATGTGTGAATAAATAAAAATAAGTAAAGGGGAACTACTCTTTCTTCTACCCTTTGGATTTTTGTTAAGACACTCATGAGTTTTTAAAAATAAAAGTTTTAAGTAAAAATAATCCTAAATTTTTCACCACTGAACTTAATCCACACTAATTCAATGGCATATTAAAGTGGCCTGACCTAACTCCCAGTGATTAGGCTCAGTAACTCACAGGCAATCCTAGGCCCAAGGCATACAATACTGTCATTGGCACTCAGAACCACACTGAAATCACAACTTCAAATTTCTTATACTTCCTTCTCAGTAAACCCAAGGCCAATGCTTCCTGAAAAATCCTCATGTTCTACTACACTTCCTTACCTTCAAATCCAACTCCTCTCTGGAGCTCTGCAGCTATACAGATATTCTTTTTTTTTTTTTTTAATTTATGTATCTGTCTCCATACTGTAACCAACCTAGACCAGCTCATCCTGCCACTTCCAGAATAACAAACTCAGTTATCATGTGAACAACAGATTTATTGGCCTTTAAAGACACAACTGAGCACATTTCCTTATGAGGCACAGAAGTGCCTGCCAGGTGAAGAGGATGGATATATGAAATGGAAAAGGAAAACCTCAGTAACCTGAGAAAGAAGCATTACATTCAGAGCTTCAGATCTACTTCAGTTACTCTAAGTAAGACAGAAAAGCCTATAAGCAAAAATGTTTCCTATCCTAGGATGAAGGTGCTAATTTGGATGTCTGAAGGGATTCATGTAGCCCTGGAGACCTTCTGGAGAAGATTTTCATAGCAGAGTGCAACAAGGAAAGGTAACACAACAAAAGTTTTTGTTTCTGTTTCTGAAGCTTACAGGGGCACTGCATTTTCTGTAGAACATATACAAACATAAATTGAAAGATACATTAATTCACAGAGATCAACAGATAGTGGCTCATACACTCAACCTCTTACAAATATCTCTATATAAAACGACACATTGCCAACAGCTTTCAGAAGAGCAGAGGTACTTACTACTCTAATTATCATTAATATTTACTGATTTTCCATGTACTATGGCATTTTACACAATGCATAGCATCTACTGAAATCTTTCCACTTGCTATGTTCTTTCTTTTCCACCAGATGGCTCAATCGCATTTCAAACAAATACTTTACTGAAGTTACTACAGCTGAAAAAAGACCTAGTGCCTACAACATAAACTAAGTCATTTGACAAGCCGACAGAAAGATGTTTTCTGTTTTGACCAGGATGAAGTAGCACTCCCTCTTCTCTACCATGTTTTGCCTGTCAAAATGAAGAGTAAGGTAGCTGTGGGGAACTAACTTTTACTTGATTGCTGTTTCTTAATTTCAAATACTCTTGATGTTGTCTTCTCTTTTTTTTTTTCCCCATGTATATAACACTGCCTAACTTAATCACTTTTTCCTCCATAAAGCCTGAGATGTATCTTTCAAACAGTAGAGACAACCTTGCAATTTCTTCTCTCCATTAAAACACAATACGAACATGAACTTTACAGAGACTCTTAAGCACCAGGCCATAAATTTTCAATATCCAAAACATTCCTTTTAGTTAAAACTTCCAGCTAACTTTTGAGAGAAAAGATGAGAATTCACTACCTAAAACTTGGAAAGATTAATATTTTGCAGCACAGAATAGGAGGCAAAAAATTATGAGTGTTACCTCTCTGCTGATATCTAAATCATAGTCTTGAGGCTCCAGATCTGTCTCTGTCACTGCTACTGGCTGAACTTTTAACCATTCATTTTCATCCTTGTTTTCTCCACGAATTGCCCTCTCAAGTAACTGCAAATCAAATTCTTGCTCTCGTTTCCACTGGTAATAGATACAAAACAATTAACAGCATTCAACCATAATGCCAAATTAATCACTTAGCAATGTATATTACTACTGCTGCAAATGCTATATTGCTGAAAGAATCCACAGAGCAAACTCCTTAACTGACAAGAAAGAGAAAATGCAACTGTGTTTCTTGGAACATACGGCTGGGAGATTTGATCCCTAGCTCTGCTGCACAGATTTTGGACTACTATTTAATTTTACAGGAAATGTTCAGCAGTATTAAATTCTAACCAATGTATTAATCATAATTTCATATATGCTGATTAACATGAAACCAGCTACACACAGACATATTTGGAAGCACAGATGTCAATACAAGTCAGTCTGTGGACTGACATACTAGTCCTAGGGATTCTAACCAGGCAGTGCTGTGTGATTTTGAAAGGGTATATATATTGCAGGTTGAGAATTGCAACTTTAAAATTTTATGTATCTTTCTAGAATAATACCTAAAGATTAAAGCTGATAATATTTTACACACTAGCATTAACTTGCCTTGAATTAAAAAATAACAACTTAGTAACTTCCAAGCTCTCTGACTTTACTAAAAGCCGTATCTAGCTACCTGCAAAGATTAAAAAAAAAAAAAAATCTTTCACATTCTGTCTTTACAAGGTAAATACTTAGGAAAGATAAATTCAGAACATATTTAAATTAAGTAGCATAGAGTTCCCAAATCATTGCATAGTAGCTCCTTCACAACTACAGACAATACAGCTGCATATAAACTCGCACTTAAGAACACTACCAGCACTTTTTTGTTCAAAAAATTAAGTTCAGTTGCAGTATCATTCCATCCAGCAAATCTCAGCAACTTTACCATAGAGAGTTGAAACACAATTTTAAAAGCAGTAGAGAAACAGAGGGGACAAAAAGAACACGAACAAAAAAAATCATCTTCTAAGGCATCTGAAGGTATCAATAGGAGAATGTGCCATTCTATGTTTCTTAAAACTACCTCCAGTGTTTCTGTTACAAATCTCTGGCTTGTTTTGGTTGAAGTCTGAACTCCGCATGAAGTCCTCAGACTACATTACACTACTTCCGTTAATAAACCCAACTGAAACCTATTCATGCACAAGCTCTCAATATTCACTCAGAAGATACATATGTTCCATGTATATTAAAGAAGTTAGATAGCTAGAAGGCAATTATATCTCAAAAATTAAGATGTTTCTTTACAGAATTCAAAAGAGAAAAAAAATGTTTTCTCATACGACTACTCCAAACTCATTCTTCTACTCATATTCGAACCAGGCCTGATTGACATAGTATATTTTAAATACACAGTATAATTTTCAAGTTGTTATATATAGGTAAGAAAAACATCAAACCATTATTATGAAGCAGTACTTTTATTGGCTTTGATGTTGCGACTTTTACATTAAGAAGGCATTGTATATAACAAATGAATTCATGTACTGTGATCAATACTTAAAATGTCATACTACACTCGAGAGCTGACCGATTAAAAATTAGAGTTACACATACAATGTATGTTTAAAGCAAATGTTATATACTGAGCAGCACTTCAATTATACATTTATCTGTTCGTCTTTTTGGCCTCTAAATAATTGTAATGCTGTAACTGTGCTATTAAACATGCTTTTTGCATATTGAAGCCCTATAGGTGCAAGAGATGACCTGTACAAAACATTGCTAGGGCTGAAAGATTCTATTTGAATTTTTTACAGCAAGTAAAAGACTAAGATGGCACCCAAATTTATAGATAAAGTATTTGCCACAAATGTTAATAACAAGTGTTACAAAAATGTTTTCATTCGACTTGTGTATGTTATGTGACTCAGGAAACATAAGAAGCTCAGGTTTAGTTCTTCTAATTAAAATATGAAAATAACAGTGATACTATAGTTCTACAGTTCCCAAATATTATGCACTATCTTTAATAAATTTGTGATTGTAAAACAGAAGACAAAACAGATTAATGTCTCCAAGTAGTGCACTCGTATTTACTGGGAAGTAAATACAAATAACTGTACGTAAATTAGTGCTACTGAGAAGTGGGAATGAAAAGCTGAATATTGTATTTTATTTTAATGCTAGCAATTGACACACATGTACTAAATGCAATTAAGCCTGGTAAAAATTGAGTAGTCCAGTTAGAAATTTAAAAAATAACTACAAAATTCTGCAAATCAAAACAAGCAAACAAAAAAAGAGGCATTAGGTATGATGAGTGACGTATCTAAAAGCAAGAGATCTTGTGCAATGAATTAGGTAAAACAAAGTGATCATTCTAAAGCGCTAGTGGACCAAATGAAAAAAAATAAATTAAAGGACCACAGCATAAGTGCAATTACAGTACAATCTTGGTTTAGCACCAAGTGAGCGACTTAGTAATTTCATCAATTAGAATTGCTTCGGTTAGTATCCAAAATGTATTGTTACCAACTTATCGTCTGTACAGCATTAATCTCAGAATGCAACAAAAATCGTTTTCTTCAGCAGCTTAAATTTGAGCCTTATTAGAATATTCTACATTTTGAGCTTCAAATAAAAATTTTATCAATTAAAACACATTAGCTCTTATATAAATTTCTAATCAGCAGGATTAGATTTTAAAACTGATTATCCATTTATCATCTCTCTAAAAAAAACCAAACAAACATCATACTGGTCTGATATTACCACTATTATCTTGCAGCCTAACTTATGAATTAAAAAGAAAACAGCCATGGTGAATAAAAACATTCTAAAAGGCCCATTCCATCATGAAGCAGTTTTAAAACTGTACAAGCTTCTTACACTTTCTAAATACAATTCCAATAAAAAACAATCATGTCTCTGAAATCACTCCAATATACTCATATCTCCACTCAGCACGCTAACCTCTGACCAACTTACCTGCTGAACCTGCTACATATACTGTAACTACCAGTAAAAAAAAGACCATCTGTTACTCACACTCTCTGAACTCATTTTATACTGGACAACACTAATTTAATTAGACTAGAAGCATCACACATACTGAAGTGAAAGTGCTTGCTAGGGAAAAAAAATAAATCCAAAGGTATTTTTAGTTTAGTCCTTTTAAGGCATATCTAACATACTGAGCCTATGTCCGCAGAAACGGGCCTGATGAAAGACCGAGATGAAACAGACTGCCTTTCTCCTTGGCTAAGAGTTCTCTTGCGTTCACGAACTAATGCCTTCTGATGTCGCTTCATTCTTTCCAGTTGTTCCTCCGCACTCATCTTGCCTCTTTGGTGGTCTCCAGAGTATAAACGTTCCAAGGCACTCTTTGGTCTCTCCTGTGGAAGTCATAAGGCACACAAAACACACGTAATTAATACTTTATAAGAAGCACACAAAAAAAATAACTCTTTCTCCTACCTTACTACTAAATTAACACGATTTTGTTCTACAATTTTTGCATTATTTTTTGTATTTCAACTCTATTTTCTACTAATACTGCTGATTTTTGGTTTTAAACCTTGTTTTATAAATGCATTTCAAATGCAGCAAGTTGTCTGTCTGCTTCCTGATTCATTTAAGAAAGTGAAAAAATTGAGATTTTATTACATCACAGGTGTCAGGTCCTCTCCCATGCTACCACAATTCTGCTATGCAAAATACATTCTGGTCTTAACTATTTTGAGCAGTCCAGACATTTGTCTTTAGATGTTAATTTAAAACTTACCTTGGACCTATCCCTTCGAAGTGTTGCATATGATGAAATGGTAGATGATTGGTGCAATCTGGAAGTTGATCCAGACAAACCTTTATCAGGAAAAAGAGAATGCTTTAAAACCAAATGACAGACAAAATGAAGACAAGTGTCAGATATTTTTTAAATTATCATGGTTTTTCTGTGATATTCCAGCTACTATTTTAGCTCATGTTTCACATTTTGCAGTTCAGAAGATCACAAGAGGCATGAAATTTTATTTCAGCCGAAAGTAATGTGTTTCAGATCACTACTGAACAAAATTCAGAAAGATCTGCAATAATTTAGAAAGTTATATTAAATGAGGTATGGAGTGAACTCAGCTGTGCAACAGTAGATTAACTGTACAAATAATCACATCTACAAAGAAAATCAAACCTTAACATTCACAGTTAGAAAGCAAAGAAATGGAAATCGCTAAGAAATGAATTGCTCTTCCCCAAGTATCTTCTCTATCCTCATTTGTGAAACAGTTTCAGGACTGTAGCACAGTGGGGATGGAGTGTCAAGTCACATGTAGTGTCTGGGGACATTATATTCTTAATCCTTTATCGCTTTCATTTCAATGGCAATACAAGTGTTTAAAAAACACTTGTCGAAGATCATAAAGAAATTATGAAGAAAAATAACTCTGAATATAGGAGACATTCTAATGGCTAATTTAATGTTTTGCTATACTTTTTTCTTAAGCATTATATATTAAGTTGCTTTGCAAAAGGCTGGTTGTCTGTAGCAGCACCTTTAAAAAGTCTCTAGACTTTCACAGCATTGTATAGTTAACCTAAAATCTCCAGAAAATTGTAGGACAGAAAAGTTCCTATCAAGGCAGTACTGCTGAGAAACGGCTACAGAAATTCCTGGCTTACCACGGGTAGGTAATGTCTGGTATCCACTGTCAGAGCTTATTAAACCACGGGAAGGTTGGCTGAGGTCACCACCTATCATTGCTAGTTCTGGTTCACTCATGTATGAACGCAGTTCCACCTATATGGAAAAACACTCATCAGGTCAAATGAAGTCACAGACAGCAAGTCTTAATAATCTTAAAAGAAATCCTAAAGCTTTGTTTCTGGATTACTAAATTTCTCTCTGCCATTATTATATGGCATAGATCTTTTCCTGCCATCACTGTCTCTCTGCCATTAGCTCTCTCTCTCCTTATTACAAGACTTAGAGATCCATATATTTTACAGAGAGTGTCTTCTATTACAGATTCCCATATCTTTAAAGTGCAGGTGTATAGCTGTATGAGTGCTCACCCTATAATCTCCATTTACATACTGTCCGAGTTCTCTGTCTCTCTTCCTTTCATCTGACTGACGTTTCAGGCCACGCACTGATGTGTGTCTGATGACAGTGGCTTCTCTTGGGAGAGGTGGAACAGCTGGTGGCTGATCATCAGGACTGTACAACTGAGGGAGAGGAGGTCTGGGCGGTGCTTCATCTTCCTGGTAATGGAAAGTACAGGTATTTGGCAAACAGTCTGAAAACAGTCTGGCATAAACTGACTGAAAGTTCATTATATTATACAAGTTGTTTGTGACTTTAACATGCTCTCCTCTGGCCATACCAAGAGCTTGAGGCTTTACAAACCAAACAAGACCCAAGAAAGCAAACAACCAATCAACAACCAAGCATTAATAAGAAAGGCTCTGCACTGGTATGTTCTAAACCAGTATACGGATACTGTACGGTTCTGGTTTTGTTTAGTGAGGGGAGGCCTAAGGTGGTAGCTTCTGTAGGAAACTGCTAGAAGTCACTCCCCTTTGTTTAGTGGACTCGGATGGGCCTAGGGCGGACCCGCTGCTGGCCAAGGCCGAGCTGATTGGTAGCAGAATGTCCCGTGGTAACGCCTCAGCGATAACGTATTTAAGAAGGGGAAAACAGGAAAAAAAGGGAGAGAGATGTGAAGCAGCTGAGCAGGGGGCAGAGAGGGGGAGGCGAGAGCCTTGTGGGCCTTGCAGGCCTCACCCTCTGGCCTCCCGCCGGGCAGCTGACTGGGCCCAACTCGGCCCGGCCTGGCTGCAAGAAGTGGAGAGGAGATGAGAAGTGAATAAGATATAAAAAGGATCCTGAGAAGCATCTGCCAGACTGTTGTGAGGAACGGCTGCAGACGCCAAGGTCAGTGAAGAAAGGAGGGGGAGGAGTAATGCGGCTCCTGGCCAAGATTCCTCTGCAACTCGTGGTGAAGACCATGGTGGAGCGGGTTGTCCCCCTGCAGCCCATGGAGGTCCATGGAGGGGCAGAGATCCACCTGCAGCCCGTGGAGGACCCCACGCCAGAGCAGGTGGAGGCCTGAAAGAGGCTGTGGCCCATGGAGGGCCCGCTGGGGCAGCTGTTCTGGAGAGACTGCACCCTGTGGAAGAGATGACCCACGCCGGAGCAGTTTCACAAAGGACTGTGGCCCATGGGAGGGACCCCACGAAGGAGCAGGGGAGGAATGCGAGGAGTTCTTCCCCCGATGATGAAGCAGCGGCATGAAAAAACGCGTGATGAGCTGACCGCGACCCCCATTCCCCTTTCCCTCCTGTGCTGCTCAGGAGGGGAAGGTAGTAGAGATAATGTTAAGCCGGGAAAGAGGGAGAGGTGGGGGGAGGTTATATTGTTCCCTGTCTCATTCTCCTGCTAGTTTTAGAAATAAATGAATAGTTTTCCCCAGGTCGAGTCTGTTTTGCCCATGACGGTAACTTTAAGGATTTCTCCCTGTCCTTATCTCAAACCTCAAGCCATTTTTCCTTATATCATCTCCCCCTATTCTCTCGAAGGGTGGGGGGAGCAGGAGAGAGACTGCGGAGTCTGGTCCCGATCAGGGCTGAACTATGACATGCACATACAGCTCTAGGTTACACACATACATTGTCCTGTAAGTGCTATTGCTCAGTTTCAATACAAACACCTTAAGTGTCTGCCTGTTGTGCCTCCACACTGTGTACACTTTATAACAATGAAACTTTCACTGTTTCTGCCAGAAGTAAATGGAAATGTTGGTCAATCAATCTCACAAGAGCAGTACTTACAACCTTTGGCTTTAGCTTTATTGGTGACTGAAGAGGCGGCTCGATTTTCTTCAGCTGCTGTGCTTGGTGCTGCGTTCTGGCCTGGAAATAAGGCTGTGGATACAGCCTAACCTCCAGAGAGGATTTAACCGGACTGGGTGGAGGGCTTTGCGGAACTGAAAGTTTGCTTTCTGCAGTTGCGTGGGAAGTTGGTAAGGAAGGCACTGAAGACTGAGAAAATGAAGGCACTATTTTTCTCTCTAGGGGAGAAATATGCAAATGTATTAGATGTTGTTTCTTATCCATAATCACAGAATCATAGAATCTTTAAGGTTGGAAAATACCTCTAAGATCATCAAGTCCAACCATCCAATAATGTTCCTAAGAACAGCAATTAACAACCTTAGACTTCATAAAACAGCCCTAATACTCTGCACATTGCTTTGAACACAAAGCGGGATTTGGACATAAAAATGTTTGTTTGTTAATTACAGCAGGGGTGGAAAACATTTTCTCAATGAGCATCAAGCCAGCTTTTCAGGTCAAAAATAAAAACACACACTTGAATATAATCCCATAAATTCTTTGGAGAGGGCAATGGGAGGGAAGCAGGGAAAAGCCCATGAATCACACAAAATCAGTTCATAGGCTGTGTCTGGCCCTGTGCCACAGACTCCTTAAGATTCTTACAGATCTAGACAAGGCTAAGGCCTCATACCCATACCTTAAATAAAATAAGATCTCACCATCTCAGAACTATTTTATCTCTGTATGCATAAGGTAAGCAAAGATACTTTAAATATAAAGTGAATTTACAGGAGGCATTAACAGTCTCTTGCTATCCCAATGCCTTAGGTCTTTTCTTTGAAACATAATAAAGCAATTGAAATGCAGACCACACATGCTTTCCCTTCCTCTTTTCCATAGCTGATGTTGCTCTGCCCACCAAACACCTGCCTGAAGAGGGAGGGGGAAGGCAACTGCAGCAACGGCAGTTGGGCAGCATCCAAGGAGGAAAAAAAATAAAATAAAATCAAACCACCAAAACAGAGAAGAGCAGAGAGAGAGGAGTTCCTGGACAGAACGCAGAATAGATACTACACTGGGATGAGCCTGGCATGTGACAGAAACTCTTTCTGCAACTTGCAGAACTTAGCTCATTATTATTATTACTGTTTCCTTTTTTTATGCCTTGTTATATTTGAGCGCCATCAGTATGTGAAAACAAATAACAAGAAGCCTTTTTGCCACCTTGATCAAGGAAAACACCAAGTTAACGTGCTCAATCAGAGATTTCTGATGCAATTAATAGCAGAATTAACTGGATTTTCTGCAGTAGAACAAACTTCTAGACTATTTGCACAGACCCAAAGATTCGGCTGCATTTGTATATTTTTTTGTTTTGATTATGTTCTCCTTACCTGGATTCTTGATAGAGTCTACTATGGTTTTGTAGTTTGTTTTATTTGCACTCAAGCCAGCTGTAACATCTTCAATTCTCCACAAGTCTTTTTGTATTTGTGTTTTCTCCTGGTGTTTGTAGTAAAAGAAAAAAAAGAAAAACCAATTATATGTAATTTTTTATTTATTATGGGCTTATTCTTCTTTTGATACTAAAACCAAACTACTGTTTCAGAACTTACATGAAAACTCAGGAGTCTAGAAATAAGTAATTGTTTTAAATTCTTTAAAAAAACCCAGCCCACCAACATAAACCAACATATCTTGCCCATTAAATTTATTAGAGGATTTCCTGATTCTCAGAAGACTTCCTATAGAAGACTGGGGTAAAGAGACATATCTATGTTTTTCTCTACAATATTATTCAAGCTACAAAAGCCTAGTTTAATGTTCTACATAAAATTAAATTACAGAACCTTTTCATTTGAAGAACTTTGTTCTTAAATCCTATACTAACATTTAAGATGGCTAAGGCAGCCTTACGAAACTTGTCTTAATATACTTTTAATACATTTATGGGAAATGTCCAACATTCAAAACGCAAAAAATTAGTATAGTTCCCCCAAATACTGCTGTGAAAACCCTAATGGCTTTTAATGGGTGAAATAAAAAACCAAGACCAACTCAGAAGGGCTGACAAATTTAATTTCTGCTTATATTTGGGTTGTCAGGCCTACAGGACATGATGTATTATAGGTTGAAACAATATATTGCTGCTGTTCCAGGATTTGGTCTCATCTTGCATCCCATTTGCTTTACTGAGGTTTCAGAGGAGGAAAGAAAGGGAACCTTTGTCTACAGTCTGGACTCCGTCTTTGATTGCATCTTGCAGCCAGAGGTCTTGGCTACTGAAGCCACCACTTCAGTTAGATTTGCATTGCAATCACCATCGATAGTTATTCTCATCTACTTAATCAAAGCCTGGTAATTCTGCCTTCAAAAATTGGTATTAAGAATAAACTTAATAATATTGTTTTCCTCTTGATTTTACTAAAGAAAGCAGAAGGTAGTGAAACACCTTAGTTAAAAATTGCTTACAAACTGCTCAAGAACTCTAGAAATCCATCACTTGCCATAAGCTGCAAAATAACCGCTAATTAAGCCTGTAAGTCTGAAAGAGAAAACCTTTAGTAAAAGCCCTTACACCTCACAGCGCTAAGGGAGGCATATAAATTGCTTTCCACTTTATGTCTTAGATCAGAAAATATGTTCAGCCAGGTTACAGATCAGCAAACAGGGTGCCATGAACACAAACATTTAAATGATGGAGAACGTTATTTGTCTGTAGTAAACTCACTCGATAGATGGGACATAGACTGTCAGGAAACAGACTATAAATTTCCAAGTTTCATTTCATTTTTCTGACTTTAATCATACTACAAGGAACTAAGTGATGGATTTACAATGATCAAGCCTCAGAACTGGTTAAAAAAACCCCACACGTACAAAAAAATCCTCCTTCTGAAACCACTCAGGAAGTGTTCTATCAGAAATGTACAAAAGCCAGGAGATGCTTTAGCATTGTTTCTTCTCATTACTTAAATATTGATGTGAAGAGAATATTTTAGATCAAAAATGGACTAGATCTAAAAGATAAACAGACAAATTTATATTTAAATTATGAAACTCAAGATTGCTGTTTATGAAAGGGTATAAATACATTTTATGGGCAAGCATGAAAAGGTAACTTGGAGAGACAAATCAACTTCTCTAACTTCCCTCACACAGAAATATAATGTAGAATGATTTATAAAACCAGAGGAGAAAGACTTACCAACTAAAAACTTATCACTGGCAAAATACCACATCTCAGTTAATTTCAGGATGCCCAGATCCCTCCAACCCTTAAGCAAAAGACAATGAAGCTACACTCTTAAAAGCAAGATTTACTCTGACCAAGCTGCTTGAAAGTTAGTTTTTAACCTCTTAATTAATGCTATATAGAAACAACACTGTTTCCCAGTTTCCCACAGCAACTTGAGCCTGCAAATATACTGAATTTTTAATAATATTCCACGAAGACTGCATTTTTTTAATATACTGTGTATAAATCTAGTGCTATTGGAAAATACTAGATAAACTGTCTTGAGTCTACATACCCTTGGGCAGAGATCAAAAAACTTCTAACTATTATGGGTACTTCCAGTGAGACTTTTTTGAAGAACTTTTTTGAAGACTTTTTTTCTAAGAACATTCAGTACTTTCTGGAAAAATCAGCTCCCCTTAATATCTCTAAAATAGGTACTAAGAGCATTTTTTAAAATCTTAGCCAAAGACAAACATACCTACGCACATATGCATATGTATATATGTAAGTATACACACACAAAGCACATAATGTGTACATTTGTATGTGTGCACACATGTGTATTTTTTATAATTACGCATGTATGTGATATGAGATGATAATAAAACTGAGTTTTCTGTGCAAATTGTATTCCCTTCTATATGTATTGCTAAATCACAGGCCCCGTGTCCAGTATTTTAGCATGCTCAATGGACAACTGGAAATTGTTTGTTAAAGTACTTTAACAAAGTATATTTTGTTTAAATCTGTAATTTCCCTTTGTTAAAGAAAATAACTTCATACAGGAATTATTTTATTCTAAAATACCCTGGGATTTTCTGGAGGGATGTATTCAACAGTTGAGCTCAATTACATAATATTCTGGCTCTAGAAACTGAATCATTTCTCCCATCCCTCAAAATTAAAACTACATGAAAATGGACTTTGAAGATTGATGCAATCGAAAAAAGTTTTACAACTCTTTCTTTGATATAAAACATGTATCCATTAATAGTGAAAATAAACAAATTTAAATTAATATATGATCAAATATTTGTTGTATATCAATAAATTTAAAATTTTAATTAGTGAGCTCTTTTGACCTAGAGTATTTGGAAAAGTAGGCAAAATGAGCAAAAGGTATACATTAGCTTTGTTCCTTGTGTTTTGTTTTTTTTTTAAATAAAACTGTTCTGCTTAAATACAGGAAAAATAATCCAGACTGTATTCCTTGCTCTAAGAATAAAATCACCAGTTGTAAGCAGGTATGTAGAAATAATCTGGTATGCCACATCCAGTTCAGCAAACAGAATAACTTAACTTCTTCTTTGTAAGATTCAAAACTGAATAATTGATTTAAAACAGAGATGCCTTTCAGTTACTGATGGCTGTGAAATACTTATTCCACTTCACAAAACAATCTACAGAGATAAATCTTCCATAAACAGAAGAACATGACAAAGAACAAGTCATGACAATAGCAAGCTAGTGACTGATGTTCTTAAAAATGGATAAAGAAGCCAACAATGTCAGATCAAATAAATGGAAGACTAAGAAGTCCTGCATAGTCTTATAAATTAAATACGTTATCAGTGTCAAGATGTCAACATGTAATAAAACGTAATAAAATAATGACAAATTTGTATAGACAACTTATGAGAAACTATTACACACGCTCAAGATTGCTGCTTACTGCACAGCTATGCTGTTACAATGTCTAAAGTTTGCAAACTAAGCTACATGACAGCTAAATACAGTGCAAAAATGGTTGAGAATTTCTCTTATGAGATGATAGCTTTCAAGTTCAGACAAAATAATCTCATAAGTAAATCAGTGTCTGGAAATGGACTCACCTGAGATACCAATGAACTATTCATCTGTTCCTGTAAGGCTTTTTTCAGCTGGCTCACATCCTTTTCTAATTTCAGATACTCATTCCAGGCATTTTCCATTTCCTATTAACAGAGGGAATACTCTGATACAATGTTACAGTAAACTTTGAAATCACACTATCCATTCTCTAATTGAGCACCAAAGTGTTTTTAAGATGGTGCTGTTCTGTTATAAATTTTGCTTACAGTTGATGATAAGCTTAAAAATGCTTTATAGCTTGCAAGATCAAGTCAAGAATCCCTAGTTAAAAAATTCTGGCCAGTTTCCACAAACAAAAGCATTTCTTAAGCATAAAATTGCCCTTTAATAGAAGCTGAACTACGACTAACACGCTATGAAGGAATCAAATCTATTCCAGTTCCATTTCCTTTTACCTCACTCCTCTATTTAAAACAAGTTTTTAATTAAAATCCAAACTGCCACCTAAACCAGAACTCATCATTTTAAAACACAAAGCAGGTTATTCTTTAAAAGTTCTACAGACTGTATTGTAATGTCATTAGAAGTGAATAAACAAGCAGACACCTGGAAAATAAGGCTATCCAATTACCCTCAGATTATTCTGAGCATCCATGGCACCACAGTTTGCCTTCTGACCCAGAACTGAGAAAAATCAAGTGTCTGGATCATTTTTATGTAAGGAATGATGAGGCAGCCTTTTTCTCTGATGCCTAGAAAAGAGATCACTTGAGAGCTGAAGGGAAGAAATCACGGAGGTCTACGAAACCACGAGTGGCATGGAGAGAGTGGATAATGACTGACCGTTCCTCATCCTTTCTCATACAAGAACAAGGGTCTATCACGAGTCACGCTCAAAACAAATAAAAGAAAGTTGCCATCCACATAATGAGGAAAAGATCTGTGCAATACCTTGCCAAATGGTATTTTCGATGCAAAAGTCACAGAATTTGATAGGTGACTGTACAGTTATTGTAAGTGAGAGTTACTGAGAATTACTAAACAGACAAAAAAAAAAAATCAGCCTCAAGAATTCTCTGAGCAGAAAATAGTTAGAAGCTGGATTGGTTATGACAGGAAACACTACCCAGCTCTCCTACCTTTTCATTTCCCTAAGCATCTGCTTATTCCCACTGCTGAAACCAGAATCCTGGGCTAGAAGGAGCCTTGGACTGGACCAGTACAGCCATGCTTACAATTACTTGCTATTTATGCCTCCAATTAAATTTTAAATGTAATCTGTGAAAGTCACACATTATATACCGGCATAAAACATCAGCACAAAACACTGTATATATACCTTTAAATAATACCAACCTACCAGATCTCACTATAGGAAAGGTGTTCATGCAATTCTAGAAACAATCTTATAAAGACCTGGTCCCATATTCATCAAGTGGTAGGATTAATATAGAGGGTGCACAACACTCAGGTTCGATACACTCTCTTTCATGGTCAATTCTTAGAAATATTTTTATTAATAAAAATGCAACCTTAAATTGCATTTGGATTTCATTAAATCATAATATCAATAGTAAATTTTGACCAAAATACCAAACTTTCCCAATACCTTTTCGTCTGGAAAAATACCAAGGAATCATATTTATATTTTCAAGGGATCACCTGAAAGATTTGCAGTTTAAGTATGTACATAAATAAAAAAGATATGAAAAAGGTATTAAAAAGTTTTTTGAGCTTTTTTTTTTGCGGGGTAGGCATATGAGAAGGGGTCACTGAAAAGGAAAACTGGCAAGATTGTTTACGGTTTTTTTGTTCTGGTTTAGTATCCTGTACCTTAACCAAATCAGTTCAGAACAGGACTTAACAACCCTATCCGATGAACAATACAGTTTTACTCTAACTGGTATTTTAGTTATCGTTTTCTTGAAAAACTAAAACCACATACTGTTGAAACTTTGGATATTTCAGCCCGAATATGTATGAGATCCTCTTGCAAAAGTCTCTGCTGGTAAGAAATTTTTTCTGCGTGTTGTGGTTGGTCTTTGTACTGCTCCATCTGTCTGTGCAAAACCTCCAAAACAGACTCCAGCTGATCCTAACAAAGTAGAAAGACGGTAGAAAGCTTACAACATTTACATGGAATTTTACAGATCTACCTGTGGGAAAATAAAAGTTGCTTAAAAATAATAAAGTAGCCAAAACTGTGGATTAAAATATTGCCTAAAACACTAAATAGGCCTGATTCATTCCATCAGGAGTAAATAACACTGAATCATTTTTGCAGAGTAGCTCTTCTGAAGGATCCATCTGGAGAGTACTTTCCCTTTTAGAACAGATTTTTTTTCTGAACAACCTCGATTTATTGACAGCTATAGGTCATAGGCAGTGAAGCAGATAAAGATACATACAGGCAAGGAAAGGCAAACCATTTTGTTCCTCTTTAGTGTTTGAGCTCTGACTTAAATGAGCATGGAGAAAAGGAGTGGGTTCCAACTATGAACTTGTCACAGGAGATATTTCAGCATTTCAGTCATAACCCTCAGAACTAAGTTCACACTACTATATATAAACCAGCACAGGCTTCTGAAATTACTATAAATTTGAATCTCTCTCCCTTCTCTCACTTCTTTTTGATTTAAAAAAAACCAAACCAAACTAAAACCCAACAACAACAAAAACTACCTCAAAAAATAAAAAACACAAG
Source organism: Chlamydotis macqueenii (assembly GCF_036417535.1). NCBI lineage: Eukaryota > Metazoa > Chordata > Aves > Otidiformes > Otididae > Chlamydotis > Chlamydotis macqueenii. The sequence goes on along the minus strand of NC_141560.1, from coordinate 55,728,842 downwards.
AAACCACCACACAAGTTACAGAGAGAGCTCAATATGGTACCGTGTTGCTGTTTATGGAAACAACGTGGGAACATGACCCTGCCTCACACTATATACATATTAAGACATGAAGGAAACATACACAGAAAAGTGTATGTATCCCAAATTGTAAAAAATGCCAGAAAATTAAATGCATGTGTTTTTAAAACATTTATTTTCAAAAATATGTTTTCTAAAAGTGTGCACTCAGCCCTAACGTTAAAAAAAAAAGAAAAAAAAATCTTTTCCCTATATAAGTTTATACTCATGACCAAAGAAACTACTATAATGCAAGCAGCATCCAATAATTTGATGTTTTGGTCTGTAATTCCAAATTTTATGATTAGATGAAAGTTGTTATTTTATTTTATAAAACCAATCTACTTACTTTATTCTCCTTAAGGGCTCTTATTTTGTCCTCCAAGTCCTGCAGAATTCTGTCCTGCTCACAGAAAATGCTTAGCTTGACCTGAAAATGAAACCATATAAACATATAAAGTTAGATTTTAAAAACTAAGCAGAAAAGTCTCCACTATTTTTTGGGGCAATATTTTACTCCAAAGAGCATACTAATGTGAACATGTAACAGTACAACATAAATAGCCAAAACAACACCAGAGGTTCTGAAGTGGTGTTTGATACTCACATCAATATCACTTTCAGCAATCTTAACAGGTTTTGCACTTCGTTCTTTTAACGTGTCACGCCCCGTCACCTAAGAGGAATAGGTTTTCAAGATCTGAGAAACTTGTTACAAACTAAAACCTAATTATGCTTCAACAGTGAAAAGAAAAGTTAAATATTCATAGTTATTAACAAATAATAACAAAATTTTGGATACAAGTTTTTCAAATATGGCTTTGGTTTTAAAATAATGTTATCAGAAAAGACTACTAGTTATATGAGGCTATTTAATATCTCTTACAGTAGCTTAAAATCCTGTACAAAACAGTATAATCCCACTTGTCTATGGTTACAAAGGTCTTGTTCCTGCAAAACCTAGTAATTTTAACAATTCGGCTTTAATAGCTTTCTTGAAGCCAAAGGACTTGAATAGTTCCTTTAAACGTGTGGTTGCAAGAATAACAGCATTAATTAATGACTAACTATACAACTTGCTGGCAACTATTTCATTCTACAAAGGACAGTATCTTCCATGGTACAGGGTGAATTTTGTTAAAGACAGACTGCACTAAAAGTGCTATAGTGGAATTAAATGTAATTAAGCTATTTTGACAAGTTTATAACATACCATATCTCTCATTCCATTAATCACTGGTTTCATAATCAATATCTGGTAAGAAGATTATCTTCTCACATAACATAGTTTTTTAATCAGTACAGAAAATACACTATGTTATATTTCCAACGGGAATGTGAAAATGAAAGCATGTAGAAATGTTTATTTCCACTATCTACATGGGACACTTTTTGTGAATAAATAAGGTTAAGAAAATGGCCATATAACGTAGTTTATTAATTACACAGTTTTTAAAAGCCTTAAAATCTAATAACTTACTAATACTAGATCAGAATACTTTTAAGGATTCATTAAAGCAAATACTATCCAACCGAATAAACACCTGGTGTTTAGAAGTATAGTACTGAGAGTATATTTTATTCAATATTCGGGCAAGAGTTTTATGAGGAAAAATTCACCTAAACACTGTCTTTAACAATGTAAGAGAAGTTTTAATATAAAAGCAGAAGTTGCTGGCTTTTTTGATGGGGAAGAAGAGGTAGTTTGCTTTTTTACTGATTGACTGGCAACCTGCAGACTTGAAGCTACGTAATTTACTTATTAACCTAACAGACATCTACAGGATCATGCTAGCTTTCTTAAAGTAACTAGATTCTACTGTAAGTGCAGATAAATACAACCTTATTTTCTCATTTAACTTCTTATATGAAGTTAGCCATCTACACATAGTATTTTCAAATAACAAAGGAGGTTTAATACAGAAAAGTATGGTCATCACTTACGCTTACTGTCTTTTCTCCTCCAATGGCAGATTCCATTCAAGACTTATCATGTGTTTTCAAGTGGTGAAATGTTACTTCACCACCACCAAAATCGAAAGCATTCACTGTCTCTCAAAACTTTCAATTTTTGTATATTTTCATTTTCAACAAATGTGTTTTATCTAAGAAAAACCCTTTCAAAAGTATTAATCAAATTATTTAAATGCTAAATCCTATGAATAATAACAACAAATAATTAACTGTAAGCATAAATACTAGCATGTCAAAGTAATACTTTTGCATATTTAATTACCTGCAAGCTAAGAGAATGCAAAAGCCTTTTTCAAAGCAATGGAACTAACATAAAAATCAGAGCCTACAGATTTGGGGGATATTTTAAATTACATGATCAGAACTGTAAAGAATTTGTTAATTATCAAGCAGTGAACATGAGAACATAACGAAGATTCAGCATGCTTTCACATTTTCAAAATTATACATAGGAGTCACTACTTGAACACAATCAATTTCAAAACATGGCAAAACGAAACTGAACACTGAGGTCAGCCGTAAGTTTGCACACAGACTCCAAAAGGGGAAAAAAGAAGATGAAAAGAAAAAAAAAAAAAAAATCTCACACAAAGCTTTACTGTTTACCATAAGACACCTGTAAAGCCAGAATATGTCAACATTGACTGCTCTTTTAAAAAGCAATGAGATGAGCACATTTCAGATGCAAGCAGTCTTACATGTATACTGGACAGTAACCCTTGTGCTGAGTTCTTCAGCACTTTGTATATCATGTTGATCAGAGGTCCATTATTTTCTATCTGTTTCAAACAAAAGTTTAGTAATAGCTTGTTATAGATGTAAAAATTAAAATCCCCAAACCTTACAACTCAAAACTCCATGAGCAGCAGTAATCACACACTCTCACGTTACACCAATTCTTGAGGTTTATAGTCTATATCATTTGCCACTACAGAAGCTACAACTGGATATCTACCAATCTTCTTATATTGTTGATAGCTTATTCAACCAACCATAAGATGTTTTTACTTCTGCAAAACACACAACAGAAAATAGGATTTGCTCAGACTTGCTCAATTGCGGTTTCAAGAGTGCTGGGAATTATAGTAAGATATTTTCTGCCATGTAATACGCAGTAACACTTGTACCAAGAGCTGTATATTGATAACTCAAGCAACCCCGTTAAAACCTCAGTGAAAAAAAGTTCTTTCAATCACACTTACCCTTCCTCCCATAACAAATAACTGCCGCCCACTTTTTACTTCATTATCTGTGTGACCAATCTTGCACATGCAACCTCTTTCAACTGCAGCAGAAACTGAACAGCTAAACAAACTTTCCTATACTTCCTCATCCATATTCTTTATCACCTCCTTGGGACTGCTTGTAAACTATTCTGAAGTGAGGCTGCCCATCCATTCCTCCTGTATCCTGCTTGAACTTGATTTCATAGTCACAAAAAGGGAAGCTTCCTTCACCACTTGTGTTTTATCTTATTTGCAAAGTCATCTTAGAAGCCCATGGGGAAAACTGAGATTTTGTTCCCTTTGCTCTTCCTTTCTGCTTTTCTAATGCAGAGTCTATCCACTTTACAGATTAAAAAACCTAACTGTGGAAACACAATTGTAAAAATCTGTTTGCAGAAAAGGCACGGTTATGCTATAGCATACAGATACTCCATTTCTTTCATGCTCCACATACCTCTATTTCACGAGTGAAAAAAGAATACAGAGAAATCGCAACAATTCTGGGGAAAAAAAAAAAAGGGTTCGTAATCTAAGGGTAATATTGTTAAAGGAAACCTCCAGAATGCCTGGTATTTGGCAAATTCAAAATTACCAATAATTGTTCCTCATAATGCAAGTAAATAGTGTTTAGCCTTTTTTTTTTATGTCAGAACTAGCTTACATGCAAGAGAAAACTACAAAAACAGATTAGTATCTCTAGAGCATTTTTATTTCATTTATACTTACATTATAACAATACACCATGATGTTGAACAATATCATCTTGGCATTTACATAAAATATATTTCTTAGATAATATTTTTTAACTCTTAAATAATAAAAAATAGGCTTGTGTAAAAGGATAAGAGCAAAGGGAGGACAAAAGATGTGAGTAATGACAAATTACTAAATGCTGTGTAATCAGTTTTAGTACTATGGCATACGTTACGCAGTTAGTTGTTTAATCACTATTCCATGCTGAAGAGTTGCATTTCAAAAGCTCTAGGAAGAGATGTCTTCAGAACAAATGGATTTTGTGAAAAGAAAACAGTTTATTCCAGTTCTAAAATCTTCAGTCTTATTTGAAACTGTGTAACCAAAACGGGTTCAACTCAAAGCTGAATGAAGTCAAGACAGACTTCAATTAAAAGGCTTCTGTCTAAGCCTTCAGTGTCTTAAATGAAAAGTACCACGTATACTAACTGTGAATTTGCTATATTCCACCACTATCAAATCAATATGTAACTTGCATAGTTTCATCCAGCACTCTTTTTCCCTCATACTGTAAAACAAATCATCTCTTCAGTAACTTAGGTTTAGTCACAAAACACAAAGTTAACCAATACAAAGACAGCTTCTCAAGTTTCACATGATCTCTTTAATCTCTCAGCAACCTGACCTCAATTTTTACATTTCTGGACCACTACTGAAATAAGGTTATTAAGAAATATCCATTTGAAAAATTAGATAATTCTTATGGAAACATGCTTGACATTTTGACTGTCAAGGTTTTCAAAAGGGAACTAACGCTAACATTAAGTTTCTTTGCACAGAAAGGCCTCTACACATTTCTCTTTCTGGCTGCTTTCGTCAGGTGCTATGCAGGCTGCAGGCAGGCACAAGGGGAGCTCCTGGGAGACTAAATAGCTCTTCGTGTCCCAGACTGTAACATATCAAACCAGATGGAATCCACTAAAAAGTTAAAATCTCATCCTAATAATTTTGCTAAGCACATAACATTTTCAGAGGCTTAAACTGTGGCCACTTTTAAATGTGAAAATTGTTGTGTTTTATATTAGAAAAAACACTGTGTTTATTAATAATTTCTCAAACTGTATAATCTTTTAAATTCGTATTTGTCATAGAATTCAGCTGATGGCTTGGGATTCAGTTTCATTTGGCAAAGTCATGAACAAACCAAGAACAGGGCCTAAAGTGAAATGTGCCCAACCAATTTTAAATTTGTATATTAATGGCTACAACAGTTTATATATTTTATCATTTAGACTATATATACCACATACATCACATGATAAAAATTCTAACTACATATATATATATATATACATGACACTCTATGTATGTGTAATATGTATTTTCCATGGATGTATTTGGTTATATATTCAGCCATTATAGGTCCAGCCAGCTCACCAGTTGCACATACTCAATGCCATATGGCACCAGTAAGAACTACATGCACACAAACAATAAGGATATCGAGGTGTCATATTTCACTGCACCTTGATTTTCAGAAACTCCTTATGATTTCTACATCCTACACACCACAGAAAGTGTCAGACAGCTTTGCTAAGCAAAATAATTATACATTTTTTCCCTTCAAAATCTGATATTAATAAGTCGAGATTTGATTTCAAATTGCCAACTATCAGGTGTATCAGATACAGAAGTAATGTAGTTTAAACAGACACTCTGATGCTCAACATCATATTTTTTAAATTATTTTTTTTAAAGGACATATCAGCTAAGATTATTTGGGCAGATTACATCTACGGATGGATGGATAAATGGGTACATTTGAAATCTCTTAGCTGTAATAATATGAAATACAATGACAGGTGCTAATTAATCACCACCTTGTCACAAGAAAGCAAGACATTATAAATATGGCATATTATAAAAACAAGGGAAAAGTCAGCCCAAGATTTAAAGGGGAAAAGATGGATCAAAAGAACACCCTGTAGTAACTTAGAAGAGCTGACTTTATAGTGGTTCCAATGCTAGAGCAGACACACATTCTGAGTCAGGTTTTTATCTGATTTCACTAAACCCACATATCATAATTCATCTGGAGTACCAGTAACACAAGCTCTTCCTACAAACTGAAGCAACTACATTTTCTGAGTTCGCACTTTAATTGTATAGTCACTACTATAAAGACACTCAATATTCTAAGCACAACAGTGATGGCAAAAGAGACAGAGTTTCCACCTCTGACCAGAAGGTGATTTGAAAACTTGCAGATACAAAGATGATACGTAAAAGACCACCGGGTTAAAAATAATGGAAGTAGACTCCTATGAAATCTTACCTTTAGATCCAAATACTCCAAATCCTTTTTCAACTGGATATAAGTGTCATCCGCCTTCAGGTAAGTACATAGGGAAAAAACAGTGCAACGCATTTGAATGTTTGAAACAATTTCAAAACACTTGGATTGCTTACATACAAGAAAATGGATGAAAAATAACAGAGGAGGAAGTACACAGAAAAGCACAATTGCTCCACCAGCATATTGCTATTCACAGCTGAAAAATGGGCAAAATATTTTCCAAGAACATTACTACCTCCTGCCTGCCCTCCAAACATACAATTTGAGTTTTCCACCTCTAATGAGACATGTAACTACCTGAAACAACAGATTTTCAAAAGTTATTTTTTCAAGACCAATTTCTACTGACTATGCTTACACTGAAAGTGTTATGGTGTTGTCCTCCAGCATAGTATTTCCCTTTGGGAGAAGAAGAGATGACTTGTACCCCACTGAATGTCAGATGTAACCAGAAGCCATTATATAACAAATCACTAGAATACTTTTGGTCACATTTCGTACACATTTTAAGATATGAATTCCTTTATTCAGGAAAAGTACGAAATAAGTTTTGTGAATAAAATACTGAAAAAGATCTTACTTATATGATTAGAGAATCCAGTTTGCCTTTTAAGTAACACCAATTAACTTGATCCTTCTTTTTCATTGTTTCACCTGTAATTGCTATTAGCTTAACTTTTCACCAGCTCACCTGTAATTGCTATCAGCTTAATTTTATATTTACATTCATCTAGCAACATCTACATTACAGTCACTGCAAGAAAAGCATGCACAGAAGTCATAACAAAGTTATTTCCTCTTTTTTCAAAAAAGAGGCACTTGCAATACACGGCTAAGTAAAGCTTAACTATTGCAAATGCGCTTTGCAATCAGCCAAAATGCCCCAAAACTCCTAGAATTTTTACTGCTATTTTGGATTTTCTATTTTGGGTACATTAAAATTCAGAACAAAAGGAAAAACACAACTATACCTTTTCTCAAGTTTTGAGCCAATGAGAATGTGTAATTAAAAAAGAAAAGAAAAATCCTTTATGCCACAAAAATCAATGTATCACTCTTGCACTTCTTTAGAGGTATTCAGTTATAATTCTTGTCTGATCAGCTTTTAAGCCTCGCTGAGAACTTGACTAGAAAGTCTGCCCATTTTGGGAGAAATCCCTGTTACTATTGCCCATCTTAGTGCAGTTATTCTGTAGGTGAGGTAAATCAGGAAATGAAACTTTTCCAAACTCAAAAAAAATCCTTTAGTTTTGGGCCAATATAAAGGCTTCACCAATTCCAAGAAGAGTCACCACATTTTATTCCCAGATGGCTCCATTTTGAGGCTCTAATATGAACCAAAGAGCTCTGTAAGGGCATTTCTGTTTGATTTCACATTTACAAGCTTCACAGCTTCATACATCAGTGCAATCAAGAGCACTGTTGATGATCCAAGATGCCTATGAGCTTTTATGAACCAACGTTCACCTGCAGAACTGACACAGTTACAAGCTCATATGAATGTACAAACTGGCTGATGCATTTCAATTTGCAGGCGACGCAGCATGTGGCACACGGAGCCAATCTCATCATGAAAGCAGCACAAAGAAATGATTTTGCTTTAGAATGAACTTATTGAATATTTTAACCCACATTTCTGAAGATGCAGCATTTTCAGAAACGGTATAAAAAGAAAGTATACATAACACATTGAAACATTCGCACTGGTGCCCTATAACTTAAAACACTCATCTTTTATAACAAATACAGTAGCAAAGAAAAACTGCAAACGACCTGGGAATTGTAGAATACCAAAGAACGGGCAAGAAAGCAGACTTAAGCATGCCACTAACGAAGCATTTGCAGAGTCACAAAATGTCATATGGCACAGATGAGCCAAGCAGCAGCTGACCTGATAGGTGGAATTAGTTGGCAAGTGCTGCAGTAATTGTGCGATTGTGTAATTTCGTATACTAGCCAACTTAGCCTGATGTCTCCTTAATCGAATGAGAAGCAATGCTAGCTCTTCAGGCTGCAGGTATTTAGACACATTGTAAAAAGGAAATTAGCAGTCTTCAGGGAGAGTACTAATTACATTTTTCACCTCAGTGCCCTGAAAGCAGTTACTTGACATGATTAAGCAATTATTTAATTAACTCTGCATTTGGTCAAACACACACAATAAAAGTTGAATTCTGTAATAACAAACAGCTCACCCCTGTTCACATTGCAATAACAGCAAAATTCCTACAAGGTTTACTGGGAGCTGGTTAAGATTAAGTTCTAACTCAAGTTATTTATGTTTTAACTAATAAATATACAACTACTATGGAACAAGCAGGATTTTAAAACTTAACTACCCTATTATGATGACACAAAAGGAAAAGTAACCGCTCTCTCAACTTACCGACTTGCCATGCAAACTGGGTGCGCTCACAGTATGTGTCATGTAGCCCATAGCAGGCATAGAGCGTCGATCGATGTGAGTTGAGCTCTGTAAGAAGCCACAACCAGAATTGTAAGGATGGTCTCAAGTGAGAGCTGGTCTCAGTTTTAAGGGAAAATTCAGAAGATATGCACCTCTGCCACTAATTTTCTATTTGAATCCACGGCATGCTTACATCAGGGTAACATTCATGGGCCAGCCAGATCCTTTGATCATTACGTAAAACTTATGAACAAAGAAATGAAAATTTAGTACCTACGATGCTGGGCAGAGCAGTGGATTCTGGCAGCACAAGATGCTTCAGCAGAACATGTACAGTGGCTTCCAGCAAATAAAAACACATATTCATAAAGTTCCCCCCCTCACCTAATGTCTCCCAGAGAAAGGCTGGTTGGCTTACACCCTCCAACAGCAGGCTTGGACTCCATACAGTAACAACTGTGAATGCCCTCTTTTAGCCACGGAATACTAAGCTACTGACATGAGTGACACCTTGTGGCAATGGGTTCTAGTAATACATATTTTTTTTAATAATCATATTTGATCTGCCTCTTTCTGCTTGTAACATGAAAACCTACTGCTTATCCATTCTTTTGTCTTTCTTTTAATGCCAAACTTCCGTGGCTTTCTTCAAGGCAGATTAAATGTCTTATTATTTATTTTTATTCCTGTCTCTGAATTTCACTGAATGCTGTTTTCTTCTCCTTCTTTTTTTTTTTTTTTTTTTTTTAAAGTGTAACTGGATGGAATTTAACAACGCATTCCAGGAAGTGAGGAGTATCACAGATTTCTGAAGACATACAGATTTAAATGTAAAATGATGCTCTGTGCCTGCATATAAAAACATAAGCATTTTTCTTTAGAAACTTATACAGAAGTTTCACACAGAAGTTTCCCAGATTAGGAAAACTGTGTTTCTCTACAGTAGTAAAACCAATATGACATAAAAAGAGCTTTATTTTATGAGTAAGATTTGTGCATCTACATTGCACAGGAAGGGAAAGAACTGCTGTACATTCCTCCATCAGGGACGTAATGCTCCTTCAGCTTACACGTAGAGAAACCAATGTCTGGTATAATATAATCAGGAGTTAAAATAATACTAATTTCCAGTGCTGCACATCACTAGATTATTTCATCCTCTGACAGAATATTACATATCTATGAATGCTGAAAGACATCTGACAGCTACACCACATATACTGTAGGAAAATAAAAAAATATCTAAACTGTGCATGAAGCTGGCATGCAACCTAAAGTTGTGGTCCTGAACCCATGCTGGGTATCTGAATTTACAAGTCTCTTTCTTTGCAAATACTTTCCCCATCAGAGCCCATGGCTGAGGTCAAAGAACTAGATGAATACAGAGGCTTTAATTTCCACTTACTCCAGTGTAAGAGCTACCAAGACAAGTAAATTCTACATTGATTCAACTCTGAATTTCCCTAATTTCCCTAGGCAAGGAGAGCCATGTGGAGTACCAAATAGGGAAATCTCTGTCACCTCTGGATTAGAGGGTGCAACAGTACCTACAAAAAACCCACACCGAAATTCTGCAGAAGGTTAAAGCTTCAGACCAACACTATTTTGTTTTGGTTAGCCCAATGATAATGACTCTGAAAAGGGCTTAAACTATCAAATGCATTAAAAAGTATTATTTTTTAGCCATAACTAAAAACTGAATCAGCTGTAAGACTAATTGTAATAGGGAAATGTGTAGAAAAAGCAGACACAGCAAACACTGAAGACTACAAGCTGTTCTGGTTTTGTTAGTGAGGGGGGGCCTAAGGTGGTATCTTCTGTAGGAAACTGCTAGAAGTTGCTCCCCTTTGTTCAGTGGACTCGGCCGGGCCTAGGGCGGACCCGCTGCTGGCCAAGGCCGAGCCAATTGGTAGCAGAATGTCCCGTGATAACGCCTCTGCGATAACGTATTTAAGAAGGGGAAAACAGGAAAAAGAGGAGGGGAGATGTGAAGCAGCTGAGCGGGGGGCAGAGAGGGGGAGGCGCGAGCCTCATGGGCCTTGCAGGCCTCACCCTCTGGCCTCCCGCCGGGCAGCCGACTGGGCCCAACTCGGCCCGGCCCGGCTGCAAGAAGTGGAGAGGAGATGAGAAGTGAATAAGATGTAAAAAGGATCCTGAGAGGCGTCTGCCAGCCTGTTGTGAGGAACGGCTGCAGACGCCAAGGTCAGTTCAGAAGGAGGGGGAGGAGTAATATGGCTCCTGGCCAAGATTCCTCTGCAACTCGTGGTGAAGACCATGGTGGAGCGGGTTGTCCCCCTGCAGCCCATGGAGGTCCATGGAGGGGCAGAGATCCACCTGCAGCTCGTGGAGGACCCCACACCAGAGCAGGTGGAGGCCTGAAGGAGGCTGTGGCCCGTGGAGGGCCCGCTGGGACAGCTGTTCTGGAGGGACTGCACCCCGTGGAAGAGATGACCCACGCCGGAGCAGTTTCACGGAGGACTGTGGCCCGTGGGAGGGACCCCACGCTGGAGCAGAGGAGGAATGCGAGGAGTTCTTCCCCTGACGATGATACAGCGGCGTAAAACAACGCGTGATGAACTGACCGCGACCCCCATTCCCTTTTCCCCCCCCGTGCCGCTCGGGAGGGGAAGGTAGTAGAGATAATGTTAAGCCCGGGAAGAGGGAGGGGTGGGGGGAGGTTATCTTGTTCCCTGTCTCATTCTCCTGCTAATTTTAGAAAATAAATGAATAGTTTTCCCCAAGTCGAGTCTGTTTTGCCCGTGACGGTAACTTTAAGGATTTCTCCCCGTCCTTATCTCAAACCTTGAGCCGTTTTTCTTATATCATCTCCCCCTGTTCTCTCGGAGGGTGGGGGGAGCGGGAGAGAGACTGCGTAGTCTGGTCCTGATCAGGGCTGAACTACGACACAAGCATAAGTAAATAATCAAGGAAGAGTTCATCTTGCTGAGTTTTATATCCTTGCCTATCTACTCTATACATTAAAATACTACGATTTGTATATTTTTTATATGTAAACATATCTCTTTCAGGTTCTTAATGAAAATATTCCAGTGTGATGTGCCACCAATCTTCCTTTCCTAACCAACAAAAATTAATAAATCTGAAATGATCAGAAAGATAAGAGTTTCAGGAGAAAACTGTTCATTGTATTACCTTCTACAACTCACACAATCTTTCATACACAAGGAAGGATGCAATAAAAATGCCTATATTAAATTACCAATGTATGACACCACATGTAGAATAGCTTGAAATCAGTTACACTGCATACAAACCTTTACAGCATGATTTCGTATCTTCCTGGGTGATCCAGCAAAAGGAACATCTACAGTCTGTCTCTCATCAGACGGTTTAACTGTAAGCCTCTCTGCAGGAGTATGTGGTCTCCTTGGGGGAAAGCTTTTTGGAGGTCCAGGTGGAGGAATATCAGATGGAGAGGGTGGAACAGATATTGATCGTGGAACATCTAATGAACTTTTTGACTTACCACGATCAATAAAGTCTGAAGAACCTACATAAAGGGGGGCAGTGGGGCTGCCATGTTTAAATTGCTGTCTCTGCTGCCATTCATATAGCTGCCAAACAGTTCCATCCTTATTTGCTTTCCTTTCCTCCTGGGACATCTTCAAGTGGCTAACACGATCTTGTGCATATTTGTAGTCACTCGGCAAATTGCGGTTTGGTTGTGGTGGTGAGCTCCCTGAAGGCTGCCTGGTATTCTTTGGCAAAGTGTGATAGTTTTCAGCAAAAGGTGGATTGGGACTCTGACGTGTAAAAGTCTGATCAGAAGCAAGGCTGTAAAGAAGTGGGGGACGAAAAGGGTAAATTTTAGCATATTTTGATGAGTGAGAGTGACTGACCTCCAAAAAAATCTCCAATAATATTAGCATAGGAGCTACAAGACACAAGAGTTATTTTAAAATAATTTACAGAAATATTAACAAAGTAATATTAATGACATCTACTTCACACAAAAACACTACATTATACTCATGCAAGATGCAAACAGTATAAATACAGGCTTTTAATTTAATGTCTAACCTAGGATAACCTACTAGAAATAAACCTAAGGGACAACTGCATGATGTACTTAGACCAGAAAGAATGTCAAGAACATGAAGAAAGAAATAATTGTTATGTTTAAAAAGCAAATCCATAAATTAAAACATTTTTCATTGAAAGCCTGCTCACCACTAGGTGGTGCAGTTTACAAACAACAAATGCATGATCATTATAAAAAATTACCTTAAAGCTCAAGAATTCTCACCAATCACAAAATGAATATCTCAGATAATTTTTGTTCATGAGAATAAAGGAAAAAAAAAAAAAAAAAAAACAAAAAAACAGAAAAAAGAAATTGCGCAAAGTCCCCAGGTCTGTATGATTTACTTTCATCTAACCAAATGCTACTGTTTCTACTGTTCTAAGAAACACAAGGCTTTTTGCAACAAAACTCATTGACAAACTAGAATATAAAAAGAGGCATTACATCCTGGCTTTAGTACTGCATCCATAATATACTGTGGAAATTAAATCTTTTCAGAGATAGAGAGTTAAGACAGAACTGGCAAAAGCTTTGACAAAGTGTAGTTAGCTCCCTCTCCTACTCTGAAGTCAAAATCTTTCCAAAAACTCATGCATAAGAACCTGCCTGCCTAATTTCTGATTCTCCAGTTACATTGGGAGAATGTAAACATCTGGGGATTTGGTACTTGCAATCACTCACCCATTGATTCAGGATCTCCAAATAGAAAAATCATTCTGCTAGACTTGCCACAGAGCAACAATACAAAAAAATAAATAAAAACAACAACAAAACCCACAAATTAAGAAACTCGGAGCATGGAGCACATTCATCACTCCACTTGGGAGGCTCCACTCTCTGCACGAGCAGGAGACCTGATGGTGCAGGAACTGCAGGAATTCCACATGAAACAAAGGGCAGGATGGAAAGGAACATCTTTGCTCAGCATCCAAGAATAACAGAAGCAGGGGGAACTGAATTGCTACCAGTAACTGCTGCTCAGTAGTTGCCTCTATTTCTACTTGCAGGACTTGGCACTGTTGTGCCATGTTCAACTGTCTTGAAATATGGATGCTCCTGAGAGGATACATAATTCCTCACGTCAGAAAGCAAAAAACTGCCCTGCAGGAGGCATGAAGGATTACAAATTCATAAAAACTCTGTTCTCACACTACAGAACCTCAAATTTCACAATAACGGTTAAAGCAGGCGGGTAGTATGAACAGAGGCAACTCAAAGATCAGCATTTAGTGGTCAAGTAACCCCTTTTATTTGTCTAGTTCACTGCATCATGTGTACACTCTATGTTCTGTACCGTACTGCCAATTCTCTCCACATGAAAATCAAAGCAGCTGGTAGAAATGTGTTTTTCTCTAGAAAGGAATGAGAACAGAGAAAGCTTGGTGCAGGTAATGCTTCGAAAGGATGTCTGAGACAGTCATGAAGCTAGGACAGATCCTGTTGGTGATTTCTCTGTGGAAAAAAAGGGGAAGGGGACTTGATAATTCCTACACTCCAACTTAGTGGAGCCCTAATGAAGACATCAGCAAACTACTGAATGTTGCAAACCAGTTGTGTGTGGTCATTTTCAAACTGGACATGAAAGGCTACAGTATTGAGATCGGCAGGAATTAATGGTAGTCACAGAACCACAGAATCATAGAGTAGTTTGGGTTGGAAGGGACCTTCAAAGATCATCTAGTCCAGCCCCCCTGCAAGGAGCAGGGACATCTTCAACCAGATCAGATTGCTCAGAGCCCTGTCCAACCCGGCCTTGAACGTTTCCAGGGATGGGCATTTACCAGTTCTCTGGGTAACAGGGCTAGCAGCTTTAGGTGCAAAAGTAGTCTGAAAATAAAGACCTTTTCCCTTCATGAGAGGGAGAAAATCACACCTTTCTTCTAGAAAAGTCTGAGAGGAGCTAAAAACTGGATGAAAGCAGCATTCTAAGTAGCTGGGAAGTGCTGGCTTTGTGCAATACTTCAACCTGCTACCCAAAAAAAAAAAACCAAAACAAAGTTGCAAGTGCATTACAATGCACAGGGAAAGTAATCTTCAAAGCTGAACTTCAGAGGCAACTGCGTACGTATGGGCAGCTTGCAATTTCTCGGTATATGAAGTAGGGAAAAACCTCCAGCTAAGATCACAGGCTTTAACAGGTGCCCTCTCTACCACACAAGGTTTCAGAGCCTTAAAAATAATTTGCATTATATAAAAATAGGCACTAAGGCAATACACCAATTTCTATAACAGGAAAGGAACAATGTCCCAAATGACGCAGATCAGTCCATAATGGACTCTGGACAATTGCTTTCTCAGGGATCAAGAGTATAAAAATGAGCAAAAGCAGATATTCTTGAGAATCTGCCTCTCTTGAATGAAGAAGTATAAAGAATAAGAGAAGTATAAAGGAATATAGATATTGAAGAGTGAAAAAAATGGCTTGATGCTGTATTATATGACTATTGGCCATGAAAATAATGCAGGCTCTGCAATGGGAAGCAATCGCACAGAAGATATTGTAAAAAGAGAAGATAAATGTTCAAAAGAAAACAAATACAACTACTGGAAACACTATGCCCATTGACAGGTATGCAGAGAAGAAAAACCAAAGACAAGTAACATTTCTTCTTTAAGCAAATCAGGAAGGAATGGAAAGTTCTGCATACCAAGAAATGTTTAACACTGTATTTGCAAGGAAGGAAATTCTTCACATGACTGCAATTAGTTGGGGAATATTAAGCTTACACTTATCGGATTTGTATCTTTTTTTTTAAGTGCAAATAAACTGTTAGAAATAGCAGATTCTTTAAAGTTATGCTTTCACTGTGTCTGTCCAGGCACTGGAATCAGATCAAAGACTAATAATTTCTGGACAGCTGCTGTTTCATGGTCCTGATCTTTAATTACTTAAAACCAAAATCTCCTGAAAGCCTCCTTTCAAACCTCCTTCCAATTCTCTAGATCTCTCCCAGAGGCTGGCATGAACATTACTAAAGCAGGAATCCCCCTTTGCTGAGAGCAGAGGGGGGTTGGGTGACTACGCTGCATGTAACTGTAGTGCAGCTAATAGTTCATTATCTAAGGGAGACAAATCTCCAAAGTGACAGCTAACATTTATGAGTTAGGAAACAATTCTGAGTGCTTTAGGAAAAGCAGAGGTAAAAGATCTATTTGAAAGATCTAAATTTCTATATAAAAGGTGCAATCCCTGCAAATAATTATACAAATAACTGCTGTATTTGTGTGAAGACTCTTAACTGAAAGAGTTCTTTCTTACAGTGATCAACTTGCTGGCAAGCATTACGTTTTTATACATCCGAGCGATGAAACAATTAAAACCATACTCATCCTGTGTTCAAAAATTATAAAGGCTTCTAAATTCTCAGAGGTTCTTTATTTTTAACATTTCAGGTGGAACAACAGTAAACATGGAGCATTAAGAAATCAAGTGGTCCACTAATACTAAAATCAAAATGGAATGTCAAACAAATTATCATCTCTATCTTAAATTTCTATATCCTGAAATCAAAAAGAAATTTGACAACTAACATGCCACTTTCATCCATCAGTTAAGTGCACTGCAACAACCTCAGCAGGTTGAGAGAAGGTGCCATTTTTAAAAAAAAAAAAAAAAAAAAAAAAAAAAAAATCAATCTATTAATCTTGAGGAAGTTAATCTGCAATTTATTCTGAATGCAGAGAATACAGCAGCATTTGTCAGAGAAAGATAAAGAAAACAAGGTGAAGTGAGCTAAAACAGAACATAAAGTTCTTCAGGTAAGAAGAAAATTACTATGTGTGTGTATACATATATATATAAATATATATATATTTATAAAGTTAGATTTTGCTTACATCACTGCAGCTAACTCTCGTAAAGTTTCACTGAATACTTAACAGCTCCAGCTGAGGTAGCCGGTTTTATCTAGAATAAATGCTGGCACTTGCAACAGCAGTATCTTAACACTACACTGATACACGCCTAAAGTTGATTTACTGGAAAGAGTAATCAGGGAGAAAACAGTACTTATTCAGCTATCAGTCAAGCCTGTTCACTGCCTATACTGTCAGTGTGAAAAACATCAACAGAAGCTTTCTTAAGCAAAAAGTTTTCTTAATTCAACAGCTTTCTGTATTATTTTAGACTAATACATCTGTGCATGTAAAAAGAATTAACATCTCCAATACTTTTTTTTTCATTAAAGTCATATTCCCATGTGAAGCACTGATTGCTATCCAAGCAAAAAAGATGCAAGTGAACTGACTCTAGCAGCACAGAAGAACGTTAAATAAAACTGAATAGTATCAAAGCTTCTTTAAAGGGTCATTCCAAAGACAAGACAGTAGAAGAACGGACTTCCAAACAGAATTAGTAAGCCTTAAATTTCTTACTGGATCCAAAATGACAAATGTTAGCTTCAATAAGCATTAAAAAAAAATGTCCCGAAAGTTTTCTCCCTCCTAAGAACCACATGCTAAGTCCTTCTACTGTTCTATATTATAATTAGATTTCAGCAAATTTCTAAGGTACTAATTTAGTAGGTTACTCATATTTGAAAAATCCTCACATGCAGCATAGAGGACAACTCTCTTTCCTGCCAGTTGACACAAGGTGACATTCTTAACAGATGCACATATATGTCACTTCGTTTTTTCAACTGGTACCTAATCTGACTGCACACTTTGAAAGTAAAGCAATTATGAGATTTTCAAATTACAAAAGCATTCCAGTGTGCATTCTATCTCGTGGTACAATTTATGTAATTCTCAGGGACTGAAGAGGGAGAAGAGAATCCTGGAGACCATGGAAACATCCTAGGACCTCTTCATTAACTAAATGAATATATGGAGACCATTCAATATGTGATGCACACACTGTGACTTTGAGTGCAGTGATCTGATATAGAGCAGTGAATGGATGTTTGGCACAGGAACAGAAGGGAGGAAAACAAAAATATCAGCATTCTTTACTTTTAAAGTGGAAAAAAGATTATCTGTAATTTATATTCTGTAGTTGTTTATGAATGAGAGGTAACTGAGGGCTGCACTCTTCAACTGTAGCAAATTTTAAAAAGTTTTAAGCATCCATAGTGATTAAAAACAGTAAAAAGAAAAGAAAAAAAAAAGCACTCTAATCTCACTTTTTCTATTTGTAATACAGTGGCAACATTAAAGGGATTTGATTAGCCACTCCCATGTTGACTTTCCCATGAGATAAACCCCTGAAACACCATTCTGCACTGGAAGACAAAATAGGCTTAGTTATACCCTGTCTCTGTAAAATATCATTCTGATTTACATTAAATATACTACTAATATGCACTTTCTTTAAGAAAACACCACTTGGCAGTCTATTTAAAGATGGGCCTGTTACTAACCTTTTTGTATCTCCTTTTTGGACTTTTACCCAGTGCTCCACTTGAGCCATATTACTTTTTCTTTGAACTTGTTTATCTGGATTTGTTCTGGGAACAAACCCTCTTTTATATGAGCTGGTACCATTCTGCTCCACTAGGCCAGCAGTCATACTTAATGAACTAGGAAGTGTTCCATTTTTCTCAGCTGGCTGAGGCTGAGCTACTTGGGACCTCGACGCATTCGTTAAGTCTGAAAATAATGAATCAGCTTCTGTTAACGCATGCTTAGCCTTTCCTTTCTTAGTTTCCAGAGTTTCTTTTCTGTGGACATAACGCTCCTCCTCCTCTTTTTCTCTTCTAATCTCTTCACGTTTATCATATCCAAGCATTTCAGCTGATTTCTGATAACTTTCTTTTGCATTTGTAATCTCTGCCTTCACACACTCTTTACAGGCATCCACATGATTGACTTGGGGAACAGCTTGCTGATCCACTTTTTCAGTTTCTCTGAAAAGAAAATAAACTTCAGTAACGAACACTGCTTAATGATGAAAAGTTCATGTGGTCTTGTTACCATTTTAGAAAAGATACCCACAAAAACACCTTCTCCAGGCTGTGATAAATTCAACAGAAGTTAAGATAGATAGGCGCAGTAAAACTCAGTTGTTATCCCAGTTAGACAAAAGTACCTTTACAGTCCTATCAAGGAAGCAGAAATTATTTATACACATCTGTGAAAATGATTGAAAATATTAACATTGTACGAAAGAAGTGTTCAACCTGTGTAATATTATGTACAAACAACTATAAAAAAATAAAGTCTTCCTATCCTGGGAAACACTGAAAGCCAAAAAACCAAAACCAAACTGCTAACTGCTCACTGTCAAAAAAGTCTTTCATATCTTTGTAGATGCCTTAGGGCCTAGTCATTTCTAGCCAAGAGGAGAGAACAATATCTACATTTGAGTCACTACTATCATTGTCCAGGGACTTTCTAACCTGGGGGCTATTCCTGCAAACAACGACATAAAAAAATAATCTCCACTGCTCCTAATACATGCTGCAATGCACACTGGTTTATCTATTTACCTTATTATCTAAATATTTCAAAAATTCCATACCAGAAATCTTTATATTAAACTTAAAATAGACTATAAAATGTCTAAGGATCCTAAAAGCTTTATGTTGCTTTTGACATATAATGTACTTCATCCGCAATTTTCTTCATCTCCTTGTAGTGATAAGCTTCTCAACAACATATTTTTGTCTTACAATTCAATGGAGTGTCATCGATCTCAGAGCAGCACCTCATCTTCTCTGAAACTAAAAAGTTCAGGTCCTTTAAAACTTTACGGAAGGTGAATTCTCAGTAAGTGCCATAAAACAACTGCTTTCACCTCAGTCTACTTAGTGTCTCAAAATGAATAGTCTACTAGGAGGAAGGACACTCAATCAATACTTCTAACATCCCAGACTTCCCCAATTTTTCTTTCAATTATTTCTATTCTTATGAAGAAGATAAAGAAAAAAAACAGGAAATGGGTTACATGTTACTGGAAATTTAAATGAAATCCAGAAAATCTGAACACAGAATCACATAGAATGCAAAGCTCTGGAAGATATGTTGATCCTTTGCTTATATTTGCTTTCCCAAAAGCAAGAGTAGTGATACTCTGAGAAACTGCACTGTGACATTGTAATCCTCACAAGCCCCATGGGTTAAAATCAGGGTTGTCTCACAGTATAAAAATCTTCTTTCACAAGCAGTTGTAGGGAAAGAATCATATTCCTAAAGTCAAAATATCATGAAGCTACATCAATTTTAAGATGAGGGAAAAACTGGAAGCACATGAAGGCACAGCTGAATTTGTTTGCCTCCAGCACTAACTAAGAACAATGGGACAAAGCACATACTCCTTTTGTGACAATGCTTTTTTTCTTCACCAAGAAAAACATTAAAAACTCGTACAAGTACTAAGGGCCACCAAAGTAAAAAAAAAAAAAAAAAAAAAAAAGGCAGTTAATACCTGCATCAATTAGTTAATATCCATAACTCTATGCACTTACGATTTACCCATCTTTAACATTCTCTTCCCTCTTCAATAGCATTTTAATCCTACTTCTAAACACTCATTTGAAGCAATTTGTTACTTTCCTGTCTTTTCTTTTTTACTTATCTTTCCTCAAGGCTGCCAACCGGCTGTTGCATGTGTACGAATTTGCTCACAAAAACTGTAACTTTTAAACTGAAATTCCCTAAAAAAATTGTATATATACAGAAATAAATCCATGTCACTAAATGTGGGCACACAATTTGTGCACAGACACAAATATTGAACATCAGGTTTTTTTAATTAATGCTAGCTAACTGATTTGCAACAGAACATAAATTAAAAAGAATTATTTCTTTAAAATTAGAGTTTCATGCACACGTTTACAAATACAACTTCCAAGAATCACCACCAATCTGATTTTTGTATATGTATACACATACAAAATATATTTCAAAATATTTTAAAACCTAACACTTTGTGTATTCCACCTGCCTTTTCAGTGAAGAGCGTGTTTGCATAAGAGCAGCTTGATTCATAGCCTGGATCCAGCCATTCATATCTTCTTGGGTGTCTGCACTGAAGTAGTATGTCCGCATCCCTGAATGCTCTGCCTGAGAGCCAATAACAGAATTCTTATTATAAATATATGCCCGCATACCTGTATGAACAGCCTGTAAGGGGGAAAAAAAAAAAAAAAAAAAGAAAAAAAAAAAGTCAGAGAGCTCTTTCATTCCCCGTCCCACCCCACCCCCCAAAAAAAAATTTACTGTAACTTTCCTGATATCTTTAAATAATTTTCCAGATCTTTTGACTTTTTCTTGAATTTGGGGGAAAATTATTACACTGCCCACAACAGGCTGTAGTGGAGCAAACTCAAACAGCACTCTGTGATTTTTACCAAAATTCCTCTACCTCTTTCTCACACTATTAAGCTAAAAGTGCAGCGCTTCTGTTTTTCATAGCAGGAAATTTAAGCTTTTCATTTTCTCTTAACATATAAATTCCATTTGCCATAAACATCATACAAAACAAATTAAAGAAATTCTGAGACATGCATAAGTAAGCCAATTTCCCAGCTCATTTAATAAAACAATTTATTCAGACAAAACACAGACAAAAATCTTACAATTCAAGCAATTAAACTGCTTACTTAAGAATTTATTATAATGCATGTTAAGATCTTTTTGTTAAAGCGTGCACTTGAACCTCTGTATTAGCTGCAAAATGACAAGACTTACTGATAAGTTAGTAATACTGGTGAAATCATCACAGAACAAAAAATACTGACAAGTACCTCTGCACACCAAAATACTTCATGAAATTCCACTACAAACTAGAGGTATTTGGAAATTCTTCTATAAATACATTCAATATTCAAATGTATTCAATATGGAATGTCTTTGTAACTCTAGGCTAGTTGAATTTAATCACATCTCATCCACATTTGTATAAGTGATAGTGTAGATATTACTAAGTCATATCAGTTCTGAAAAAATGTATTTCCTTAAAGTTACTTTACAGATGTGCTTCAGATTAGTAGGGAGAGATTCATTTCCTTATTTTCCAAAAAACTGAAGACAGTATACTCGGCTTGAAAGCACTTGTAATGATATCAAAATAAAATTAGTAATTTAAACTACTTTTATAAAACTAAATCTGCTATCACATACAAAAGCAAATGGCATGAAACACTGCTAAGACAATGGATTTTTAAAAGGAAAAAAATTATCTCAACTTTTTAATTTGGCTATCGCTTCTTTTAAAGGTTAAACATATTTCACAAATCCTCCCTAAATGACTCGTCTTGTTATTCCAAATTAAAAAAAAAAAAAACAAAAACAAACACTCTGCAATCACAGATAGCTTCAGAAACACAGCAAGTTTTGACAAAACTCGGGCAATTTAATCCAGTGTGGCCCTCTCTAAATGTTGTTATTTCAGTTGTTTACTCTGAATTTCCCAAATGACCATAATCTTAGAGACTTGTATCAACAACCCTGAAGAGCAAAATATTTGCTTGCCATCATAGTGGAAAGTTTTGTGGAAAATTTACTCCCTTTTTATTGCAGCCTGTTCTTATAAAAGTGTGAAAAGTGGTCTTTCCCTTCTGCATCTCAAGCAAGGAAGCCTCAGTTTGCTTTGAGGTAACACACTCCCACAGGGTCAGTCCCTGGCCTGCCATCAGACCCGCAGGGGAAAGACTGAGACAGCAACACAACAGCCAAGAGAAGGAGAAGGAAGAGGAGGAAAGGGTGACACAGAGAAGCCGAAGACTCTCCCCTGCTCCAAAGAGTCTATGCTTCCCAATAGTGTTGGCTGGTAGGGGAATACAGGATGGTTTCTCCCTCCCCACCATTAGCTGCCTACCTTAACACAGGAAAACAGGACTGAGTTACATGAAAGAGTAGCTCTGATCAGTTGGGTATTTAGGAATCAAAGGATTTTTTTCATGTTTGCCTGGTTGAATTCTTTGGGTTGGAGTTTTCTTTGTTGCTACTGAGGGGTTTTTTTGTTTGTTTGTTTCTTTCTTTTTTTTTCATTTTGGGACCATTACAAATGGCCAAAACAAAGATGACTTAGAAGCATTTATGGGTAGCATCCAGTGTAAGAACAGAACAAAAATTGGCAGCTCCAGAGCAAAGGAAATCCATGGTTTTAACACTACACCTCGTGACTATGTCACAGACCACGCTGAGCCCTCAGAAGATGCTAGAATTCAGAAGTGAAGCAACTTCTGCAGAAAAGCAGACTACGTATGCCCTACTGCAGATGAGGCAATAGGACTCTACCATTTACTGGTTATTTACTTGCTGAAAAAAACCCAGAACGTTGGGTAACTAACTGCGGAGAATGCGTACCGCATCAATAAATGGATTTAACAGTTGTCTGTCTTAATTCATCTGTACATCCTGATCAACATAACCCGTCTGCCTTTCAGGTTCTCTTTCAGCGGTGCATGATGAACACAGCTGAAAGTATTGCCTAGGAGGCTGTAGGTGAAAATGGTATAAAAATGCAAAGTATGTTGCACTATTCTCCCTTGAGAGACAGGCTCTCACAGCCATAAACATTCTGAGCTTCAGAAAGGATAATGGAGACGGTGTGTTATTATCAACAAACACAATGTGCTGAAGTTCGTAATATATAATACTGGTTAAAGGAAAATTCAAATATGTTTCAGTTATTTATTAGTAGCGTGTCTTATATGCAGGAAAGCCACTTTGTGCCAATGTGCTGTAGCTGTCACTGCTAGCAGACACAGAAGTTAGCAGTTTTGGTTTTTGTTTTTTTTTTTAAAGCAATAGCTATTAGGATGACTACAGCATACTAAAAAGCCTAAAACACAGCACATGCGTACATGTACACCATACACACAACAGGGAAAAAAATAATATTGGTACCTATTCATGCATTCAGATGCCTTAATGTGGATAGATTGAGAAGAAAAGCAGTCTCTTTCCCATAATGTACAGAAGGAGAAATGGAGAGTAAACCCCAAGAGCATATCAACAGGACAAGACAAGGACAAAAAGTTAAACAAGTTAAAATCATTAAAAGATTCATGTTTCCAAAGAAAATATTTAACAAAAGACTATACTAAAATTAACTAATGCCTAGAGCTGTTTGTTCACCTCCAATAACCCAAATTCCTAGGATAGAAAAAGTCACAGTTCACAGGAGAGAGGGATGGGGAGGGGAACAGTAATGTTGTTATCTTTCAAAGTTAATTCTCTCAATAAGCTAAAAAATACAGGAAATTCTCAGAAGTTCAATATTTATGAAGCATTTATGAGGAAAAATTGGAATAATACTTTCAGCCTTCACAATAAACACAACAGCAGCACATGACAATCTAAATCATCTTTTACCCTCAAATAATATTGAGCTTTTTCAGGACTTCTGGAAGCTACAACCTTCCCTCTTCCAAATTCTAAAATGGCACCTCTCAAATTTATAGCCCTTGGCATTTCTTCACCTGACTCCTCAGACCCAGAGAAGCTTTATAAGCAACATGGGAGCCTAAGGAAGCTTCCAGAGAACATAAAGGAACAAACTACGTCAAAGTTTTTTTTGGAAAACCAGTGAGATCAAAGAAACATATAAGACGTTTGTCCTGGCCCCAGAAGGCCTAAGCAATGAACAGATACTTCCATCAGCAAGTCTTCAGGTGTCAATAATGAAAAGATGTTTAAAAACAAGCTGTAGTAGCATCTTCTGGAAGTACTGATTTGGCCTGGCTTCCTAGGCTCTGAATGCCCCACAATGAAAAAATTTAAGAGGTAGTATTAAAAATAAAAAGGAGTAATTTGTATCTCCAATGCTACTTCCCACCTCTTACAGGAACATTAGAACATCCTTAACAGACTTCATTTGGTAGCAGGACATGCATCTAAATACAAAATATATGGGCATATGTTGCGTTTGCAGTAAGTTTTGTTGTTTTCTTTATGGTAAACGTTGGTAGGCCTTCCAATTGTCTCAATTTCTGTTACTGCCAGATTCATATAAATGAGTTTAGTTTCAGTATTCTCTCATGTATTTTAACACATATAAGAAAATTAAAAATAATTTTAATGACTAAGGACAACGAGGCTTCTAATGAGACTGCGACACCATGAACCTTCATAAATTGATACTATTAATGTTTAAAATTGTTGTATTACTAAAAAGTACAATCAATTATCTATTAATCACAGGGAGTATTTCCAGCTACATTTTAATGTTGTGTAAATTTTTTCACATTAAGGTCTATACATTGGATTTGTGCTTCCTCACATTTGTATCAGCAAAAAATTACTGTATTAAAAAATATAGCAATTAGATTAATTAGATATCTTTAAGATGTTAGCTACTGAACTAAATATGCAGTAAGGATCCCGAGTTCTAAAAGGCTGTCACACAGCTTAATGACGGTAGCTTACATCTAGTCACAGCAGTTTGCTGGGGACAAATAAAAAATGTGAAAAATTCATCCAGACAAGTACTTACTAGCAGAATTTC
This sequence comes from Chlamydotis macqueenii, assembly GCF_036417535.1. Lineage (NCBI taxonomy): Eukaryota > Metazoa > Chordata > Aves > Otidiformes > Otididae > Chlamydotis > Chlamydotis macqueenii. The sequence goes on along the minus strand of NC_141560.1, from coordinate 55,703,690 downwards.
TAAACAAAACAATTTAACATACATACTACTACACTTCAAGGTAGGTTTTTTATTGTATTTCAGCAGTCTGTACGCAGTTCTGTAAGTTTGTAATTTTTAAACACCCAAAGAGACAGAAAAGCTTAAAGCTGGGCCTTAGAGAGGATGATGATGGGAAAATAATTTTGACAACTCCTATGCTGCACATTTTAACAGTTAGTAGGGTTTAACATGCTAGCAAGCATGTGTTTTACAAACCTTCTTCTAACTGAATCATATGCAAAAAGCATCCATGTATGTGCTAAGTAAATTTCCTTCCTTTAGTTTTACAAACCAAGATGTTGAAATTTTTCCATAGTTTGACTGCTTCCCAAGCTTCAAAACCTCACTGTTACTTCAAACAGACATTTTAAACAGGAGCCAATACCTCTATTGTAACAGAGGATTTACAACAATCTGAATAAATGACAGGCCAAATGTAAAAAGTAACATGGCACATTCTCCCACTCATTCAGGACTGCAACGTGAAAATGTCCTGTCTTTATTTGGGGCTTAATCTGTTTGTGTTTTCTATTTCTGGCTGCACTACGTCATGAGACAGAATGTCCGTCTACGCTCTGGATATCAAAGTGTACTGAACAGATTAGATAAAGGTAATGGCTGGTGAGTGATGGAATGCCAGTACAGCTGTGCTCCTGCCACCTTGTGCCCACAGCCGACACCAGGACCATCAAATGTCAATGTTGGATGGGGTCCATGCTACAGGAATCTTACTAAATCCTCCTAATGCCCTAGGATTTGTTTCTAAATAAAATGAAATAGCAGCATCAAGTCTGCAGTCAAGCATTAAAGTCTGAAGTAGAGTTACAATTGGCCTAACAAACTAATACACAAAATGTATGCGGTGGGTTTTTAATATAGATTTTTGTATGTTGAAAATCTCAGGTTATTGGCTCATGCTGATTTTCAGAAAAAGACTCAGATTAAAGACTTGGTAGAGCTCATACAGGCATGATATTCAAAAAGAAACAGGGGAAATCTGCAATTGCTTCTGAAAATATTTAACCATGATGACAACTACGGATTCTACTCTCCAGGAAAGAAGAGGCAAAACTTGGCAGTGGTGACTTGAGAGCTTGCCTACAGAACATACTGCTTGGAAACCACACACGTGTGTGCATATATACACACACACTCTCAGGGTTTGTTTTTTTTTCCCCTTATCACTGATAGTGTTAAACTGGTTAACAATCCATATACATATGTATTTGATTAAAATTTACAAGTACCCTTTCAATAAAATAAAAAGCAGATTTTAAAAAAAAACTCTAAAGCAACTAGGTACTATCGCTACTTTCTCGATCTCCTTCCCCAGTCTGCAGTGACAGTTATTTAAGAGAAGCAGAAACCTGGAAGTACACAGGGTCTTACTCTTTTAGTATGTGCTTCTTCCTAGGAAAAAGCTCTAGAAGAGGAGGGGTGATGAATTACACTTATTAAGTATTGGAGTGGAATATTTTTCTTACACAAAGGTTCCTTTGTAGTTTCTCCTGCTATCGCAAGTTCAATGCATTTGAGAAAGTACAATGAACATTTACACAAAGTGCATTGGGTCTTTTATAAAACACCTTTCCCAAGTTAGTGTTTGTTTAATAAATTCAAAGCCATTATCGACTTGAAAATAGAACCCAAAGCAACAAAAGGCCATCTACAATTTAAAAACACCTCAAAAATCAAAATGCAAGAGAGAGAACCTGAGAACATGTTCTTCGTAATTTCAGCAGAGAAAAGACTTAAAAGTTTCCTTCTAGATCTCCTAAGGTATACCTGATCAAAACATGATTTCTTTTTTTTTTTTTTAAGTATATAGCTCAGTTGCTTGATAGAAAAACAGATTCTCCTCCAAGTATCAGTAGAATTTCAATCTGCAGCATACACTGAAGTTCGTAAACTTTGCCTTAGTGCTGCAGCTCAGACAATCAACTGGAGTCGGGTTTCTCCACTGTCAAGAAGGCATGTATGTTTTATTTAATTTTTGCAGGTTTTTATAACAAAGAACAGAACTGTAAATTATACAATTAATTTAAAAAAACAAAACAAAAGAAAACTAACCTCAAACAAGAGGGTTTTTTTTTCTTAAAAAACTTCATGTCACTTCAGACGACTATTCACTCCCCCCAAAAAAGCGGAAAAAACCTGGTTACTTTTTCCCCTTAAAATGAGGAAATTATCCATCAAAAGCTACAGCATTGCCATTTTTCTAATGGCGAGAACTTAACTGCTTATTTTACTTAAAAAAAATACACAACAAAACAAAGAAACCATCAGTCCTCTATGAGATCAAGTACCTTATAAAGAAAAATGACAACTTTTCTTTCCATTTGTAAACAGTACCAGAACAACTCATCAATACTAACTGCTAATTTTAGAAACAGAATCTTTACTCACAGACACAATATTAAGCTCTAAAGACACTTGCATAGTAACCAACATATGAATATGAATTCACAAGCAAAAAAAGTGCTATGTCACATTTGAACAGGCAGTCAGTAAATGCCTACTTAAAAAAAAAAATAAATACAGGAGGAAAGCAGATGATGTTTCTGTTTACAACAGCATCTTTTCTAATGGAAATAAACATTTAAAAATATGATTCGCTAATAAGCTTTGTAACTGTACCTTAAAAGAAAATTTGCGATTTATGCGATCTTCAGGTCCAACTGGAGATATTACATAACTAGGTAATGGTATGCTACCCAAAACAGATTCTTCTCTGCTGTCTGTTGAATAAAAAAATAGAATATAATTACCTAGACTTTTCAGTGTGGTAACAATACATTTCCATTTACAGACACACAGACAACAAGCATTAAGTAGAAAGAAGAACAGTTCAGATTGGGTATAAGGAACAGAATTTTCCTCGTGAGGACAGAGCAGTAGTGGAACAGGCCAACCAGGGAGGTTGTGCCATCACTACCCCTGGAGGTTTTCAACAACTGACTGGATTAAGCCCTGAGCAACCTGGGCTGACTTCTTTCCTGACCCTGCTTTCACTAGACAGTTAGACAAGACACTTCCTGAAGTCCCTTCTGACCTGCATTTTCCTATGATTTAACACCAAAAACATATGGAGAAAAATGTTTTATTTTTAAAGAAACAAAACTGTTGTTTTTTTTTTTTAAATCAGTTTGTTGGGGTTTTTTTGGGGGGGAGGTGGTGATTTTTTTAAGTTTAGATAGAAGAATGTGCTTTGAGAATAAAGCTTATTATGACAAATGAACTCTGACAAACTGCATAACATGACGGACCTTCCATTTAGCATTTTAGATCTGGGCTAATTGCTGTAATTAGGAAACCTCTATTACTACTGGCTCTAAAGTGATTATCAGCAGAAACGCAGGGCCTAGAAATATGAATTTGAGTTTGCTTTCCAAATATTGTAACACACTACACAATATTCAAAACTTCAAAATAACCTTATGTAATGCCATTATTCCTAGTTCAGCCTAAGATCACATCTAATCTTTTTTGGTAGAAATACTGGATTCCAAGTTCCTCACTCTTATGTTGTCCCTTGGATTGAAGCTGATTTAATGCCCTGATCTGGCCACAGTGCATTCTCAAAAAAATCAGCTGTCCAAGTGCGAGCAAGTAGGTAAAACAATGCAGACCAGAGATGGCATAAATCTTAAACTGGTAGTGCTGCCAAATGTTTTGCAATGTAAACCTTGGCATATATAAAAGTTAAGTTACATGACAAAGGATCATACAGCACTCCCTTATTCCCCAACTCTGCCTGAAATCTGCTGTGCATTCAAAACATATGGATAAGTAATTGTTTCACAAAGCATCTTCTCAGAGTACCTAACTAGATCTGAAGAGTTCAATTGGTTTACGCTTGCAATGTGATTTGAACAGGTGAACTCTTACAGACTAACTCAGAAAAGCTAGTATCTACTCACCTTTGTAGTAAAACAAACAATAATCAGCAAGCACAAACCACCGTCTTTTCCATAATCTCATTCCAGAGCTATCCTGAAATGCAAGAAATGGGATACTCTTTTCATTTAAGGAAAGTTAAGAGCTTATCATACAATGCTGTACCAGTGAGCAGCTAACCAGAAGTTTGCCTAAATATGGTATTAATTGCAAAAGCAAGCAGTTCATATTTTAGCAAAATATTGTGTACTAAGAAAGACAAGAGGCAGAATATCCAGCTATAAAATAATCAGGGTAGAATATTCAAACTGCTAATTTTCATTAAGTAATTAAACTTGCACCCCCAATGGCATTCAGATTAACGTTATACACAACCAATACATATTTCATCCAGACAGACTTATCTTGCAGTAAAGAAACAAAGTACAGATCTGGGTGGTACAAACTCCAGCAAGGATTGCATGTAGACCAAGGTGAAAATCACTATACAGCTGTGAAGTATGACCTCCCATTTCAGACAACGATCCCCTGTAACTCTATAGCCAATCTCTCATGTTACTCATGCCTATAATGTAATTTAATTAAACGTTCCTTAGGAAATAAAAAGGGGGCAAAATGTGCCAATTTTAATGAAGTATAATATAACATGTCTGTGGAGATAAATACATCTCTCTATATAATATATATCAGCTTGTCAAAATGAGTCATATTTACATTTAAATTAATTTTAGAAGCTTGTAAATTTGTCAGATTGTAACCTAAGCATGTACAACTTATTCAGCTGAGGTAGGCTTTGATGAGACCATCACTATAGAGACTATCTTCAGCCCTTAAGCGCTTGCAAGTAGACCTAACAGGAGAGAAGGAAATAGCTAGAGGAATGTTGTAAATACTATTTCCCTTCCTTCTGCAGTTGTATTAAGCATGCAAGGACTTTCTTCCCTTTCCTTTTTCTTGGTACAATGCTGTCAACACATACTGTGTCTGAGTTCTGATTCTGTCCTGAAAACTAATGGACTTGGGTAGTGGATGTCAACAGAGGTGATAGCAGAATACATCTCTCCATGCAGAAAGAAGTGGATGGCTGTCAGCAAATTCACTTTCCTGTACATATAGAATCATAACTGTAAGCCATAGATTTCGGCATTCTCCTGCTCATCCCTAAACCTAGCTGTTGGATCTCTGGTGATAATCTGATGGATGCTGACTGTCAAATTAGAAGCAGGGAATTATTCTCATACAACAAACAGCTTAATTTACTTTTTTGCACTCAAGGATGTGCTTCTATCAACTTCAGAGTTCAAGATGCAGCAGCTGTGAAATTCTGATTGTTGGATGAAATCCTATAACCCAGCCTTTGCTTGGATACTGGTCTTGGTGACAGTGATGAGTGGTGAATGGGTCCCTGTTTCCCTTCATTTTCTCCCTAATGCTTCTGGAGAACAAAAGGCATGTAAGTTGGAACTAACCCTTTGATCAGGGTATAAGGGCATAAGCAAGCAGATGGAATAAAGCCTTCACAGTCAACCCTGGGTTTATAGTGTGCTCTGAGGGAGACTGAGATCAGTATAGCAGCAAGCCAGCAGGATAAAGCAGGGAAAATAAATAGATTTAGAGAACAAAGTTACAGTTTCAACATTTGACCATGATGGCAATGTCCATTTATCATTGCTTCCACTTCTAAATCAAATCTGTATGCAGAAACTGTTTTTCACACTTGCTGAGCACAAACCCCTCATTACAGAAGCTTTTGGAAGTACCCAACACTGCCCTGCAACACCAACTTTCAAGCTTCTGTTTTTTCAGTCACCTGGAAGGCACTTAGTTTTACTTGATGACTGTACTGAAGTATATGAACAGAAACAGATGATTACATGCATACCTGTTTGTGTAGCCAGCCTCTTACTATGACAGGAACATTGGGATTTCTTCTGATGGCTTGTTCCCTCTTCCCAAAGCTATGAACTTTGTTTCCAGCCTTCACAACCTGTAAAGAAGTATAATGGAGCAGCGGTTTTTTAAACTGTACTGAGACTCACTTCATATTAGAAATAACCTCACTGAATAGATTCGTATTTCATTCCATGGTAACAAAGCATTTATAGCATTTTCAAGGGCAATTAAATAGGCAACGATTTTTACAACATTTATAACATTGCAAAGTCAATCTCCTACTTTCAACAACACATCAGTGCCAGGACAGTCTGCCAACTCACAGCTGAACAGCAGCAGCACTGGTGATGAATCCTACTCTTGCTCTTCATTGTTTGAGGTTTTTTTTCTTGTTTGTTTGTTTGGGGTTTTCTTTCCTATTGAAAGTCAAATAATGTTGATAGCTCAATAAAATCCTTGGCCTTTGACCCTGCAAGCTAAAGGAGAAGATACAGTGATGCTGCCAAGGAAGCGACAGAGAGCAGTAAGTGGAAATCACAGGTACCAGGTAATGGTTTGTGTTCTACTGCAACCTCAGTTTTGACGCACATGGGCAAAACTATTTCAAAAACAAAGAAAGCCTATCAGTCCATGAAAAAGACAGTGAGAATCTCTGGATGAATAATCTGCCTGTTGTTTTCCAATCTCAGCACAGTTTGCTACTGCAATTGCTTTAGGAACCCAAGGTACACCACCCATCCTTACAGTTACTCCTGGCTTCTCCAAGCAAAGAGCTGTCCATATTCCCTCTTGTCTCCTTTCCACAATGTCTCCTTTGTTTGAATCTCTCCTCTCAACTGGTCAGGGTACTGATGCTCTGCCAGCTGCACAGATACAGCAGCTCTAGAAACGAGCACATTTGCCATACCCAAGGGATGACATAATTAAAATATTTGAGTGTACTTCTTCTGGCAGCCAGGCAACATCTGGACTAGAAGACCGCATATATAATAATAAAATATTCTGGCAATGTATTATAATATTAAATGGATTCCGTTTGTCTTGAGGCCAACCTGCACTAGATTACACACATTTCAGTAGACATAAGCACACATCTTAATGGAGGATTAAGATAACAGTAATAATCAGAAAAAAAGATTGACTTTTTCTTTGGTACTATAGCATATAAACCAGTAATGTAGATTCAACAGTCAGAAGGAAATACCAAAGGGCAGATTTACTAGGTAGTTTCCACAAGGTCTGTTTACCGCCAAGCAGCATGCTGCTTTCAGCTCTGCTGAGAAGTCAGGTGAGCTGCGTGTGTCATTTCCGTGAAACGTCCCGACACTTAGGAGACAGGAAGAATGCCAACTCCAACTTCTAGGGCTCTTCCCTAGGAGTTACACCTCACCTGACACCTCCGTGAGAGTCTGCAGACTCTCAAGACAAAATTTACCTGCAGCCCAGGACAGCACAGGAAATCACCTGAGCAGCCCAGCTGTCTGGAGCTAGCACAAACCTAACAGGACAGGCTGTAAACAACAACAGGTTTCTGAGCAGATGCCCCTGCCATCCAGCTTTTACCAGTTCACAGTAAAAGCCAGGTGACAATGGTACGACTGAGATCCCGCAGCCCATTCCTCTGCCATACCTGTGCCAAGGCATTCAGCTAACAGGCTGCAGAGCACTAGCTTTGTGCAAACACAGCGTGTCAGTTACAACCACAAAATCTCTCTCAGTACTCACTCACAGAGCTACAAGGAGCAAACCTGAGACTAAAGGAAGGAAGAAATAAGATGTTTGGCATTTTGTGTTTTCTACTGAAAATTTTTCAAAAGATGACTTGTGAATCCGTGTCCAAACATCACTTTAAATGAACACACAAAGATGAGGACATGAGGACAATCAAGCTCTGGACAACGGTATGATCATCAGGCCAAGCTATATATATTTTCTTTTAAGAAAAAATGAGAAGTAATCAATTCAGTTAAGACTTTTAAAAACTAGAGTACAGTAACAAAAAAAAAACCAGCTACAGTAACAGCTACATTAGAAAGGTGATGAAAAATTATGAGGCCCAAACTGTTTATGGCTCTGAAAGTCAAAAATCTATGCTTCGCATCTGAACAGAAATCAATTTACAAAACATACAGAACTTAGTTTTCTAATTTTTCTTTCTCCTATTTATCCTAGGAAGGGTGGATGAACTGAAGAACAGTTAAAGTACAGCTGATCTGGCCTAACAGCAGTGTTTAGATTTTATTTTTTCATCAGATCTCCTGTCAGTGATGAAGCACTTTGATTCTCTGACCTTACTTAATTTTTAAAAAATGCAGACCACAATGTAGAAAAGTCATCCTTGGACTTGGTCAAAAGACTAAACAATTTCTATTACATGGGAAGGGGAAAGTTCTCCTAAGGCTGCGTATTCCAAATCAATACAATACTCATAATAGAAAAACCCCCACATTTTATAGTGCATTATTTTTATTTGGTGAGAGGGGGCTATGGTGGTAGCTTCTGTAAGAAGCTGCTAGAAGTTGTTTCCCCTTTGTTCAGCGAGCTCGGCTGGGCCTAGGCCAGACCCACTGCTGGCCAGGGCCGAGCCGATTGGTAGCAGAATGTTCCATGATAACGCCTCTGCGATAATGTATTTAAGAAGGGGAAAACAGAAAAAAAAAAGGAGAGAAAACGTGAAGAAGCTGAGCAGGAGCAGAGAGGGGGAGTTGGGAGCCCTGTGGGCCTTGCAGCCCTCACCCTCTGGCCTACCAGGTGGCTGACTGGGCCCAGCCCAGCTGCAAGAAGTGGAAAGGAGATGAGATGTGAAGAGAACCTGAGAGTCATCTCCCTGAGCCAATTGTGAAGAATTTCTTGTGAGAGGAACGGCTGCAGCCACCAAGGTCAGTGAAGAAGGAGCAGGAGGAGTAATGCTGCTCCAGGCCAGAATTCCCCTGCAGCCTGTGGTGATGACCATGGTGGAGCAGGTTGTCCCCCCACAGCCCATGGAGGCCCAGGGAGAAGCAGAGATCCACCTGCAGCCCATGGAAGAACCCACACTGGGGCAGGCAGATGCCTGAAGGAGGCTGTGGCCCGGGAAGGGCCCATGCTGGGCCAGCTGTTCCTGAGGGACTGCACCCCGTGGAAAAAATGACTTGTGCTGGAGCAGTTGCTGTAGGACTGTAGCCCATGGGAAGGATGCCACCCTGGAGCAAGGGAGCAATGTGAGCAGTTCTTCCCCCGAGGAGGAAGGAGCAGCATAAAGTGACACGTGATGAACTGACCGTAACCCCCATTCCCTCTTCCCCCCTGAGCTGCTCGGAGGGGGGAAGGTGGTAGAGATAATGTTAAGCCCAGGAAGCGGAGGTGGGGGGCAGGGAAGTTACTTTGTTCTCTTTCTCATTATCCTGCTTTGTTTTTAGTAATAAATGAACAGCTTTTACCGAAGTCAAGTCTGTTTTGCCCATAATGGCAACTTGAAGAATCTCTCCCTGTCCTTATCTCAAACCTCGAGCTTTTTTTTTTTATATTCTCTTAGAGGGTGGAGGGTGTGAGAAAGAGACTGCATAGTCTGCTCCCAAGTGGGGCTAAACTATGACAGTTATGTAATTAAAATTTTCATATCATCTGTAGTATTAATCATCTCATTCTGCTCCGGAATAAAACAAAGGATAACAGATTCTGAATGTTACGCCTTGCTTCCACTGGCTTGAATACAAGGTTAGTTTAGAAGAAAAGGTATATGTTTAAAACTATTTCTGCAGTAGTTGTTTTCTAACTTAAAATAGTCTGATATCATTGTCGTATGTTGAAAAATGCAGGTCAGAGAAGCTGTCTGTGTCACTGAAGACAAAGAAGTCGCTTTTGACTTCAGTACATTTGTTAAGGTGGCTTGTTTGTGAATGACTCATAAGTTTTCACCAAAAAAAGCCAAAATGTCAAGAGGCAAAATTTTCAAATCCCTTTTCATCACTGCATCACCTTCTTCCTTACAGTAGGCCTCTAGCAGAGGAGGAAAGTTGCTAACTTAATTATAAAATATAGTGTTTTGGTTTTTTTTCTAAAACTGGATAGGAAAAAAAAAGTAAACAGCTTTTCATTTGGAGTACATTTTCTAACTAGGAAAAAGAAAGACTATATCTTGGTAAAAATATGCATATATATATATACACACACACACATAAGAGAACACATAACAAATTTCAATCTACAGGGAATTAAAAAAAAAAAAATAATAAAATGCCACAAAAAATTCCACCTGTTTAAGTCAAACTCTTCCATTCAAAAAATCTCAATGTTTCACTAACAAATGACCTCATGAATCCTTTCAGCATCTCTAAGAAAATTAGACAAAATCTTTATTTTTCAGATAGGAAAAACTGAAACTCACACAAATTCCTGCTCTTAATATTGAGTATTCATCTACAGTGGCCCTGAACTAATAATCCCTGTGTCCTACACTCCAGCTCCAGACAGTCCCACAGAGCTGGCACCATTGCATCCCTGTCACCATTGCCTGTTTCTCTCAACTGCTAGCTACATTCTTTATTTACTTATTGTAATCCTCAGCAGTTCATCTTGGAAAAATACCAGCAACTATCAGTGTCATCAACAACTCAATCACTTCTCTTGCACAGAATCTATCCAAAACACTCTCAAAACATAGATAGTAATAAATACATTACTATCCTTTACGGTCTCAACTTGGCCAAAGTACTGTGTAGCACAGTAACATTTACAAGCTTCCATTCACACCATCAGATGCTTTAACAATTTCAAACGTACCTTACTCTCACACTGAAATAAATCTTTATTCCTCTATAGCCTTCATTTGTAATCAATATAAATGGCTTTTAATATGGTTAATAACGTAATTGAATTAGCTATGAACAGGAGTATCTTTGGGACAGAGAACGATTGTGATTTATCGGCATTCCCTTTTGCTTTTTATCCCCTCAAATCCATACCCTTCAAATTTCAAATGGAAGGGCAGACTGTATTGGTCTAAAGTCTTCAGATGACTTATTCAGACAGCGGGAGTGTGAAAATGGCAGGGCCCACCCCAAGAATCTATGTGCATTTCTGCAAAACTGCCCACCTCAGATGTCTTACGGAATGAAGTCTTACATACTTATATGCACATTAATAAAATATAATCACATTTTGGTAAGTATAAGCCTCATTTTGGCTTTTTTCTTTTTGTTCTTTCCAACAAGGTCCTCTTGTTGTATGCTGTACAACCAACATTGTTGGACAAAACATGCTAAATTCTCTTTCCAAACAAATACTTTTTATTTCAGAAGTTTTATTCAGTTCAAGTTCAGACTTGAACACTGCAACAAATAAGCCAGAAGTCTTCATCTCTTTAATCCTGAACTGAGAATGACACATCTGCTGTACAGTTGGCAGCTTACCTTCTCCCTCCACCCCAAAATGTAGCAATTCTCAGCTGTCAGCTTTCTCCAAAAGAAATCAAGTGGAAAGCCACGTACCTGCTCCTGCACTTCCTGATTTGGTACTACCTCAGTGAACACAGCTGTATATAAGAATCAGTTTAAATCTGGCCAGCATTCCAACGCTATACCTACACAGTTCTATGAGGGCATTTGCAGGACAAAATTATGAAAGCATTTCGTAAAAGATAATAATTAGCTACGGGGTAGCTAGAGACCTTGCCACGACAAACCGAATGTGTCTCTGGCTTCATGACTGCATCTCAAGTCTGCATCTGGGAAGTCACTCTTCAAAAGAATGACTATGGAATTAATGGAAGAAAACATTTAGAAATAGATGAAAGGATTATAAAATCTCTTAACGTGCCAAAAGTCAACCTCAAAACAGAGAACACACTTTACAGCCTTTGTTCTCATTGCTAGTTCACTTGAATCAATTTTGTGTTAGGATCTGAAGGAATTTAACAGATCTCCTTCTGACTCTACAGAACAAGAGCAGCGATTTCCAGCCTGGAAACATATGCAATGATGAAACAAAGCATAAATAAGACAGACATTGTTTCTCTGTCTTAATCAAAACTCCAGTAAAGTACTTATTGAAGGTCTGCAGCAGGATGGATCTTATCTAAACAAACTTGGTGGAGAAAAAAGGTACAGACAAGCCCTCTATCACAGCTCTATTCAAAGTCTAAAGTTGTCATGTACTTAAAAAAATGCCACACCTGGGAGCCTGCCAGAAGCACACTTATACAGGACTGCAAACAAAATAGAAGCAGAGACCAAAATCAGACCAATTGAAGTTCTGGGAGATTATTTTGGATATTCTCCAAGCTGTGATAGAAAAAGCATTACCCTCACTGATGTGGTTCTGATGTCTCCAGTGAGCTAGCCTCTAGCACGTGCATGGCTCTGTAAGCTGCATCCAGTCACCACTTTTGATCTCACTGTTTTGCAAAGCCTGATGAGATCAGTGCAAACATAAGACAAAGGGAAGCAGCAGAAGCAGGTGACAGAGGATGCACACTTTTTGGCAGAAGTGTGATCCTGGGTACGTTAAAGACAACTGTGGCAGTGGAGAAATCCCCAGCTCAAACCCAAGTATCAGGTCCCCATTAAGCTGGCAGGTTTTAAGAGTGAAAATAATGAGCCTTCTCCCTCTAATGCTGGCTGAAAAAAATCAGAATGAGGAGGATAAATATAGTGCCTAAGTACTTCGGTAATTTCTACTGTCAGAATTTTTTAAAAGTATCAAATAATTCAGGTAACCTAATAACTATAACTAGTTTTCAGCTAGATTTCATCTAGCACTTTAAAGATAAATGTGTTCTTGAGATTTGACACATGACAATCTTTGTGTTGGTCCAATAATCTACACACTTCGGATAAAAAAAATATATTTTTAAGCTTTTTATGAAATTGTTTTCATCTTCTCCAATATTCACCCAAGCAATTCAAAATATTAGAAAAAGATTTTACGTTATTCCAACTGAACAAAAATATCTTTGCAACCAATTTGGCAAAGTCCTTTCTTCAACTCAATTACTTAACAGGCTTCACAATCTTGCATTAAAAAAAAACAACTGAGAAGTTTAAAAACTGCAGGCAAAGTTAAGAAATCTATCTTATCTCTGCTAATTCTTCTAGTGTTATTTTGCTTCTCTTTATTCAGCCCCCTCCCATTCTCTCTGTATTGTAATTCATTGTAAGGTCAAAGAAGCATTTAAATAGTTGGTGATGCTCCAAGTACAGTGCTTTATTGTATTTTCTGCAATAATAAACACAGGCCCTTTGTTAATGCCAAGTAATAGATTTTTCTATTATTAAATATTTCACGTGTAAACTTGGTGTCTGCACTGTTTGCGCACTACAGTGACGGCAGAAAAGGATCTAAGTTGTTACAAAGAGGAGGAACAGCAGTAAGGTTTCATGGAAAAGTAAAACTGCAAATTACAGTTCCTGGTATTCTGCAGCACTTGTTGCCACATACACTGGACTACCAAAAGACTTGCTGGAACACTAGTATTACATATACTTATTTCCATTCTTCAGAAGCCTCTCAAACTTTACATGTCACAATAATCACTACTTTTCAAATTATCATTCAACGCTGCCATGTGAGTCTATGGTGCTCCTACGCTCTAAAAAGGTTTTGCTTGGGTAGAAGACATTACCTCTTATTTGAGGTAAGTTACTAGACTTCTAGGCTAAACCCACAGCCCTACTAAAATCAGCATTAAAGGAGTACTGGATTTACAGCAAGCAAAGTTCTAATAATCAGGCCGAAAATACAACCTTTTTCCTTTACCTTAGAGCCAGGTTTTGTATCAACAGCAGATGTAGTTACTGCAGTGGACGTTTCACTGACCATGCTTGAAGGTCTTTGGTTTATCTGTTGCTTGGACATAGATGAATTCTGTCTAGAAAAAAAAAACAAAACAAAACAAAACACAAACCCAGATAAGCTAAAGCACATTGTTTCAAACAGTCAGCTTTGCCTTTTTACATTTAAGATTCACAAAGAGCAAATGATCAACAGGCTAGTCAAACATTTCCCATGCATCTGCAGCTTCCTTTGCACCACCTCTATTATTTTGAATTCAGGTATTTCTCAAGCAGATGCTGCCAGTGACATCTGATGATTGGCATTTGTCAATATGTCAGGAGGAAGAAACCTGCCAAATTGTCTACAAATCCAATAGAGAATCAAGATACAACAAAGCGCACTCAGAGATGCTCTAATGCAGAGAAACTAAAATTGTGCCCTAAACTACATTTAGAGGCTTGGCTGCAAACCTGCAGAAAAGCCAGTACTGGGGAGGGAAGGACAGGAGTCAGCACTTTGCAAGAACAGGCTGCTTATTTAAAATCAAAGTGAGACTAGCCTACTGTTAAATCTTTAACTTAATGCTAGATCTTTGAATCTGCCCAAATTATGATTCATACTACAATATGAATTATTAAAATACCTTTTAAGTGAAATGGTGCAATTCATGGCAGATACTTCTGAGTTATACTAAGATTCAAGAAATCTTGATAACTATAGCTCAGATGCAGATACCTATTCAGAGCATAGGTGACATCAATCCCACCATAAGAACCTGTTAAACAAGTAGGAATTCAGTACAGCTGCCCAGATGAATAAATGAGAGGATAAATGGAAGTGCAAAATCTTGTGGAATCCCATATGCAGGTTGTGAAGAGAAGCCTCAGCAGCCAAGCTCAACACCAACTTGTGAATTAAACCCACAGGTGGTATTTTCAAAAATAATAGAAAACATAGTTTAGCAAATTGTATTTCAGGAACAAGTAGCAATACAATCACACTAGAAAAAAATAAAACAAAATAAACAATTAACAACTTATGATTTTCTTTTTCCCATCTCAGTAAGTCATTGAAGACATTGATTTTAAAAAAAAAAAAAAAAAAAAAAAGACAAGACACACAAGCCATGCCAAACATTACTGTTGCTACCACTGAAATTCAATCAAATTCTGAACACAACAGAGAACAAAGTAATTCTGAGTGATATTACTCAGAAGAATAGAGAAAAGTTTGTGATTGTAGTAGCTCAACATAAGGTTTAACTGAGGACAAAGTGTTTGCCACCATTGCTCTTCCTCAGTTACAACCTGAACAATTATCTGTCTAAAAGCTTTTATACTTGATGTGGTGTCAGGGAAAGCACATTCTTCTATCTGTGACTACAGTTTCAATTAAGCTTACAAGGAAGTAACACAACTTTGGTCTCACTCTCTTTATGCCTTGCTTATCTGGCGTAAATCCATTCTTCCTAGCTTTTCTATGTCGGTTCAGGTCCAAGATATGAGAACAAACTACAGCAAGTCCCTAAAATCCCTGGCCAGCCTTTAATGAATGAGAGCTTCATCACATCAGTTTGAGTCAATTCGCTTTACCTCTTACGGACCAGTATCCTACCTCAGCATTTAATCAGCTTTAGGAATATTCCGCTTCAGCAAAGAGCAGATTAAGACACTTCCCGTACATAACGCTGCCTGACTAAGCTATTTCTGTTGATCAGCCAGTCTTATTATCTGCTTTTGACTCTGTTCTCGCTTGTTCCCTTTCCACTCTATAACCTTTCAGAACAGGTAGAAAATGCAGACTTACAATGTACCTGCATTTTACTTGCAAAAGCATCTTACTTTCCCTTTCCTAATATTTACTTAACAAATAGTTTCTGCTTCCCTGCTCTAGGCAACTAAACGGAGAGTTGGCATTTCAAGTAGGGAGGAAAACTAACAGAGTTGCGACCGTCTTCTACATCACCTCCTCTAAAAGAATCTGAAGTATTAGATGTTACATCATTAAGAGGACCACTAGAAATGAGTTGCAAAAGTATGAAAACAAAACATATCCAAGAAAAATGTTTGTCTTTAGAAGACACAAACTCTCTTCTTCCCTTGAGGTTTAGATTCTTTACAATGTCCACACCACAAACTATTGAATTTTATAATGTAGGACAGTTACACAATACATGTTATTTCCCAGATACTCACTGGGGAAGGAGAGGGGAAAGGAGGAAGTTGAAGGAAGAGGATAGAGCACGTAACATATACATTCAGAAAATCTCTAGGTTTTCCAGACTATAGATAATGTAGATAATCTGATTAGATTACATTTTTTCATTTTATAGAGTCACTGATCACAGAGAGCTAACTCTGTCATTTTTGTCTTTCCTGAAAACTAAATTTCAGTTTCAACAAATTGGAATTAATTTTTCCAACCAAAACATGAATACAGAAAAAGAATTAATCCCAAATGAATCAGCTGCAGTAAAAAAAAAAAAAAAAAAAGAAGACAGAACTACAGAGAAAGATGGAAGATATGCTTTATACATTTAACAAGACCATCACTATCAGAAAATCATAATGCAATACAGAACAATAAATGCGTAACTTCTAAGCATTTATAATTTGGCCATTTAGTGATTTCTCCTCCACTCACTGCTGAAAACAATCACTGTCAATAAATCAAGCTTTCCCTTTCTTGTAGTACCAAGATTAATGATGAATATCAACTGGGAAAAGAACAAATTCACAATGAGAAAATGTTTTTTAAAAGATGTCAGGTTGTTGCCATGTGGAAGAACTTGTATAGCCAACAAAACAGACAGGAAATCCACCGAAAGAGAAAATAATTATTCTCCAAAAATGTCTTAGGCAGCAAACACTGGTGACTCAAGCTTTCTGTACATGACACGTAACAGAAAACACCAAACAATACTGAAAATTAATTTAAGCACTTGTATATAGTATTTCAAGGATAAAACAGATTTGTATGAAATCAGAACATAATGACACTCGAATATTCAAGTCTCTTAATAGCTAAATAATAGTCTGTTTTTAAAAGCAAATAAAAATACGCAGAATATGGAGAATTACCTGAAACATCCCAGCATGTTAATGGAGTTAACACTGTCCTAATAGTGTTTACAGATTAATCTTGAAAAATAAGCTACCATAGCATTAAATCTGTGCATTCAGAAACATTAGTTCAGAATCACTACTAAGAAAGATCTTTGAGAATATCTGTTATTTAAGTCATCCCATTCTGTCTTCATAGTGCTGGATTTTTTCTATTTTCAGGACAGTTTTCTTGCAGTCTCCCCTAGGTGTGTGTATACACACACAGAATTGCAGTATGTACGTTTGGAGCTTCAGTGTCTTGTAAATCTTTTTCAAATACTTGAAAATAACTCCCTATGTAATATCTCCCGTCAAGCAACCCCCTGGTCTACTTACACAGTGCTAGTACGTCTACAGAAATCTCATTTACCAGCTAAAAGAACTACATGGCCAATATTTGGTTTATTAAAAAAAAAAAAAAACAACAAACACTGAACAACACAAAAAAATTATCACACCAGCAGCCCATATTGAAAATGCAATACTCACGAGACAACACATGCATTTTCTCTAAGCATCAGAAAGATTAGCCAACTTAGAAGGTCCACACTCATACCAGCAACTTAAAAAGTTTACTTTGTTGAAACCAAATAAGACACAATAATATCAAGTCAATTTAGTTTTAATCCTAATCAACCTCCTATTCAGTTAGGTAAAAAAAAAAATATAACTGTCCTAGTATTTCTATACCTGTAAACATGGCAGATGTTTATTTTGGGGCTGTTTGGGTTTCCTCCTTTCTATCCACCTGATATTTTTGCTGCTATAGTAACCAAATGCAATAGACAAAATAAGATGTCTCTCTCCCCAGAGGTGATACAGAGGCTTTCTTAGTTGCACAAAAAGCAGGCAAAAAAGCAAGTAACACTCATTGGATTAAGCTCCCTATATATATATTTTTTTTTTCTTCTGTATTTCCACATTTATGTTGAAGTCTTATCTTTTTAACTTTAAAGTACTATCTTCTCATTTGCAAACATAATACTACCACAAATACACTGTAAAACGTCTACTACGCAAGTACTAGTGTTTAGCAACAGAGGCAATTAGATACACAGTTGTCAGTTTTTTGAAGAACTGTTATTTAAAGAAAGATAAGACAGAAGAAATCTGAACATTACATACATCTATCCTAAGTAATTCTATCACAGATTTTTCAGAGAAATGGGCGTATAATGATATGGTTAACACTCATTTTTCCAGCAGTTGTTTAGGAAAGGTCGCCCTGTGCATTAAGGGTTCATTGAAAACACGAAAGTAAAAGCACAGAAATTAAGATACAGTTGTTAAATGGAGGGAGGCTACCAGAGGGACCTCCCATACAGCCAAGGTGTTCAAATTATTTAGAGGTGATTCCTGAAAATTGTGAGGTGACCAAATCAATAGAGGATAAAAATTAATCTGGACAAAAACTGAAATGCTGACCAAAACAGATAAAAAAAATAATCTTCAGATATGAGTAACCATGTGATAAGATGTCAAACTGAATTCAGTGTCAACAATAGAAAATTAATTCAAAAAAGGAAGAAATTAAAAGCATCTCTGCAGCTTTTATCACTCAACACACCACTAGCGATTTCAGAAAAGGGTATTTTTTAATCTTAGCAGAAGGACTAGCAGCAAAGTATGTCAAGAATTATTAGGAAAGGAATAGAGAAGAAAAAGTATAGTTAAATTATTATAAAGAACAACAGGTTCACATATTGAATACTGCATTCACCTATAATCAATCACTCCATCAAACACAAGTCAAATCTAAAAGCCTCATGCCGAAAAACCAGCACTCAAGCAGGGCTAATGGAAGGTACAGAATATGTCGCATGCTATTGTGTGACCAAAAGCTTTTAAGTGACCAAAGCTTTTAAGCTTGGAAAACAGAATGCGACGTGCAGATTTGGCAGCGGTCTCAGATAAGAATGGGTTATGAAATAAGGAATTATCATCACTGCTTCTCAAAAAAAAAAAATCTAAATAAGAACATCTTTAGGAAGAAGAAATAGCGTAAGGATCAAAAGACAATGTAATTGAAAAGTTACAAGTTCCAGGCAATGCTCTGTTTTTATCCTCCAGTTACAATGGAGTTGAGAAAGTCAGATTTTGGCTTAAAAGGCAAAGTTGATGTGATCTTGTTTAAGAGGGGAAATGCCTTGGGAACAGACTAGTGAAATACAGTCTGAGTCTTCTATTGAAAGTATCCAGTTCTCATTTGATCAAGTGAGGCAAGGGCGTCTGGTTCATAACTGACTCATAATCAAGCTAGGATTACATCATTTATTGACATCATTTTCCAAAACCCGCTTTCCAGAACATTGCTTCCTGGATGAGAAATTGCCAGAGCAGTCTGTACATTCATCATTTCTAGATTACTGTAAATTACTTTTCTGGTGTTAAACGTGTCCTTTTAATAGATATATTTGTTGCAGCCTGAACCAGTTTGTGTATATGTTTCCCCACTAGCTCCCAATCAACATCTGGTGACAACTCCTGGCTTTGGCCCTAATCTTAAATTAAAATCGACCCTGAAGTAATAAATCACTTCACAACAGCACTGAAGAACAAATTGCCATTTATGAAACCCTTAAGAGTGCTACAACTTCAGACAGGATTCTTCAGCTATGGAGAAAAGTACTCTTGGTCAAAAGGATCCCATGATGGGAAGTTTCCACAGACCATGCTAATCCAGAGATCTTTCAGACTTTGTCCCGTCTGTGAAAGTCATTTCATCATAAGATATGATCTACAACACTGACTGCAAACTAAGACACAATCAACCACACGGATTCCATACAAAGCCCTGCTGCCTGAAGGAAAAGAACTGAAAATACCACATAGTCCCATTATGATTCCTAAGCCTAAAGACAGGGAGGTGCTAACAGCTGCTTTGATTTCAGCAGAGACATCCACATATGTTAACAGTGTCGTCTGACAAGAATTCAGGTATGATCGTGATGAACAGCATCTGTGTAAAACCTACACTGTCATATCTGATCTCCTTCTACGACCACGTGATCTGCCTCATGGGTGACGGGAAGGCTGTGGATGTTATCTACCTGGACTTCAGCAAAACCTTTGATACCGTCTCCCATAGCATTCTCCTAGAGAAGCTGGCAGTTCATGGCTTGGACAGGCGTACCCTGTGATGGGTTAAAAACTGGCTGGATGGCCAAGCCCAGAGTGTTGTGGTGAACGAAGTTAAATCCAGTCGACAGCCGGTCACAAGTGGTGTTCCCCAGGGCTCAGTATTGGGGCCAGTTCTGTTTAATGTCTTTATCAATGATCTGGATGAGGGGATTGAGTGCTCCCTCAGTAAGTTTGCAGATGACATCAAACTGGGCAGGAGTATCAATCTGCTGGAGGGTAGGAAGGCTCTGCAGAGGGATCTGGATAGGCTGGATCGATGGGCCAAGGTGAACTGTATGAGGTTCAACAAGGCCAAGTCCACTTTGGTCACAACAACCCCATGCAACACTACAGGCTTGGGGAAGAGTGGCTGGAAAGCTGCCTGGCAGAAAGGGACCTGGGGCTGCTGGTTGACAGCTGGCTGAACATGAGCCAGCAGTGTGCCCAGATGGCCAAGAGGGCCAACAGCATCCTGGCTTGCATCAGGAACAGCGTGGCCAGCAGGAGTAGGGAAGTGATTGTGCTCCTGTACTCGGCACTGGCGAGGCTCCACCTCGAATACTGTGTGCAGTTTTGGACCCCTCAGTACAAGAAGGACGTTGAGTTGCTGGAGCACATCCAGAGAAGGGCAACAAAGCTGGTGAGGGGTCTGGAGAACAAGTTTTATGTGGAGTGGCTGAGGGAACTGGGATTGTTTAGTCTGCAGAAGAGGCTGAGGGGAGACCTCATTGCTCTCTACAAGTGCCTGAAAGGAGGCTGTAGGGAGGCGGGTGTTGGTGTCTTCTCCCAAGTAACTAGTGATAGGATGAGAGGAAATGGCCTCAAGTTGTGCCAGGGAAGGTTTAGATAGGATACTAGGAAACACTACTGAAAGAGTGATCAGGCACTGGTACAGGCTGCCCAAGTAAGTGGAGAAGTCACCATCCTTTGGTTGGACTCGATGATCTTAGAGGCCTTTTCCAACCTTAAAGATTCTATGATTCTATAGAAGCAGTAATACAAAACTAAGGAAACCAGAGTGTCTCATGCACTTGAAAATGACATCTTTAA
Organism: Chlamydotis macqueenii; assembly: GCF_036417535.1. NCBI lineage: Eukaryota > Metazoa > Chordata > Aves > Otidiformes > Otididae > Chlamydotis > Chlamydotis macqueenii. Next base: position 55,682,853 of record NC_141560.1, on the reverse strand, counting down.
AGTCATCTTTGAACCTATATATTAAAACCATTTAATTTCAAAAACATGCTATGTGTACTTCAGGCCAATAATAAAGCCCAGTGAAATGTTCTCACAAAGACTGCTTCCTGAGTAGTCACTACAAACCCGTATTCCTCTCTATATCCCTCCAGCCATTCCCTCCTATTTTAGGATAAAAACAACCTGTTTCTATTAATTCTACTACATTGTAAAATCTTTTTCCCCACTGTTGATACCATCTCAGTGTAACTGAAGTCTAGAGATGACAAGTTATGCCAATTCATCTGATTGCCCTCCAAATAAACACCTTCATTTCTCTTCCAAAAAAGATTTTAACATACACAAAAGATCACTAAAATCCCATGCCACCAGCAAGTTGTTCTTTCAATTCTGGCCTTAATATTTGAGCTGCTACCAAGATCACAAGATCAGAAACAGCCTAGAGAAGTGTGACTAACCCTGTGAGGCACTCCAAGGAGTTCTATCCAAAAACTTGTTTTCCCTTATATATCTACAAATTTTCTTTATATTAAATTTGATCAAACCTTTACAATAGATTAAATAAAAATCAATTAATGGATGGAAGCTGGAACACAGATGCAGAGTGGGTATTATCTACAATTAAGACTTCCTCTGTTGCAAGACACCCGTTCCCCTTGCTAAACGACCTGGAGCAGTCTGTATGCATACTTGAATTGAGCCAAATTCCTCCAGCAGCAAGCCGCCCACACACTACCTAATACCTGGGGTGACCTCCAGCTCAGCAGCTGTCCCACAGTCTTTGCACCTAATCACAGGCCTCTCCCCTACACTGCAAAACATGTTCAACCCTCTACTCCATGCTGGTTCTCAGTATGGGCCTTGACATATGATCAGCCCTCGGATTTGCTTTGGGCTTGGGAGAGAGCAGCTATTTAGTTGGTTTTCTGTTGGGGTTTTGTTGCTATTGTTGTTTTCATTTGGTGAGTTTGTTTTTTAAACCATATGAGAAGCACTTCTCAGGGACGTACCAGAGCTCTGAGCAGAGGGCTGCACAGTCATGCTCTACTTCTCCTTTCCTCTCCAAGTCCACAATGGAAGACATTGCCAGAAAAGCCTCAGTTTCCTGGGAGTCTCGCACGGCCCTTCTCTGGGCCTCATTTTTCTTAATATTATACTGCTTTAAATTAAATGTCAAGCAAATTAAATGTCACATAATTGAAACAAAGTGTTCAGAAACATGTGGGCAGCCATACAAACCACCACATGCAGGCTGTCACAGCATGATGCCCAGCCTCCGTGATGCATGAAGGGCTAGAGGCTGCTGAAACAGCGTTGGATGACTAGGCTGGAAAAAGGAAAAGCTGTCTCGTGTTGTCCCATTCCTTTTGCCCTCTGGAGTGGTTTTAGAAATGATGTAGACTAGATATCTCTAGACTTTGTCTAGGGAAGATATCTAGGCATCCCATTACAGAAGGGATTCCAGGAGCAATCTAGCATCAGCAGGGACGACAGGAGTAGTTAAATCCTACAGTGAAACAGGGAGTGATACAAACCAACACCAAAGGCATGCCCAGATATACCAGTTTGAACACACGCATGTCTTCTTTTCTTTTTATCCTTTTTTTTTTCCCCCAAATCAGACAATCAAGTTAAAATATACTGGAAACTAATACATATGATTCTGTTTCTCTAGAACTGAAGAAAGCCTAATCCAATTTTTTTAAATAAATAGCAGCCCAAGATAGGGAATGTAGAAAATCTAAAACATAAGAAAACCAAGGAATTACAATGGAAACTAGTAATATTTTGTCTATTTCAATTTCAGTACAAACCTTCCAGTTTACTCTAAAGACATTTTACATTTATGTTCTGTATATTTGATATTTAAAAAGGCTAAAGCATTATTATTTAAGTATTCTATTTTATTGCCTTTTTTGTTTATTTAATTTTGGGGGGGTTTGTTTGTTTCTTTTTTTTAAAGATCTGGTAAGATTTTCTCTCAAGCCCTAAAGTGGAACACTGCCAGAATCAAAAAATATACTATCACAATGAGAAGTAAATTTTTAAGCATAAAGCATCTCTACGACATTTTTGCTACAATACCCGAACTGTCAAACTACTAAACTACTGTAAGTAAGTGTGTTACTGTTTTAGATCTCTTGACATGGGTATAAAACTACTTACTCTTCTCGCAAAATAAATTCAATATTTTCTGGAGAAACCTGTCCTGTCACAGGATGTCTAAATGACGTGGTCTGCTGATTATGGCTGAAAAGAAAAAAAAAAAAAAAAAAGAAAGAAAAAGAAAAAATAAATTAATATTGGCAAACTCAGTAAATTATATCTACAATCTCAAAAAAACCAGAACTGTTTATATTGATGTTTTGCTGCTGCTACTCGAGAAATGAAATATATTTCCTAGGTACTTTTGAAACCAGAAATATTTTCAGCTCCTTCCTGCATTCTTGTTGACTTTGCCAATGGCACACTGTAGCATTTAATTATTAAACTGGTTAATGCTTTAAAAGTAAACTAGTTGCAATCCTTAGTTAGGGAGACACATTTGAATTTATGATTATTTATACCTCACTGTTACCAGTTTATTTAAACATAACATAGAAATTACAGCAACAACACAGAACAAATAGCTGATTTGCATTTCTTTAAATTTCATAGAACAGAATCAGTAAAACAATTTAAAATGTTGCTGGACAACCTTTTATACAATTTGTAATATTTTACGAGACAATTTGTAGAAGCCATTTGGTGCATGCTTTCTTTTCCTCTAGTACGGTATTTCTTAAATTATTTTTCTTTACACCTCCACGCAGAGGATCATACATAATCTTAGTTGCTCTGTTGCATGGTCTATATAAACCAACATAATATAGTATTTCATATGAGTTGAATTAAAATTGGGATTCTCTACCAACTTTCCCCTCAGAGTACTATCCAGATGTTGTCCTACCCTCTGTGAAACATTGCTGTCTGTTATGGTTTTGTTTAGTGAGGGGAGGCCTAAGGTGGTAGCTTCTGTAGGAAACTGCTAGAAGTCGCTCCCCTTTGTTCAGTGGACTCGGCCGGGCCTAGGGCGGACCTGCTGCTGGCCAAGGCCGAGCCAATTGGTAGCAGAATGTTCCGTGATAACGCCTCTGTGATAACGTATTTAAGAAGTGGAAAACAGAGGAAAAAAAAAAAAAAAAAAAGAGAAGATAAGATGTGAAGCAGCTGAGTGGGGGCAGAGGCGCAGAGGGGGAGGAGCAGGCCTCATGGGCCTTGCAGGCCTCATCCTCTGGCCTCTTGCCAGGTGGCCGACTGGGCCCAACTCGGCCCAGCCTGGCTGCAAGAAGTGGAGAGGAGATGAGATGGATGATGTGAAGAGATTCTGAGAGGCATCTGCCAGCCTGTTGTGAAGAACTTTTCTTGTGAGAGGAACAGCTGCAGACACCAAGGTCAGTGAAGAAGGAGGGGGAGGAGTAATGCGGTTCCTGGCCAAGATTCCCCTGCAGCCTGTGGTGACGACCATGGTGGAGCAGGTTGTCCCCCTGCAGCCCATGGAGGTCCACAGAGGAGCAGAGATCCACTTGGAGCCTGTGCAGGACCCCACATCGGGGGAGGTGGATGCCTGAAGGCGGCTGTGGCCCGTGGAGGGCCCGCTGGGACAGTCGTTCTGGAGGGACTGCACTCCGTGGAAGAGATGACCCATGCCGGAGCAGTTTCACAAAGGACTGTGGCGTATGGGTGGGACCCCACAACAGAGCAGGGGAGGAATGCGAGGAGTTCTTCCCCCGACTATGAAGCAGCGGCGTAAAACAACACATGATGTGCCCCTTGGGGAGGGAAGGTATGTTAAGCCTGGGAAGAGGGAGGGGTGGAGGGAGGTTATCTTGTTCTCGGTCTCATTATCCTGCTGGTTTTAGTAATAAATGAATAGTTTTCCCCAAGTCGAGTCTGTTTTGCCCGTAACGTTAACGTTAAGGATTTTCTCCCTGTCCTTATCTCAAACCTCGAGCTGTTTTCCCTTATATCTCCCCCTATTCTCTCGGAGGGTGGGGGGAGTGAGAGAGAGACTGCGTAGTCTGGTCCCGATTTGGGCTGAACTACGACACTGTCCATTAAAGACAATTATTTTATCTGTGTAACTGTACTCATACAGTGCAAAAAATATGGAATGAGGAAAGCTTATTTCAAGACAAACTGGTAGTCCTCCCTCCTCCCCAAAGTAGATAGAAAACCTAAGACAAGTTCTAGAGTGTCTCATACTTACTAAGCCCCTTATTCTGCAGCCCTGTCCAAAGAAGCAACGTATAAAAATCACAAATCTTAAAGAAATAAGAAACTGAAGATCTTATTTCAGAGTTAGAAAGGTCGTGGCTCAGATGCTGTTATGGAGCCTTAGAATTAGAGAGTAATGAACCAAGAGCTTCCCTTATTTAAGGTTCTGAATTTTTGTGCGTTTAGTTAACAATACATATGTAAACAACATCCAAAACTAGAATTTCCATCAAATGCAGCAAAATTTTAACAAACTGTGAGCATATCCAGGGGAAGGGAAAAAAAAAAAAAGCCGTTAAATGAATTATACATCAAAGAGACAAAAATGAACACCCTTTTTTTTTGTTGTTTTAAAAAAGCTTTGGACTTTTTTCCTCCTATAATGCCCAGTGATTTTGGGTCTTAGAGATTTGATTCAACTGCCTAGCACAGCAGGATGTCCCCTTAGAATCTGCATAACTCATAAAGAAATATTCTGAGGTTTCAAAGTAACAGAATTCCAAAGAGGTAACAGCCTTTCTGTACAGTAAAGGACAGCTAAAAACCAAACAGCTCATGCACCCAGAACATTAAAATGTAAATAGCTCAGGATATGCTTTGATTGAAAAAACAAACCGAACCAAAACCAAGCCAAAACGACCACCACCACACAAAAAAAAAAAACCTAACCAAAAAATAACTCCCCAAAACCCCAACAACATCAAAATCCCACAACCAAACCCACAAACTGCTGATGCTAAGTCCCAGTTGGACCATGAATGGCAGAGGATGTTTTCTGTTAGAAACTTTTCCCCCCTTTTCCAATACGCCCTGCTACAGGAAGTCATATAAAAGGGACCAATATAAAGAACATTTTCAATTATAAGCTGAAAGCCGTGACAACTTATGCTGCACCAAAAGGACCTTTTCCTCCCCCACCTCTTGCAAAAATTCTAGCCCTACAGACACGAAAAACTGTGAACAACATGTCAGGCCACCAACTACCTGCCATGGCAGCAACAGCAGTACTTTCCTAGAGCGGTGAGAGGTGACCTCTGCTGCAGAGGTGGGTTACTGAAGTACCTCTGCAATTTCTAACTCTTCAGTTTTCCCATGAAATCAGAGATCAGGAGAAAGCACTTCCAGTAAGCCCACAGTGCTAACATCTAACAAAGAGACCATGACCTTTTTCTTCACAAAAGGACTGAGGAGTATTGTTTTCTGAAGAAGCACTTTTATGTGAGTTTATATTCTAATTTTGAGTATACATCGAAATAAAAGAATAGGAACTTGCAGATGTCAAATTAAAAAAATAAATAAATTATAACAGAAACAATTAAACTCCATTTTTTGTCACACAGTTCAAACAGTTTCAAGCTAGAAGTCTTTTCTTTTAAATCAGGACCGAAGCAGTGTGTTTAACCTTTGATACATAGCCTAGGACCACTAGCAAAAAAATGCAAATACGTAGTTAGCTTTAAAAATGAAAGTACACTGTCAGCTTTATTCTCCAGAGGCAAACAAACTGCCAACAAGCTCTCATCTGCAGGCTTTTATTCACTAATAATTCACTCCACAATTAAGACTAAGCTAAAGAACTATATTCCAGAAATGCTCTAGGGTTATTTAGGAAATGAAGTTACCCATTATACCATACTAGCACTTTTACTAATGTTTTATTATTTCCCACAAAATAAATTCACCAGGCCTTCAGAAGATAAATTAGTCCTCTTGCTAATTAAAGAGCAAGTCCATTACTAATAGACTAAATATTACTTGCTAACAATAGAAGTTTCAGATGGAAAGTAAACAGTACTTAAATATTTGAGCAATTGCATTTTGGGACAAATTCTGCACTTCAAATAGTAAGAGCAGAGAAACAGAAGAACAGTTACCTTATTACATAAAATGCAGATGGTAATTTCACCGACAAGGAGAAGGCAGACAAAATCAAAAGTTTCTGCAGCTTCAATACCTAGGACATGACTGGGAAGAGAGAAATTATACCACTGCCACTAACAATTAGTTTTGCAGAACACAGTGGTTTATTTGAATTTGAAAAGTGAGAGTGTAAATGTTTTGCCTCAAGGGAGTCATTAAGAATAAGCAATACTATTTGAAACAACCTATACAACAGATGGCTAATGCCTTGCAACAAGGCATTAGGCAGCAGGGAGATTTTTGTCCACAATGAGAGCAGTCAAACATTGGAAAGGTTGACTAGCAAGGCTGTGGAATCTCCATCCTTGGAGACAAGGCCGTGAGCAACTGAATCAAACTTTCTAAGTTGGTTCCAGCTATGAAGCTGGCCTGGCTCTGAACAGGAGAGGCGGATCTGATGGGGTCCAGAGGTTCCTTCCAACCTAAATTATTCTGTTCTGTCATCCCCCTGCTACTCCCTCCCATCTTTCTCTGCAAATATAATTTAGTTCTTACAACCTCTTTGAAACTTTCCTGGTATTTAAATAGATGGATTCCAAGAATATTAGCAGTATGTTCTTTTGTTTAGAAAGAGAGAAATTGTAAAATTAGATTTTTAGATTTAGATTACAATTTCTTTTTGTGGTTTTCATGTTCTTTAAACATTTGTTTAACAGTAATATCTGTTTAGACAACAATGATAGCAATAACATCCCCAGTGAGAGTGATCTAGTAAACTTGTTGCAGTGAAAGTTCTCCTTCCTTTCCAGGTACAGTTGTTCTCCCGACACGTCAGCGAACCAAGCCTCCCAGTAGTTAATCATCTGTATTTCCTCCAAATAGCAACTGCTCCATACGTTTCTATTGTCCAGAAATCTACCATGTACAACAGGCACAATAAATGAGCCTTAATAAAAGGGCATGAGACGCTACTCCACTCTTCATGCCCCTTTTATTCCCTTTTCACTACAGAAAGACTTAATACCACCAATAAAACTGGGAAAGGCTTATGTTGCTTCACCATGTGACTCCTGAATGCCATGTAACTTGTGTTAGCACACCACCACACATTTGAAATGCCAAGCTACCTTTTCTAGTAACATGAAGAATTTTCTGTGTGATAAATTATGGCATTTTTCCTAGGAATCATCTTTTAATTTTAACAATTTGGTATTAGTCTTATTTTGTGTAATTACTATCAAAGGAATCACCAAACAAAGGAAAAAAAAAAAGAAAAATCCACACAAAAATTACATGCATTAGCATCTACCACTACCATCATTAAATTACACTATAGACTGCTAAAAGTAATTGTGAATTTCGAAGTTACAGAACAGCATTTTCCAAGGCTTGCTGTTGGTTTGTAATATAGGTAAGACTCAGATTTTTTCATAAGAGAATTGCAGATCAAACACCAGTGCTTTGAAATTAGATACCGCACCACAAATTCTACCATTTCACAGCACGCGTACACAACATTTGCAAGCATTAAGAATTGACAGTCACCCACTGTCTTAAGGCCGATGTACTAGAGCAGCTGAGAAACACTCAAGACCTTCAAGACATAAACAATGTTAATACACCTAACTCACATTAGCCGCATGTGAAAGCATGCTGCTTGAGCATCTAAGCTGGCCCTGGGTTGAGGAGTGGCGGGCTGGAACCAGATAACCGTACAAACTGGATATTGGTTATAATCCTGCTGTTTGGGTGGGAGTGCAGACAGACACCTATATCCTTTGATAACACCCTACTGCTCAACATCAAAATGCAGCCTAAAACGTTTCTCAGGTATTGATTAAGCAAGTCTGCAAATTTAACATTGCTCATTATTTGTTTGCACTAACATAACCTATAGTATGATGAAATTTAACTGATTTAAAACACAGGAAAACCACACAAATAAAATGCAAGCTCCAATCCTATAGTATAATTGACACAGGAAGGCCCTTTTGCCTGCTTGGATCCTTTTGCAGAACTCATAGTTTACATGACTTCACTTTTTTTTTTTCCTTTCAGTTTATTTTGTATTTGAGTCAAACTCAAGTTTTAATAATTAACTTTTAGACATGACTGATGCTGATGACTCTTCATTTGAAGTCAATCAAGTTTACAGATTGCCTCTAGAGTAATTTAAACGCCCAAACAGGTGAATCTTGAAATATGCAAACCAACTGCTGTTTGAGTCTACCGGACATTAACAACAAATTTATAAGTTGCAAGAAAGAATCATGTTGCTATTGGACAGACTGTCCCATAAATTTTTCATGAGCCATTTCTACAGTATTTGTTTTCCATGTAGGCTGACCTCTTTACACTCACCTGCAAGACCAGATAAGCATGAACATCTTTATGCTGAATGGCGCAAATGGTGGTGACAGTTATGGGAGAGCACCCATCTTTCTACAGGATTTACTGGTGTGGGTGCAGCCAACAGAAGGACTCACGCAGTGAACAACTGCTGTTCAGCCAGCGAGTTGTCACTCCAGACAGGGGAAAGTGCTTGTATCTAACCAGGCAAACAGCCAGGCATAGTTTGTTTTATTTCATAATGTATTTCTGAAATACAACAATAGCTTCAGATAAAAGGATCACATCACAGGATCATCACAGATTTCCATGAGTAATACAGGCTAAAGTCATCTGCTGATTCACAAATCCCTTTGATGCATATCATGAGACACCATCAGGATTTTATTAACTCACAAAAACCACATTCAAGTAACTTCAAATTAAGGAAAAAAAAGCGTGACAAATTTTAAAGACAAGGAAATCCTTAGAAAAGGGGACATTCCTGAAAAGTGAAATTTTATTCTATTTCCTTACTCTTGCACCTTTAGAAAAACTACAGTCCCTGCCTTCAAAACTGAAAACTAAATTAAAAAATTCTCTGATCACTGCAAAACAAAATTAGAAAGGTAAAAGATCACATTATTGTTTCACATTGTCTTAAACTAGGCTTGGAACTCCCTTAAGACTATTCCTTTCTTTCCCACCAAAGTATTTGAAGATAGATGAAGCTACATAAATCTCCAAAATAAAATATAGTACCTTCAAAATTATCTATCTAAATTAATTTGGAACTTTGCTACTTAATAAAAATAATCTTGACTTTTAGTGACAATGAAATGTCCCGAATGTCACAATGTGAACAGCAGACTCAATCAATCGTACATGTCTTACAGATATCATGTGAACATCTAAGGCACATCTTGAAAGTTTGAAATGGAAACAGCAGCAGGTCCAATAGTTAAATATAAATATTGGTGATATATACACACATGTATTTGCACGCATGCATATATACATGTGTATATATACATGTATATCTAGGATATACACACACACACACACATCCCCCTCTCCTCTCCAGTGTTGGCGCAGATGTTTCTGCAATGATATAAGTAACTCTGGCTCCTATAGAATTAAATGGTTGGGACAAATGGTCCCACCAGTTCAATTAGGTGCAGCAACTCCAAAGACAGATGTTCATGTGGAAAGCAAGTATTTTTTAACTCAAAGGTTTTGGGAAGCATGGAGGTGAATTTTTGTTTGTTTGTTCTTCCACTGGGGGTCATTGGTGTGACAGGAAAACAGCAACTTAACTTTCTTCACTAATTCATTCTGTACTACACCCAAAGCACCATTTGCTCTACAGCCTTTCACACCAAAGAAAACTATGCAGAGCTCGTGTAACCACGTTACCATAGCAGAGTTGCAGAACAGTTATACATTAAATGCTGCTATAAACCAATCCTGCCACAAGAAAACAACATATAGACAGTAACGTGTCACATTCATGCTCTAATAAAAAGAAAGTGGTGATAACTCTAAGTAATATGATTAAAACACCCTGGGTAAAAGCAGCGTACCCTTAAATTTAAACATCAGCCACAACTTCAAGAGTTTAGTGAGAAAGTTGTCCAGCAAGCACTGCCATGTTAGCATACTATTTTGGAAAAAATATTTAAGGGAAGCTTTACACAAAAATGTTATATATCTCAATTTTTAAGCCATAACAAAATTGGTTAAAATAAAGAGATGTTCGTATGCATAGCATCTCAATTTACCAATGGAAGCCAAAAATTCTCACCCAGCCTATTTGAATATATTTTACTTCAATGGAAAGACTTACACAATAATAAGACACAACCATCCATATTGTTCTAGATAGGAAAGCAAATATAAGTTTTCCAGTATCCAGCTTTCACCTAAAAAGAAAGTCATACAGTGTAGAAAGTTGAAACAATTTAATAAAACAGCTATGAAAAATGAATAAAACAGCTTTCAAAAACTTTATTCCTCTGCCATGTAAAACCTCAAAACATTTTCTCTTCAACAGCTTATGAATGTTGAAGACAGATTTCAACTGCATAAGAAAAATGCAGTTCTGATCTATTGAATTTAATGCATAACATGAAAAAGCTATTATAATATCTGCAGAGGACAATACTGCAGACTTAGACCTCACTGGGCTGCTGTGTGTGCCCTCAGACAAAGTGGAAACAGATTGCTCCTTTCCCCTTTCCATAAAATGGAAATGCTTTATCTACAACCTATACCACAGGAATGAAGTTTTAATCAAATACTGTTTTCTTACAAAATCACAAGTGTCCAGAACAGAATTTAAGAATTATAGCTGGTATTCATCAAGTTCTCTCAGCTCCAGAGTTTAGAATATTGCATCCAATTTTGGACCTCCTCATATAGGAAAGGCATCAACAAACTGAAGTGAGTTCAGCAGAGGGGCACCAAGATGGTCAGGAGCACCTGCTCTGTGAGAAGAGGCTAAGGGAGCCAGCCTTGTTCAGCCTGGAGAAACAACAGCTTCACAGTGACCGACCCGCAGCCTCCTGCAAAGACATCATCAAGAAGGATCTTCACCGTGGTGCAAGACGGGAGGACAGGAGACAGCAGGCACAAACTGAAACAAGAGAGCTTCAAGACTGCATGTAGGAGAAGCTCTCTCATCTCAAGGATATGAAGACATATCGTGAGGATGGTAAAGCACTGGAACAGGCTGCCCAGAGAGCTTGTGCAGTCTCCATCCTTGGAGGTTTTCAACACTAGAGTGGAGGAAGACATGAGCAACCCAGTCTGACCTCACCACAGAACTTGCTTTGAGCAGAAGTTTGCACTAGAGACCTCCCGAGGTCTCACCCAAACCAAATTTTCCTACAGTTGTAAGGTTGGGTATAGTTGCTATTTCTACCAAAAAGCCAAAAAAAAAAAGCAACCAAAAGCCAAAACAACCAAAAACGTTTTGCAGAACAGATCCTGCTAACAGAATAATGCAAAAACTCCACATGGTTTAGGAAACAAAAACTCAAAACAACATTAAAACCTGGTTTCTTCCTTCAACCTTTAATAAAACTATTAATTAACTTATTCACCAAATAATTAAATCCAAAGTCCCTTTACATTCTACTAACAAACACTCCATGAAAGATGAGAATTTACGTAGCCAGGGTTCCTGTGGTTATGTGCTTTTTATCTAACAGGACACACGTTCCAACCAAAGTGTTTCCCGTAGTTAAGGGCATTCAAAACAGGAATGACAGGACTAGGGGTAACGGTTTTAAAATAGAGGGAGGTAAACTCAGATTAGATATTAGGGAAAAAAAATTTTTACAATGAGGGTGGTGGAACACCGGGACAGGTTGCCCAGAGAGGCGGTGGATGCCCCAGCCCTGGAAACATTCAAGGCCAAGTTGGATGAGGTTCTGAGCAACCTGATCTGGTTGAAGATGTCGCTGCTCATTGCAGGGGGGTTGGACTAGACGACCTTTAAAGGTCCCTTCCAACCGTAACCATTCTATGATTCTATAGAACATGCATGGGTCTGTCTCAGTCCTCCTCTAAACCTACTGTTGTAGTTCAGCCCCGATCAGGACCAGACTACGCAGTCTCTCTCTCACTCCCCCCACCCTCCGAGAGAATAGGGGGAGATAATGTAAGAAAAACGGCTCAAGGTTTGAGATAAGGACAGGGAGAAAATCCTTAACGTTAACGTTACGGGCAAAACAGACTCGACTGGGGGAAAACTATTCATTTATTACTACAAACCAGCAGGATAATGAGACCGAGAACAAGATAACCTCCCTCCACCCCTCCCTCTTCCCAAGCTTAACATTATCTCTACTACCTTCCCTCCTCGAGCAGCACAGAGGGGAAGAGGGAATGGGGGTTGCAGTCAGTTCATCACGTGTTGTTTTACGCCGCTGCTTCATAGTCGGGGGAAGAACTCCTCACATTCCTCCCCTGCTCCATTGTGGGGTCCCACCCATATGCCACAGTCCTTTGTGAAACTGCTCCGGCATGGGTCATCTCTTCCACGGAGTGCAGTCCCTCCAGAACGACTGTCCCAGCGGGCCCTCCACGGGCCACAGCCGCCTTCAGGCATCCACCTCCCCCGATGTGGGGTCCTTCACAGGCTCCAAGTGGATCTCTGCTCCTCTGTGGACCTCCATGGGCTGCAGGGGAACAACCTGCTCCACCATGGTCGTCACCACAGGCTGCAGGGGAATCTTGGCCAGGAGCCGCATTACTCCTCCCCCTCCTTCTTCACTGACCTTGGTGTCTGCAGCTGTTCCTCTCACAAGAAAAGTTCTTCACAACAGGCTGGCAGACGCCTCTCTGAATCTCTTCACATCATCCATCTCATCTCCTCTCCACTTCTTGCAGCCGCACCAGGCCAAGTTGGGCCCAGTCGGCCACCTGGCAAGAGGCCAGAGGATGAGGCCTGCAAGGCTCATGAGGTCTGAGCCTCCCCCTCTGCGCCTCTGCCCCCACTCAGCTTCTTCACATCTTCTCTTCTCTTTTTTTTTTTTTGTTTTCCACTTCTTAAATACGTTATCGCAGAGGCGTTATCACGGGACATTCTGCTACCAATTGGCTCGGCCTTGGCCAGCAGCAGGTCCACCCTAGGCCCAGCTGAGTCCACTGAACAAAGGCGAGCGACTTCTAGCAGTTTCCTACAGAAGCTGCCACCTTAGGCCCCCCATCACTAAACAAGGCTACAACACCTACTCATACCCTCCAGTGCTTCACAATGCTGTACTGACTGTAATCCTAAAACCCTCATCCCCATCAGACACCAGGCAAAAGAATAAACAAGGATATGAGCATCACATTCACTGAAGTACCACTTAATATGAAGAAACCACAATTCCCACAGAGAACACCTATTCTTGTGGGTTGGCTGTTCCTGTTTACTGACATATATTAATAAAAAGTTCCTTCATTAGTAACAAACTGTTCCAGTCTATCTTGTGGTTAATTCTGAAACACTTCAAACTGCATTCATAGACAGCTTAAGGAAAAAAAAAAAAAAAAAAACCCACAAAAAAACCAGCAACAAAGTTATTTCCTTTGGTTTGTGTGACTGGTTTCTGACTGTTTCAAAGGAGCTCCTTCTTCCTCAGTCTCACTCAACTCCCCATGTTGGATAAAATATGATGCACCTCCTCTAAATTTAAAAGCATTTGTAAAGTATTTTTTCCTATCAAATCATAAGTATAAAATGGACTACGGTACTCCTGAAGGGCACATAACATCAAATTTTTGCTTGAGAGAAGGCTAGTAATACAAGATCATCTTGCCTAGAGCAACGGCTATAAATTAATGAAGTCTATCAGACCAACTCTTCAGAGCTTTGAATGTCAGAGCTGCCTGGTAGCACTTGGTGGTTACTTTCCTTTTCAAAGAGGCTCAGCACCTACAGCACTGAAATACTGACACATACGAAACGCACGACATTAGCATCGGTTCACAAAACGCTACGGTAAGTCACATACAAATCCACACAAACCCAGAGCTGAATTTACACTCCACAGTTAAAACCAACAGAAGGGCCATTAACCAGGAGCAGCTCTAACCCTTGGGCAGCGGGAGCCATTCCCAGAACTTCATCATCCCCTCTTCTGAACCTTTCTTCCCTCCTGCACGTGGTGCAAGACCTCAGAGCTGGGGGCGCGAGGCCTGGCTCTGCTCCACACCTGCGCAGGAAGCGCGCAGGAAGCGCACCGTACCTGCATGCACCACACGGGCGGAGGGACGATCCCTAAAATACCCAACACATCATGGCTGCCACTGTCATTAAATAAAACTTCAAAAATTACAGAAAGCGGTTATTTGCATTGTCAAAGGCTAGCATGTCTTTTAAAATGTTTGGTTTTTTTTTTAAATCCCATTAATTGATATGTATTATGAGTCACCATGTATTAACCACACTCTTTCATACCTCTTATAAAATAGTTCTGAGGCCAAAGATATAAAGTGGATAAAACTTTAGTAAAATGTTATTTACCCAAATGTTTCCATCACACAGTTACCCCACTGTGCAGTGAGAGAGGCACTATGATTCATAGCCTACAACTAATTCCAGGTTAATAATTTAGAGACTGTAACTGTAAAACAGACATGGAAGAGTATCTTTTTAGTTTATGCATAGAGTTTATACATTATCCAAAAATGTCTTTCTAATTCAACAAAAAGCTCTTCAGCATTAAAAAAGGGGAAAAAAAAGGTATTTATAGCTATATCAGTTGTTAACAACTTCAGTTAAATTTGCTCAAAGAAATAACCTAAAGCCAGCTCATTCTTACAGAAATGTAGAAATACTCAGTGGCCTCAAGTCTTACAAGCAGAGAATCCCCTATGACATTTCCAAACAATCACAGAAATTTGCTGTAGAATTAATTTAACGTATTCTCTTTGGCATCTATAGAACGCAAAATGCTAGAATATATGTAAACACTACTAGATTAGCTTTATACAATCAAACAAAAGAAAAGAACATTAAGATTTTTTGCATTAAACAGTTCCAATCTCTAAAACTTTTCCGCTTTTAACACTTATTATTTTACTCAGTGCAGAAATCCAATAAAATGGGTTTGAAAATGAACTATTTTGGTGTGTGTAATGCCAGAAGTTTCTTTACTAAACATAAACCAACGAACTAATTCTACAGAAAGAAGGTAATTATTTTCAGTCATTCAGTGTCTCCTCCTCAGCCCCTAAACCCACCACTACGTAATCAAAGCATGTCAAGTCACAATATAACCTATAGCAACAGATTAATAACAATTTACATTATTGGCATAAATTACACTGAGTTTAGTGTACTGAATGTCTAAGTGAACCAAACATAAATCACATTTAAGAAAACTCTCACATAATCACATTCTGTGTTTTATTTCTTGAACACATTGCACTATCAGAAGGTGAAAATTTGAGAATAAAATATTAAACTAAAATACAATCAGACAGCTGTGAGGAGAGTAGCACTGAAAACAACACAGTCATGGAAGAAATATTTGTGTTTACTTAGAGTCACTAAAGGGACACATTAACAGTGTCCAGACAAACAGCTCAGAAAAAGCCCCCAGCAGACACAGGCAGTGACCACACAGAGATCTGGAGGGTAAAGAAAACAGCACAAGGAATGTATAAAGAAACACATTTTCACTCTTTTAGTCTCAAAAATAGCTTTAGCTAGCAAACACATTTTTAAAACTATTTTGTTGGTTTTCTGTGGGTTCGGAGGCTTCATTTATATCAGCAAACATCAATGTGCATTATTGGATAGCATGCAGCCATTTGGAGACAGCATGCATCTTCAAAATTGGCTCCCAACTGGACTCTGTGTGAAACCACATTATCCCATCGGGAAAGATGAAAACTCCTTCCTTAAACGCGTGAAGAGAGCTCTTATTTTTCAAAATAACTGGAAGGATGAAGCAACTACCACAGTAAGCGTGTAAGTCAACAGCCAAATGTAATGACCAAAGTATCAACAGCCAAAACATGAAATGAGGCTCCTTAACTTTGGGTCAGGGAGCAAGGCTGCAGCAAAATCCAGCCGCAAGCCAGCTCTTGGGACAAGACTATATATAGCGAAGTTATCAGCTACATTCCTCCTGCACCACTTGAGCAGTGCGCTATGGCTGCTTTGTCTGGCTCTTGTCCCATAGCTCCACCATTCTGAAGCCCCCACCAGAGCACCCCACTCTCACCAGCACGAAGCCCATGCAGATAACATCTCCAAGAGCACAACCGCACTGCTCTGCTGCTGCCTTGTCGCCAGGGTTTTCACAGCCCATACAGCTCCACAATAGAGCTCACATAGCTGTGTATCAGAGGAATGTGCCCTTAAATAAGACCTCAGCCACAGGATCTACAGTATTACCTACCTCTCACCTTTGTAATGTGAGGACTAGTTCTCTGCCATCTCCCCAAACTGGCCAGCGACCTGGGAGGACAGTCCCGTGCCAATTCACTTTCTCATCTCCAACCACCACCCCTGTTTGTCGCTGTCAAGTAACGCAGCCAGAGGAGAGCACAAGCACCACTTGGGGAGCGCTCCAGTTCGCACGTCTCGACACTTGGCTGGGTTTCCCCTGCTCAGTTGATGCACAGGCCAGGGCAACGCCGAAGTGAGAGAAACTTGCAGCAGGCGAGCTCTCACGTTGCTGATGAGGCCTGGGGTGAGGACAGGGAGCGCTGGCAGGATTAGAACTGAAAGAAATTCCAAAAACTTCTTCAGATCCTGCATTAAGTCTTTTCAACGCCAAGTAAGTCTCTGTCAAGTATGTGACTGAAACTTGGCAGCTATGTAGGTGAAGTAACTTCACATGAAATAATATTTGTTCTTTAGGTAATTACTTAACAATACATACAATGACAGAATGCCTTCAAAAAATGTGCATCTTCCACTTACAGAAAACTTTGTAATCACTTGAAAATATAGGTATTAAATAGTCCTTCAGGGAATGAAAATATTTTTTTCCTTTCAGATGCAGCAAGCTCCAAAGCACGAGTGACCAGAGCTTAGACTAAGCTAGACACTCTAGAGAAGTTCTATAGTAAAAAATGGTTTTATTCAATGCTAACTTTTAAAATGCAACAACACCCCAAATGCAACATGATAAATATTGTACGCATATATATTTGATCAGGAGGATTACAAATAGCCGAGTATTTTTTCATACTTTCAGTGCTTCAGTTGCATTTTAATTCACTAATTATAGAAAATGCACAATGTTTTCAAAAATACTTAGATAAATATATAATCTAGCAATTTAATTATTTTCAAAAGAAGACTCCGTTGTTTGGGGGGGGGATTTTTTGCTGTGTTTGTTTTGGTTTACATATTGACTATTCTGCACAATTAAACCACCACCAGACACCAACATTGCAAGGATTTTCTCAAGAACTCTTGGGATCTTCCCCTCCTCTCAAAAACCACAATTGACATTACAGCAATCAAAACCAAAGCTATGATTTATTTCACAGAATCGTAGAACAGTTTGAGGTCAAACAGACCTTCAAAAGTCATCTAGTCCAACCCCCCTGCAAGGAGCAGGGACATCTTTGACTAGATCAGGTTGCTCAGAGCCTCATCCAACCTGGCCTTGAACATTTCCAGGGATGAGGCATCCACCACTTCTCCGGGCAACCTGTTCCAGTGTTCTAGCACCCTCAGTGTAAAAAATTTCTTCCTTATTTATAGTATAAATCTACTCTATCACAACAGGCCCTGCTAAAAAGTTTGTCTTCATCTTTCTTATAGGTCCACTTTACATACTGAAAGGTTACAATGAGGTCTCCCTGGAGCCTCCTCTTCTCCAGGCTGAACAGCCCCAACTCTCTCAGCCTGTCCTCATAGGAGAGGTGCTCCAGCCCTCTGATCATCTTCATGGCCCTCCTCTGGACCTACTCCAACAGGTCCATGTCTTTTCTGTACTGAGGGCTCCAGAGCTGGATGCAGTATTCCAGATGGGGTCTCACCAGAGCGAAGTAGAGTGGCACAATCACCTCTCTTGACCTGCTAGCCACATTTCTTTTTATGCAGCCCATGATGTGGTCGGTTTTCTGGGCTGCAAATGCACATTGTCGGTGAATCTCCAACTTCTCATCCACAAGTACCCCCAAGTCCTTCTCCACAGGACTGCTCTCAATCCCTTAATCCCCCAATCTGTACTGGTAATGGGGGCTGCCCTGATCCACGTGCAGGCCCTTGCAGTTGGCCTTGTTGAACCTCATGAGGTTCACATGGGCCCACTTCTTGAGCTTCTCCAAGTTCCTCTGGATGGCAACCTGACCCTCAGGCAGGTCTGCACTACTCAGCTTGGTGTCACCTGCAAACTTCCTGAGGGTGCCACAGGATCCCACTATGTCATTGATGAAGATATTACACAGTACTGGTCCCAGTATGGAACCCTGAGGGACACGACTTGTCACCGATCCCCATCTGGACATTGAGCTGTTGACCACTACCCTCTGGATGCAACCATCCAGCCAATTCCTTATCCACCAAACAGCCCACCCATCAAATCCATGTCTCTCCAATTTAAAGAAAGGGATGTTGTGGGGGATTGTGCCAAAGGTCTTACTGAAGTCCACACAGATGATGTGTAGCGCTTCCCTTGTGCACTGATGTAGTCACTCCATCAAAGAAGGCCACGAGGTCTGGCAGGCAAAACCTAACAAACCTTGGTGAAGCCATGCTAGCTGTCTAGAATCACCACTCTGTCTTCCATGTGCCTTAGCATAGCTTCTTATTTCTACCTTCTTGGGCAGTGTGCCACACTACATTAAAATTTTTTAGCTTTAACTTCATAAAATGTACTTAAGTTTATTTGGTTTTGCACTTTATACAACTTTAAAATATGTTAACTACTCTTTTTCAAGTGTCCTATTTGCTTCCTAAGTAGGGGCAAAGAGGAGAGTAATTTGTCTGCACTTGGTCTCTCATTCCTCCGCATGAATTCTACATGCTCATGAAAAAGCTGTAGCTTATAGCAATAACCTCCATCAAAAGGGGAAAAAGCTCCAGACTGGTTTTTTGGAAGCTGCTTAGCATTCACCTTCTCTGGGACTTTATCTGATTACAGAAAGTTAAAACTTCCAAATAGGAAACAGCTCCTCTTAGAGAACAATAAGTAACTGGACAAACCCTGTACTATTTCCTCCTGAGGACTTCTGATGTTTTGCATGCAGAAACCCAATTTCAGATTAATTTCTATTTTAATGTTTCCCAATCAGCTATTGGAACTAATCAAGGTTACAATCATTACTCTGAGCATTTGCTGTCCATACTTATTTAATTATAATAGTGACAATAATAATTCTAATAAGTGTCAACAAATGACACTTATTCCTGAAGTGTAACTTAACAGACACTGCCATTATACTGTTTTTAAAAAATAATAAATCTGTAAGTAGCACACAAAAAAAGACTTCAGAATGACTGATTTTTGCTGAATAAATCATCACTGACTCACAAAATGATTCTGCTTCAAGGTTACATTCATCATTTTGCAATATAAAGTTGAAACAATTTGAATTAATTGAGTGATGACATTTCAGTAATTTCGGATACTGGATCAGGACATGGAAATGTCTCTTTACAGAGGAATGGGGTTCTCCCACAAGAAAAGAGAAAGAAGTGGTTTAATTTCTAAAACTTGAACTGCAGTAAGTTTTTCTGCATCATTAACAGATAAAAGAATTTAATAGTTTCGGCACTACTACATTGGGATTTGGGATATCAGGATTAAGATCTTAGCTTGACCTTGTCAAGTAATTCTATTTCTGTAAAATCACCATTTTATTAACATTTAAGACTTTCAAAAGAGAGAAAAGGCACCTACCAATTTAGAGTCTTAACCTCATTTGCAGCTTTCTGCGTGCTACCGCAGCACATACAAGCAAAAACATTCACTGCTTTTTAATAGTAGAAAGGAGTACCTCGACTTTCCCAAAGAATTCCAGTAAGCATGGGAGGTAAAAACAGGCTGGAATTTCTGAATCTAGCTAAAGACGACACATTGCTGCCTTCCAAGTTTGTTTACAGATTTACAGAAAATTTCTTCTGAAGTTTGTTCTTTAAAATATTTATATACAACATAAAATCACCTTTATTCTGAAGATAACATTTTGGCTACATCAATTATTCTTTTCACTTCAAGTACGAAGTGGATGGATGTGGGAAGAAGGTTGTCTTTTTTATGAGTATACTCTGTGAGGTGAAACACTGTAAACCAGGGTACAGTTCTGTACGAACACAATAAAGCCTAATGCATTATGATACCCAGCAAGTAAGTTCAGTAAAATTATTTGGCAGGATCTAATTGCCAGTGCAGTTGTCCTAAACTGAACGAATCAAGGCCATCTAAAAAAACCTGCATCTCCAAATGTAACTCTCCAAAACTAAACTCACTTGGAGATTAACTTTGCTATACTACTTATCAAAATCTTTCTGCTCGGTTACTTACTTCCTAGTTGCTATCAACTTAATTCACCCAGGTATGACGTAAATAACTGCACTGAAACATCAAGTTCAGCCTAACGTGCACCAGAGTATGCTTGCTTCTGTGGTATCATGTGCTATCCTTTTATTACTGCTCTTTGAAAAACATCTAAGAATCTAAATTAACGATGCAGATAAAACTCCAGATTAAATTCAGATGGCAGATTAAATTCCAGAAGTGAGGAGTGGCAGTATTCATTCTTCTCAAAGTACAACACTAGAAAGATATAACTACACTGTAATGCAAATTACTGTCAAATCAGAATAAAAGGAGGCAAAATGCTCTTTTTCTGAATAAGAACATGCTCTCAAGGGAAAATAACATAAATTAATTATTCTTATCTTGTATGACATAGACTTTGTTTTATATCTAGCATTCTGGGACTTTCACATTACACACCACAACCTTAAGTTTTAATACCTCTGAATTTAACTGTTCTCAGACAGCTCACAAATTCTGCAAATACCACGTGCATATTCTGCATTCCTTTGGTGTGAACAGGTTGCAGAGTAAGGCACTGTATTCTCTAAGACATTAAGAAAAGCAGCTCAAACTTTCTGGCACCTTGAAATGTCTGGTCCTACATTCCTTACATACCTACATACTTGTTTTCACTTGTTTTATCAACATTAATGTAAATTTTATCTGCATGACAAATAAAAATAGACATGAAAGCTATTTTGTTGGTATATCAGAAAATAATAATTGAGAGTTACTGTGGGAAGAAAAAACCCACTAGAGTTCTACTTGGAAATAGCTGTATTTTAGAAACAGAAACCAGAAGGTCTAAATATTTTTGTTTTAAATAACAATATAAAAAATAAACAATGTAATTGATTGAAGTTCCAACACTAATGTTTCTGGTTAGTCAGCATGCCCTACAGGCAAGGATAACAAAAATAAGAAAGAAAAATAAAACCCAAAAAAACCCCTGAAAACTCCACCGCACATTCTTATTCCCACAAAGAAACTAAACAGAACTTACTCTTTAACAGACATTTTACTGAAAATAGATTTCCATTAATTAAATGTAAATATTTCACTATTATTTGTTATCAGTAATAGCGTCAGAGTTCCCTTCAACCCAGGGAACCCAAAACCTGCACAGGCAGAACACACCCCAACTCTCCAGCTGCAATAGCAGAGCCACTGCCCAGCAGAGATCCCAGGGACTTTGCTGTGAATTGTGAGAACACCTCCTTGCATTCTATATTGAAGGGTCATTGAAGGAAACAAAAAAAATTAACCTTGACAGCATGTTATGTTTCTTAATAGTCTTCCCCAGAAGTTTATCTGAAGGGAGAAAAAAGACAGGTCTACCATTTCTATTAAATGGTCTTACCCTACCCACAAAATCACAGACGTAAGGACTGTGGTCCCATTTTAAAGATATTTCCTGCTACAGTTAAGAGTAGATTCTTAAGAGCGGGGGAAAAAAAAGAAAAAAAAACCACCAAAACCCATATACATACCATGTAACATCAACTATTTTTGGAAGCAAGAAACCTGCATCTAACGCGAAGTGGCATGTATGAAGACATACGTAAGATGCCAGTTTTCTAACTGCTTACCAACAGAACAGGAAAAAAAAAAGGTAAAGATTTCATTAAATCATTAATATGCCAATAAACAAATAAATACAAGGGAATTACTGAACTTTTTCAACGACTGTCCTTTAAGTTCTGTTAACAGTTTACCCAACATGGCCTCATTATATGCTTGTAGAATTGATACCACCATGTATTTGGTAGAATAGGTAAAGAGAGCACTTAAAATACCAGAAGTATACATTATTTCTATTGTCACCTTATGTAATTATTGAAAAGTGATTGCAGATCACAAACTACCTCAATCCATAAGATAATTACAGCATTACATGGTTTCAGCACCAGTACAGCTCCACAATCAGGGTGTCAATAAGCTAAAGGACACACATTTCACTTATTTTCATCTGGATTCTATTAAAATTGTACTCAGTCAAAGTAATGGGATGCATATACAGGTAGGAATGTCACTCTGATGTAATTATCACAGAATCATAGAATTGTTTGGGTAGGAAAGGAGCTTAAATATCATCCAGCTCTAACCTCCATGTTATGGGCAGGGACACCTTCCACTAGATCAGGTTGCTCAAAGCCCCATCCAGTCTGGCCTTGAACACTTCCAGGGATGGGGCTTCCACCACCTCTCTGGGCAACCTGTTCCAGTATCTCACCACCCTCATTGTAAAGAATGCCGTCCTTATGTCTAACCTAAATCTACCCTCTTTCAGTTTTAAACCATTAACCCTTATCCTATCACTGTACTCCCATCTTTCCTGTAGGCCCCCTTGAGGTACTAGAAGACTGCTATAAGGTTTCCCCAGAGCCTTCTCTTCTCCAGGCTCAACAGCCTCAGCTCTCTCAGCCTGTCCTCATAGGAGAGGTGCTCCAGCCCTCTGATCATCTTTTGTGGCCCTCCTCTGGACTTGCTTGAGCAGGTCCACGTCCTTGTTATGTTGGGGGCTCCAGAGCTGGACGCAGTACTGCAGGTGGGGGTCTCACCAGAGCAGACTGGAAGGGCAGAATCACCTCCCTTGACCTGCTGGCCACAGTTTGCCCACTGAAATTTCATAAAATCCATTTAACATTTATTTTGACCAGCATTCACTTAACATAGATTGTCTGCACATAATTTTTATCACTGACAACTGTATTCTAGATTGCTGAAGACTTGCTATGCTTAATAAAAGTACCCAAATATGTATAGTTCATAAACTCAGTGTTCCACAAATTCTTCTCACAGCTTTTTCAAGGCAGCGAGAGATTTTAAATTTTATCTGCTCTTAGTGTTATGCTATTTTGCAGTTGGAACACTTGAGTAAAGAAGCAAGAATGAGGATGCGGGAGCAATAAGGAATAATACATGCAAGGACACAGGTGAAGGATGTGTACAGGGCTGCAAAATGCCGAATGCCCAGGACAAAATGAATTCTATGCAGTTGCCATTGAGGAAAAAAAACGTTCATGAGAGTCCTGGTTCTATTACAGGAAAATAATCCTTAGTGCTCAGGAACCAACTACTACCTAAAACCACCATGCAAAGGATTGGACTAGCAAGAAATAGTACGTCCTTCAGTAAGCAAGCAGCACTGCAATACACACAGCCCAGGTCATCAGCTTTTCACAGGACTTTGCCTTAGGCAAACCAAATTCCATTAACAACAGAAAGTCATATTAAGCACTACAGGGATTTTCCTTGCTTCCTAATAATCCTCTACAACTAAGATGTTCTCTTCTGTTCCTTGAGCTCCTACCCATTCCCTGGGGCTGGAAGTACAGGTAATTCCAGCTCTCCAAAGAAATATCCTGTCCTTCTGTTCACGCAGTAACTTGTGTATAACCATATTATAATCATATATATTATATTCATATATAATGATACAACTTTTCAATCAAGATCACTATATATTCATAAATTCAAGAATCAAACCCAAAGTATTAATTGGCCTATGAGATTCCAAAAGCAGCAGATTTTTTAAAATGCAGATGTTCAGAATGTTGAATGTGGGGCATTAGCAGCAGTAGTTGTTTCTACAAATTAAATCTCAATGGTATCAATTAGCAGATTTCTCAGGAAATAATTAAAATGGGATTCTCAGTTCAGTCTTCACAACATCACTTCTACCACAACCTCTACAATAGAATAGACTCTTAGAAAACTTTTCATCCTAAATTTTCTCAGAATCTGTCTGTACAGGATTATTTTGTAAATGAGAAGTTTCAGACTCTTATCTCCAAATATTGTAACAAAGCTGCACATCTATTGCTCCAGGCTCTGCCACCCTCAATCTCTCTAAATTACTTATCTCCAAGCAAGATTTTCACTTTACATTACTTTTACTCCAACCAGCCTGCAATACCACTGTGGTCACTACAGAAATCCTCAATTAGAAGCAGACAGGCAGACTGTGCAGAGACATATTTTATCTTCCCCAAAAAAGCTGAAATTCAAGACGCATCCATCTCGACCTTTATTAAAATATTTTTCACTAACTTTCCACACTCTTCAATCATGGAAAACTATCAGGCATCTGCAACAAGCTGGCACCAAAATGTACAGAGAGAAACAGAATATTAAGTCCTTGAGTTAGAGAATAACATTGCTGTGGCACACTTTCTCTTCCTTATTTCTGCTTTCTTCATCTCTATCTAGAGCTCTCTGTCTAGTGCAGGTAACACTTCCTGATCATAAACTGAGAATTACTACAACGCAGGCAGTAAAGTACAGATTAAGGCAGAACTTGTAAGATGCCAACTTATGTTTCCTTTTGTCAGTCCTTAAGGGATTCTTACGAACACTTTTATAGAAAGACATCTTAAGAATCAATACTTGTGGGATGAGTTAAAAATGTAGAGAGGTAATCTTAGAAAGTGTAAGTCCACTTCTAAACCATTGAAGACTGAATTTGTGGTGTTCTCACCACTGGTAAATCTGAGTTAATTTATAGTCGCTTACTGATATACCAGCTTTCTTATAGTGAGCTCATTTAACTGCTTCATTCCATCCTTTATAGTGCTTTGATGCCTTTATTCTAAAAGGCATATTATAATCCAAACCTACATGCTGTTCCTGAACATGTGAACGATCAACTTTGTGGATTTTAAGAATGTCAGTCACTGGGACATCTGCCTAGCCTCAGTGACTAACATTCAGCTAGCCAGGTTAACACACCATAATGATCTCAAGTAATTCTTATTCCATGAGCATTTCAAGGGATCTTGAACTAAACTGGTGTCAATATATTATATACATTTAAAGCTAAAGCTAAATTTAAAATATTTTTCCTAAAACAAGTCTCAGAACTTAAGAAACTATCTTAGATCTAAAGAAAAACAGGTATGTGGTAACAAGGATGTGTGTAAGTGGATTACTGTTGCATATGGTGTTTTGAGATAAACGCACACTTCAGTGCAGTACTACTGAATGAAAATCACAACTTCCCTCATCATTCTTAAAATCATGGAACTGATAGGGGTAAAAGCACTGTGAAGACTGGAAAATCAAGAATAGAAAACTTTCCCTGCTAAGTGTATAACTTCCACTATTCAGAAGTGGGATTCACAACAACTTTTAAGGCTCTGAAAAGCAAGTATAACTCTAAAGTGACTTCTCCAATACAGTCTTCCAAAAATAAATTTATAAAATTTTGTACACAGAAGAAAATCTTTACAACCCAATGCTATTCTTTTAACAAGTGATCCATTAAAACTTATCACTTGAAACACATTACGAATCGTCACCATGCAGTAAATACACCACTGTTTATTCAGACGGCACAGGCACGCATCCAACGTGAACCTTCCAGGACGAGACGCGTCCACACCTCTGCTGTAAGAGCGCTAGAGAGCAATTCCGTACACAGGGCCTGCGAATTCCGACCCACGGCACCAGCCAGCAGCTCCTGTGAATGTTGTGGCCCTTTCATCAGGCCAGGGCCAGAAAAAGCAATTAGCAATGATATTTCACACGGCTGGCAAAAAGAGCCGTCTGAAACAGTCACCTAGACAGTATTTCTTTATACAACAACATCAGGTAAAAAAAAAAAAAGTTTTGAAAGCCCAGTAAAGAAATCCTACTTCATCCTGAAATCCTTTCTGAAACATTGTAAATGTTCATAATGGGGCTCTCAGTAGCAATTACTCACTTTGAAGCTGTCACTCAACTGTCACCATGACAACAACAAAAACCCTTTCATGCCTAGCGAAGACAATAGGAATTTTAATTACTGCCAGTCATTCTGCTGACAGTGTGAGTGAAACAAAATTCTACTCTCCAAAAAAATACAAATACCAACTAAAAACTTCAAGAACAATACCATTTTTTACTCTCAAACACCCTGCTCTTTATATTTTTTTCCCCCACATTTAGATTTCACATTTGCTATTTACCAAATACTTTGGTGAATATGAATATGGCAGAACTCTTTTCACGTGGATGCAGAGCAAGTTTTGTAAGTCACCTCAGTGGGAAATCTCAGATGTTTATCTGAGACTGACTTGGCTGAGTCACTACCATCACAGACTGCTGAACTGCAAAAGACTGGAGGCAAAGCATCTCATGTCTTCTAGTTGTTCCCAACAGGACGCAAGACTTTAGTCTTGGGGAAAAATAAAGACAAGTGGTGTTGTGGGTTTTTTAAAAATAATTTTCTAGATAGTGTTTTGGAAAAAATAAAATAAAATCAAAACCATCATGTTTTGGATCCTGCAGATTCTTAAACATAAATCCCTGACTTGACAGGGCTATTCACTACTCACAGTGTGCATAAACAGTCCTGGAGATTAGAAAATATTTTCAGTTCTCTGACAAAAATACACAGGGGGATAAAAAGAGAAGCACTTGGTCGTAATTTTTCTCCATGCTACCATAGAACACAAACTACAGGAGTTATTTTGTATAACAAAGAGCAATATTTTTCTCTAACAAGCTGGCAAACGGATACAGCCTGATAATCTCATAATCTGCCATTACTTGTAGCTGTTCATACAGTACACCTTATTGTCAGACAATAACATCCGAAGTACATTTGGAACATCAGGTTAGATCACAGAACAAAGAAAAAATCCACTATGACATGTAAAAATCCACCACAATGCAAAAAATTACTGATAATTTTTATCAGGAAATGTTAAAAAAAATATGATGCAAGAATATATAAATGAAGATAAAAATGCAAAATGGCAGAAAAAATTAGTATTTATACCAGGTTCAGAGTAATAATTTTGCTTAGGAATTTTATAATATATAAATAAGGGATATGATACTGTCTACATAATAGGGATAACAAGATAATTTTTTTTTACAGTGAGGGTGGTAGAACACTGGAGGAGGTTGCCCAGAGAGGTGGTGGATGCCCCAACCCTGGAAACATCCAAGGCCAGGTTGGATGAGGCTCTGAGCAACCTGATCTGGTTGAAGGTGTCCCTGCTCCTTGCAGGGACAGGATTCTTTAAATTTTAAATGACCTTTAAAGATCCCTTCCAACCCTAACCATTCTATGATTCTATGAATCTACTGGAAGTGTAGTTAGATTGCCCAGGCAAAAAAAAAATATCTTTTGATATTAAGGACATTTGTTTACACCAGAAAAAAAAAAGAAATAGACCACTAGGCATGTAACCTTAGATTATGCAAATAAATTCATACAGGAATATATGCTATCTTAATCAGTAAAGTATTAGGATTCCTTCTCCCATGTTTTTTTAATCATGTGTACCTACTTGAAGTAACAGTTGCATTCATACAGATTCTTAAGTATTCAGGGATGTCAAAAAGCTACTCCATTATACACGGAAATGTACATTTACGGATAGAAACAACAATAGTTGTTTAAACAACAACAACAACAAAAAAGACAAAGAGTAAGGCACAATGAATGAGAATCAATTCAAATTCTCCATGACATGAAGCCTAGATTAACATTTTAGGCACAGACTACAGCCAACGTGATGAACTGCAATACAAAGCCCAAAACAAAGCAACAGAAGAAAAGCAAAAAGGAAGAAAGAAAAGTTACTTATTCTGATATTACAGGATGTCCTGAATAGGAAATATGGATTCAATCTAGAAAAGCACTCCTGTAGAAAGAGTTCCCAAATAAATATTCAAGGACATTTGGGAAGCATCAATACTGAGAAGTTTCATGTTCAATGGAGAGAACAAACACACGCGTTCAATACAGCGAGGAGGAGTAAGTTTTTATCGATCAGTAAGATCTTCACATCAATGAGAAGGCAGTGTTACATGAAGAATCATGAATTAACTAAGATGACAGGAAACTCAAAATTTTGGGAGGAAGCATGAAACTGAGCATTTGAGGAATTAAAGTCTGAACCAAATATACAGTTTCACTAACACCACAAAGACTTAGCAAGCCTGATCAAAAGTACGGAAAGTGCAGCATGAAGCAAAGTACTTCACAAGTATTGCAAAAGTCTCAAATCTGTCCAGAGAACATCCCAGTAACTTTTTTGCAGGAACTGATCTAAACCACTGCTAAGTCTTCAAAAGAACCCAGATAGAAAAAAAGAACAGTACATGTTGAATAGCCCACTGCTGTTAGATACAGTACGTAAACAATTTTCGTCTCAGTACTTAGTTTCCTACGCAGATGAATAGTTTCGTTTGTTATTTTTTCTAAATCAAGGGCATTGTTTCTTTTGTCATCCAAAATTCATTAAGGTACTCACTCAATCAAGTAGCAAAGACCAAAGAGTTGACTATTCTCAGAAAATACATACATATTTTTCTAACAGAAAAAGGTGTCCTTCTATGAAGAGTTAGTGTCGAAGTACTTATTACTGCAAGGGCAAGAAGTGGTGGGGAGTCAAAGCCCTTCATTTCTGTATATTGTTCCAACTCGTGACCAAGCAACCCTGAGTGCTGATTGCCTTTCTAAAATGCACCATTTAACAATTATCAGCTTATTCAAACAACTTAGCAAGTTCTACAGGCAGAATGTTCTAAATCAGTACAAAAAAAAAAAATCTAGCATGTATATTGATTAGAAAAATCAACTAAATAAAAATCCATAGCATTAATACCCTGTATTTACTTTGTTTAAACCATTATACTATAGAAGTTAACAATCAAAACCTGTAGAGGCTTTATTGCTAACACTGATTTAAACCAAATTTCCTATAGGGACCAAATGTCTTATGGAGACCAATGGAATTATTTACATCAATATCTCGAATTCAAAGTGGGTTGGTAAAGACAGTAAATCACAAAGATACAGTGCCTGAATAAAAGGGTTTATGAAATATTAATGTAATCAATCCTTATGACAAAAGCCTCAAGTGATATCAATTGCCAGTACCACTTGAGAAATCCAAGCCTTTTTAAGAAGTGTCAGAACGAGCTATTTGTCTTACAGTTGATCACTCATAGCTGTGCTTATTAGGAAGAAACACAGAGATGTGCAAGTTATTCATGTCATGGTATACCTAATCTGCGAAGATGCAGTGGATTTCACTTCAACAACAGGTAAGATTTTCTAGTGCAGCAAAACTAAAATTAAAAAAAAAAAAAAATTCAAGATTAACAAGCCACATTGTGATAGTGGTTTTAGAGTTATATCTTTAGATACAACCATTAAAATGGTAATAAAAATACCAAGATTTATACACACATGTGCACACTTACATCTCATAGCTGTATTTTCCTTTTGGTATTAAAATTTGTTCCTATGTTCTTTAACATAGTCTTACAGGTCAGGTGAGAAACAAGTGGTCTCAGCTGCATACTACACCTTTAATTAACTGAAAATGAAGCATTCCTGAAAGTCTCATCTAAAACAAAGGAATAAGCTTTCATCCTGCCAACTACCTAATTATTAGCTTAAATCATTCAAAACATTTTGCTGTCTATCTTTAGCACTTTGACTTGCACCTTAATCATATACTGTCTACATAAAAGGGATAAGAAGAATGATTCTGTCACTGCAGTCTTTGGTTTTCCTCTGTTCTGGGAAACAGACCTCATCTATTGGCAATATTTAATTACATATGTGCTCTACAACACTTTTATGATGGATTCTTTAAATTTTAAAGCTTATTGATAACATTATAAAGTGATGGAAGCCAGTATCAATTATCAATATGCACTCCCAATATTAAAAAAAAAAAGTCAGTAAGTAATCAAAATTTTGTTTGTTGAATTCTAAAGCCCTCATATGCACCAATTCATCAAATCCTATAAACGCTGCAGTTTGTACTATGAATAGAAACATTTGACTTCTGTTGTATCGGAACACTAGTTTTACTAGGAAAAAGGAGCAGTGACTCAGAAACAACAGCTTACAGATACCAGGAATATTAATTATATTAATCAGACATCTACTCCTAGCCCAAGGGCTACTGAAATTATTTCAATAATTATCTCACCTTCCTGAAAGATCTTAAAAGTAAAGAACTTCCAAATTCACAAACATCAGGATATATGTTATACAAGGCAAGTAGCATATTAAGAGCAAAATATAAATATTAGATTTCAAAGGTGGAAAATTTCAGCATGTGTTAGAATTTTAGGGAAACCAAGTTCCAAGTTAAAGATACAACCACATCTTTCCAAGCAGCAAACAGAAAAATGGTACATTTTAATTTGTTTTATATACTTAGTACTTCTAATATTTAGAGAAAAAGTTCTTCACTTGTTTACATCACAAAATTATTCCCCTCAAAAGCGTATTCAGACATGATCGCTATCTGTTACTTCTCACACAAAAGTCCTTTTGACTCTACATTCACAATAAACCACAGTTAAAAGCCTTTTGCTCTTCACTAATCGAACAACAAAAGAAGTCCTCAAGGAATTAATCTTAAGATACTCTCAGTAAGAGTTTCTAGGGATTACCCAGTGACCACACATACATTTACCGTCTGATTAGATTCCCATGTATTTCCATGTACTGGGATCAAAACTCAGTGATCCAAACAGGCAGAGAAGAGACTACACATTATTTGAAACATATTTGCTGGGCATTGGTATTTGTAAAATAAAAGCATCTTACATGAACAAAAATAAGACTAAATTATTACAATTTTCTTTTCAAAAAACACAAAACAGAAAAGCAAATTAAATCCTAAGAAGAGCAACAGCTGAGAAAGTAGAGAGATTCAGGACACAGGGAAACAACCTTCATTTCTTCTTCAAACACCATTTGTGTTACTGCTTCTGCTCTCACTACTTTGGCAGCATTTTTCCAAACGAGTGCAAGAGGATGTCTGCTTAGGCAAACACCAAATTACCAATCACATCTCACCACGGTAATAGAATTATGGGGTTTTCTGTGAAAATATTAATTGAAGTCCATGAAGTAGCTTTACAGTTGTTGATATGAAGACTGCAAAGTCTCCTCTGTCCTAGAGGCATCTCCTATTTCTGCTTTCTGCCTTTTCTTTAACACCAAAGAAAACTTCCTCAGCTTCTGCATATGTGAGGATTCTCCATACAAGAACACAGCAACACGCATAAACGAACGCGTCATGACAACTTTGAATTCAGAATAAATCAACAGCTGAAAGGAAGTAACAGACACCAACTGGAAACAAATGATGATGTTTTAGGCTTGAAAGAATGGTCTTAGAACTAAGTACCCGTGGCTTTTGGCATAGCTCATTCCAAGTTTTAGAGACAAATACTGTCACGTATCAGAAGGCTGACAGTAGTACAACAGCCCAGTAAAAGCAATCCAATCCTTACATTCAAACTAGTTTCTGCAGATTCATATGGGACAATTAATGCCATAGGAGTCTATGAATTTGCTCTAAAGCCAATTTTCCTTCCACTGCCCAGAAAGGGAATCTTTCTTTGAAAAAACTAATTCAACCAGTTACATTTCTAGAAGGTGAACCACAAAAGCTTGCACAAAGCTTGGTGCCTCCAGCTGGGCTCCAGTGAAGGTTGCCAATATTTCATCAGATTTCTATGAAGTAAATAAACACTCACAGCTTGGATCCAAGATGCATGTCTTAACACTTACAGATCTCCACTTCCAAATCAGTGCACTTAATGATCCCTCCACCAAAAAAGTTCTGGCTAATATTGAAGCTGGGCTTAATAGGAGATATGTGATGCAATGAGAAGCTGATTAAACTGTCAAGAAAAACAACGGCATGAGGATATTCACAACTGGAAAAACAACCAATGAAGAGGCAATAGTTTAAAAATAACAGAGCAGAGAACAGATTCATTGGGACACAAGTACTTAACAGAGCCAACTAGGCAACAGTATCGCTTCAAAGAACCTAAGCCCAGTTCCTGACCCCTCCAGTACTGAACTAGAAAACACTAAATGCTGCAACCTACTACATATCTGTAATGCTTCCACCTTCCAAAAATTCAGAGTCATAATATGAAAAACAGAGGTTATGGCAGCATGCTTGTGAATTTGATAAAACATACTCTACCCAAGCTTAAGCTGAATCTAGAAAGAGTAAAGGATATTGTAGAAGAATATTTTAATATACATTCATATTAGTAAACTACATAGGAAGCTTCTTTCAAAGTACTGCAGTAAATAAACTATGCAAGCTTAGTAAGTACAAACATTCAATAACTCAGTTGTTAAGAAACTTTAGGTTTTAAAACACGGAAAATTATTACATTTAAGCAACTGAGGTTTTCAGAACAGCTTGTGCTTAAAAATAAGGGGCTTATATTTAGGAGCTGTTAGCATCTGAAATACAGTAAATCATGACCCAGCGGGGTGAGAGGGGGCAGAAAAGAATATAGAGAGAAAGCACAATGGAGTGAAATCAAGGCCCATGGTGCATACCAATAGAAAAGTTTACATTAGCAAATCCACTGCAGATTTGCCTAATGTTTTCAGCACATGGAAATAAGGGAGATCTGGCAGACAGCAGCAACAAATCCAAAAAAGAAAAACATTCCGTCAGTGAAGGAACATAAAAGACTCTTAGTAGGCATTAATAAATCAGTTCTGCTTTTCCTCAATTGTAAC
Source organism: Chlamydotis macqueenii (assembly GCF_036417535.1). Taxonomy (NCBI): domain Eukaryota; kingdom Metazoa; phylum Chordata; class Aves; order Otidiformes; family Otididae; genus Chlamydotis; species Chlamydotis macqueenii. Next base: position 55,649,877 of record NC_141560.1, on the reverse strand, counting down.
AATTCTGAATTGCAAACTGAGATTTTAGTATTACAAGTTGACACAGGCCACGTACTAAATATTCTGCATTTTATCCATCTATGGTAACACAGTGCAGGGAGAAAATAAACCTACTTGTAAGGTTTCTACATGAATAGCTGGAATTGCAATAAAAACTTGACTGAATCTTTCCTCATCCAAAAGCTACATCAACACTTGCTACTGTTCTTCAGACACGACTGAAGAGCTCACAAAAGTTGGAGATAAAACAACACAAGTATCTTGCTGACACACCTGAAAAATCATCCTAATTAAAGTCCAGTTGACCTGCAAGACAACATATATAGATTCCTCTAACTGATACACACACACAGTCTTTTCATTAGTGTGAACAATTTACAACAGAGAAACTCTTGTGCACAATGCTGGCATCTCTGACATCACCTGGAAACCACCGTCCCTCACATCACGCCAACAGAAGACAAAGGCACAATTAAAAGACTCCACAACTGTGGGTAATGCTCCAAGTTTGTCTTTTACTTCCCTTCAGGCAACTTTTAGAGCACTGGAAAAGACAGACTGGCTGCAGGAAAAGGAAAGGAAACACTCCAGCTTTTACCTGAAAGTGGACAGGAGGAGGGGAGGGAGATCAGTAAAAGGTAAAATAGGCTGAGAAAGACAATTAAGTTTTCAGAACAGTAATAAGTGAATAATTACTCTTACACACCAAGAATTACAAATTCTGTAAACCAGGACATGTTTTAAATCTAGAAATCCTACCTAGTCAACAGCAGAAAAGCGTATAACAGCTTTTTTTCCTAAAGTTACTCTTGAATAGACTCAAACAGAGGGAGTAACCTGGTACGAAACCAGAGCGGGGACAGAGCTAATGACATCTTACAGCAAGAAAGACAAGCTTGAACTTGATGCAGTTTAACAGGAGAACCAAGAAATGGATTTTTTAAACAGATGGTGCAGTTAAAGCAGTAGGTAAAACGTGGATTACTTCCAGGGGAAGAGGAGGATAAGAGCTACAGAGCTCTAAGGAGTTTCAACCCTGCGGAGAGCCAAGGCCTCTAGTAGGAGGCTCAGCACATCCTAAGGGAAAACGGACAGGGCTTCAACATTTCAGGGAAAGGGGCAGCAAAGCGCAGGCACAGTTGGAATTTGGAGAGTAAAAGGAAACAGCAGAGATGCTGACCCACTTCAGGAAAAGGCAGTAGACAAATGGAAAACAGAAGTACATGGACCAGTTGTAGAGGGTCCAGAGGAGGGCCACAAAGATAAGAGGGCTGGAGCACCTCTCTTATGAGGACAGGCTGAGAGAGTTGGGGCTGTTCAGCCTGGAGAAGAGGAGGCTCCAGGGAGACCCGATAGCAGTCTTCCAGTACCTCAAGGGGGCCTACAAGAAAGATGGGGAGAAGCTGTTCAGCAGGGCCTGCTGTGATAGGACTAGGGGTAATGGTGTTAAAATAGAGGGAGATAGATTCAGATTTGATATAAGGAAAAAAAATTTCACAATGAGGGTTGTAGAACACTGGAACAGGTTGCCCAGAGAGGTGGTAGATGCCCCATCCCTGGAAACATTCAAGGCTGGGTTGGATGAGGCTCTGAGCAACCTGATCTAGTCAAAGATGTCCTTGTTCCTTGCAGGGGCGTTGGACTAGATGACCTTTGAAGGTCCCTTCCAACCCTCATGATTCTGTGATTCTAAGTAACATCAGGAACGTCATAGCAAGCAAAACTTAGTAGTACAGCATCCAAGAGGTTCCAAGCAGAGAGACTAACGCACAATGACGTCTGGAAATGACATGGGTATTAATTGTCAAGAAAGCGCTCTATGCCATCTCATCTGTCACGTGAGGTAAGCTGTATCCGAGGCAGACATGCCAGGGAAGCTGCATGGTTATGTTGTGCCCCGGCACCCTCCCTACATGAGATCACAGTCTCAGCCATTACCATCTTCTCCACTGTAATTGTTTGTCTTCAGCAGATGATTATTCCTTACCTAGAGTTATGAGTAAATGAAACCTCTTACAGGACCTGAAAACCTGACGTAAATGTTGAAAAGGCTAGCACCACCAGCATTATCTGCATTGCAGTCATCCCAGCAGTGTATAAAGGCATTTACACACCAACAGGACCGACCACTTGCTTCAAATAAGTGTCTTTAATTTAAGATGGCTCTCCTCAGCATGTGAGAAAGAAGTAGTCTATTTTTTTGAAAAAAAAAAATCCAAAAATGGAATGTGTAAGTATCCGTTTATTAAGTGCTCAAATTTATGCTCATTTTCTGCAGGAAGATGTCCTTCAAATCAATTGCAGGACTCATGAAACTGGATTAACAATGTCATAAATCATACATCTGCCAAAATAACAGCATAAAAAGTGGGACTAAATATAACCTACATCTTATTTGAATAGATACTATCTATATTTAACAGTTTGTTATAATTCAAATATTAGCTGACACTTATTCAAATTTAAGCATAAATCACTATATTAGTTATAATTTTCCTATAGCTAATTGTTTTAAAAATAACTTTTAAGCTTCTGCAATGTCATCATTTCTGATTTAATAAGTTTTGAATTTGCATGAAGAAGAAACTTGCAAATTTATGCCTTTACAAATTTTCTGCCAGCGCTTCAACTTTTTTCCTCCAAACCAAATTGTAACAAATTCCTAGTTTACATTTCTTAAATTATCAACTAAATGGTGCACAAATCAGGACCGTTTCTCAGATCACCCTTTAAACTGCAGGATTTATTAAAAGTCGATGTTTCCTTTATATATGTTAGAAAGAACATTATTTCTCTCTAGGCTCAATTTCTAAGACACAAAGTTAGTTTCCATATTTAATTTCAAACCCAAAGTATTAAGAGCATGAACTCTCAGTGTTATAGGACGGTTCTTTGACGTACATTTTGCTAACCCAGATCCACAAACACACCAAGTAAATCCCAGAAAGCCTCCAGACACACCCCTGTAAGGATTTTACAAGGATCCAAGAGGTATCCAGGAATCTTCAGCTCTAAGAGAAGCAATCATGGTGTAAATCTTGGGAAGTACACTCCTGAACTAAGAGCTATGGTAATTCTTTAATTCTGTAAGTAGATTAATCAACTGCTGAGGCAAGAAGTGGTAATGGAAAGAGGAGAAGAACTGAACAGAGTTCTGAACAACTGACATAATTCAGGAAACCCAGTCAGTGTATATTTACACCAATAGAGCAATTTTGTTTTGGAACACACACATGCAGAAATTCCTCTAAACCAACAGAAATAATGCACAGCGTTCCAAAAATAAACAAGCTGCCCTTTCATGATGAAGTCCTCAAAATAATGAAAGTACAAAAGGTTTTACACCTGAATCTCTAGTTACACTAGATATTTTCCTGTTTTTTTTTTTTTTTTTTTGTAATGAAGAATATGTAGGAAAACAGCTGTTAAGAAAAAAGGACACAGAACTTGTTGTGACTGGTTCTGCTGGCCAAATATCTGTGTCATTAGAAGAACTACAATTACATTTCTGTGTATAAGAGCCTGAAATACCAGATACCACAAAATAAATACAATGAAATATTCAAAGTTTCAGTTAGAATTAATTAGAAAAGTAAATAATCCACATCAGAGCCATTGCTTTGCATCATACGCAGTTCATACTTTTGTCTCCTTTTAAGGACACTTAGAAGATAGCATTATCATAATGCTCACTTTTTTCCCTGTTTCCTCTTTCCTGTCAGAATGATTTACAATGAATTGTTGCAATCTGCCACGCATTCATCTGATTACAGCCTTACCAGCAAGTGCAACCTGAGCCATGCTAAGAATGTGGACAGAGAGCTGAGGAACCAGCAGGTAACGTGCGTTAAGCAAGCCAGAAGCAACACACGCACCTGAAGAAGGCAATACCCAATATAACTCAACACAGGTGAAACCAGCAACATACCACTGCCAACAGTTTCACAAAGGGCTTGGTTTAGCATAGGGACAGCATCGAGGTGTTTGCAGTTTTCCAGTTGGTCCTGTAGATCACAGGAGCCACGTGTGGGGTTGTGTCAATCTACTGGCCACTGGCACAGAGCTGAGGCTTTTCATTTCCAGTTCAGATACGACAAAAAGGGGAGAATTTTTATTTTTTTAAAGTGAATAAAATAGAGTGAGGAAAAAAGGGGAGGGCGATATAAGAGGCAGGAGATCAGGAAGAGAGAAGAGATTTCGCATACCAGTGGCATTTTGTAAGAAAAGCATCCTTACCTAGCTCCACTTTTCCAAGGAAGCAACCGAGGAAAGTCATGCAGGAACACCACCACCACTCCACACTATAATCAACATCTCTCACTCACAATTTTGTGCTTGTATCTTCTGGACAAAATTTAGAGATGGTGATCTTGCAACCCGCCCCATCTTATAACAGTTTTCCTATCATTTTGTCTTCTCAGAGAGCAGCCTGTACTTAAGATTTGTTCCCTGCAAGCAAAACTCTCTTTTCAAGTTCAATCTTGCTTAATGAGTTACTTTTTATTATGTGAAGCTTTTTAATGCGTTGTTTGTTCTGTCAAGCCCAAATAACTGCTGACATTCTAATCATGAGGCCCCTTGGAAAAAAAAAAAAAGTTTTTCTGCTTAAAAGCAATCTTTATATTTGCCTGTAATGCAATTATATAATGTTTAAACCATTTAAATATAAAAATAGCCTGCCCACATTTTAAATATTGCAGAGGATAAAATATACAAAACTGTCTTCTTCAGATTTTGATCGTTCCCTCTCTTACTTACATCAGAATTTAAGATATGTGTTTTTAGACATAAAGCAGATAGCTAGTGATAGCAGCACCAGTTTTCTTCAGTAGTTCTTCCCAAGTCCTGAAAAAGGAATTATCCTTCTAAAAAGCAGAGACCAAGCTCCCTCTCCCAATATGAAAGCTACATTTTACTGTAGGCATATATAAAAATCAAATTCTATGGGGGAAAAGCTTCTAAGGCCAGCTCAAATTTAGCACACCATGTTCTTGCATATATTCTGTCAATTTTGTCAAAATTTTGCCCTTCCCTTTCTCCTCCTCTTCTCCCTACAGGGGAAAGGAAATGGCTCTGAACCAACAAAGACCAAAAAATACAGCAAGTTTTGCTCAATGGATTTAGTTATTCCAAGAAAAATGCAGCTGTAAATCCCTGTTGCACAGTTGCATACTGCTGAATATTCAGAATAGCAACATTAAATAGCTACCCAGGATTTCGGTTAATGCTACCAAACAAGCAAATATTTTAATATTTTTTGTTATTCTTGATTGCTATTTGCCTGACCTCGTTATTTCTCAAATATTTAGTTTAACTAAACTTGTCAAATTATGCTACAAACTTGTCAGATCATGCTACAAATAAAATTCAGTAACTGTTGCTTTTCTTTAAAAGCTTTCGCTTTCTGCTAACACTCTACAACATGGAGGTGATCAAGGTTTATTCCTCTATCTAAAATATAGCAGCATTTTTTTTTTAATTTAAGAAACGGATGCTAATTAAAGACCAACATTTCAAGTGGGCAGTGGCTCCCTCCTCAAAGGAAAAGCAGCAACCTAATGCAGCAAATCTCCTCCTTTTCCACAGTTAAGCACTGCCAGTTTGCTGCTCAGTTTCAACTATGACAGCTTATTTACGATATTGCTATGACTGGGTGGGATCTGCATTATTGCATTTGGAATCAACTGCAAAGCGCATTTGATTCATCTTGAACACACAAAATTACAAGTTTCCAGTCTCCCTCACTGGATAGCTGTTGGGTTTTTTTCCCCTCCTTTTCCTATTTAGCAGACATGCATGATTGCAAGGAAGTCTTGATCTGAACAGCAGCCTTTTGTTCTGAACATGGTTTCCATCAACTTCCCTAGCAGATGAAATTCCGGTATTACAAAGGGCTGCAGAAGGTTCTGATATTGGTTAGGCCAAAGGACCATCACAGCCCTGGTAAACCCTAAAAACTGTTCTGCTACCTTGAATGTAACTACTGAAAATTATAAATCTCTCAACTATGCAGAACACTCATGTCTTGACCCCTCTGCATTTGTGACAGAAACAAGAAGATTCTTTCTAAAGAGGGATGATCTTATGAAGAGCATCACAGCCCACCAGCAGAATTCTCGCTGCGTTACAGGAACGCCAGTGATTGCTCCACAGCTGGGACAGGGTTGGGTTCTGTATCATCTCATGTTTCTGTATGAGGAAAGAGATACAACTCCTCCTACTCAAAAGGAGTCCTTCTACTCAAAATTGGGTTTGAATGTATATTTTTAAGGCAAACACAAAAACGATGACCACTTTCTAAAATGGCAGCAATCTGATAATACGCCAGTGGAGCTGAAAACTCTGGCTTCTCTTGTCAAACATGGCTACAACACCAGATCTTTCTTTTCTCTTTGCAAAAGAAAAACTCATAAGGCTACCATCATCTCCTCTAGCAGCCTAAAGCAATGAGAAACAGCAAATGTCCTTACAAAAAAGGTCTCTTGCCACACCAGGGTAACTGGGAGACATAAGCACAGCCTTTGCAAGCTCTGCCAGAGAAAACTTTGTTCTTCATCTCTACTGATTAAGCCTATGAAAATCAAAGCATTATAAGCATATTTTTCAAAGACTGTATTTCGAACAGACTTCCTTCTACGCTATATGATATATAAAAGAAAGCTAACATTACAACATTAAGTAGCCGAAAAAAATGCAAGCTACCTGGCTAATATCATTCTGTTGTATGACATAGCTGTTGTAAGATAGCACTGTTTACTGTATGCTTTGGCTGCCATTTCAAGTTTAACCACCAATACCGATTTTACATTTGCTGCTACTTATCTTAAAGCAGAGAAATCACAATGTTAATATTTTCTTTGAGTTTCTATATTAAATACCAAATCTGTAAAAAACAAAGACAATTAGCTACTCGAGGAAGTGTTTTTCAATCCCACAGGAGTATTTTCTACAACTAATATCTAGATCAGATCTCTTATGTGGCACCACAAAAGAAACAACAACAAATTTGTTATCAATCTCAACATAAATTCTATTAATCTGTAAATTTTGCCCAAATATGGAAATGCTCGCAAAAAAAAAAAAATCTAATTCTGCATTGCATGGATACCAAAGATGCATTACAATATGGCTCAAAAACACACTACCCTCAGATGAACTCCTGATATATGTCATTCCGTAATTCACAGCCAACCAAGAGATCACGTCACCTTGAGTGACCTAGTTTTGGAGACTGTATCTTTGTTATCTCCAAGATAAAGTATAAACAATGTCCTCAGCAATCTTTAGAAAACATGAAATGAACAAAATACTGATTTTACACCCTTCCAGAACAGATCATCATCAATATTTCAGACCACATTTCCACAAAAATATCATACCAAAACTACTCCTCCTCATGTGTAACAGAAAACACAATCCATTCCAAACACCATGCGATTCCAATGACAATTCTAATCTCTAGAAAATTAATCTTATCTACACAAAAGGCAAAGTTTCCTGAAGACTGAGCTCTTCCAGAACTCTGTTCAAGGCTTTTATGCCATCCCAGATGCAAGCCATATTTAACTGATGTCTCTGCCAACATACCAACTTAGTATGATGTATACTAACCTTCCCCACTCCATAGAGATTATAAACCATTTATGATAAACAACAGTCTCACTGCCTATATTTTACTGGAAAATGTTCACTCATCAGAACATGACAACTAAACTGGAATAAAAATCCTAATTCAGTGCTCTCTCTGTAAACTATAAACAGATGTATGTTACTATTCTGAAGGAAAATTCTGTACTGAGGATGAACTCTAAAATGACTGCAGGAATACTGATTTTACACAGTTGGAGCTGTCAAATTATCAGTGGTTGTACACATTTTAAAAAAAAATAGTTTCTCTTTAGAGGTACTGGAACAAAAACGGAGTCGCAAAGTCAGAATGATTAAGGGAAATAAGTCCACCCAATTCTACATATATAAAATGGGATTTAATGATCTCAGTTGCATACCATAGAAACTAGTTATCTTATCTGAAAAGTGTTAAACATATGCTTCACTGAAATGCAGAATAACTACTTTAAAACATGTAAGAAACAGAGAGGAGAGAACGAGAACTTTTTAAAATGCAGTTAAATTACAGGGATCTAAAAGTTCAGGAAGTTCAATCTACCTCTTTTGACAACAGAAAGGTGAGACTTGGAACTCACTCACGAGACCTTCATTCTGTCCAGAAGGTCACTGTGGAAACGAGGGAGATGGGTGGTAGGCTCTGGTCCTTCTGATCTCAGGGAGCACGAGTGGAAAGGTGTGTGTTGGACTAACTATCTAACATACATTTGGGAAGAGAAGGCTTTCCCATCAGTTGCCATTTACTGAATTTTTGTTGTCTTCAACTTCCAGCTTATTCATACCTACTATCACAAAAAAGGCAAGAGAAAAGGAGAAAGGCTACTAGACTTCAGCATCCTCCAAAATCAGGCCAAAGGACAACAACCATGAGCAATCATTGTGGTTGACCTCTAAGTGGCTAGCTCCGGTTTCAATAAAACCATACTCGTACCTTTGACCAGACAGCCTGGTACTGTAACAGAGACACAAACATGCAAAAAAAGTGCAGGAATTTATTTCAAGAAACATACAGAGAAATGGTTAAATGAACACTATGCAGAACCACTTCTATTTCTATTCACAAATGGCTATCACTGCAGCCTTACAAACCTAACCCACACTACTGTGTATGCTGCAGTTTTATGAAGATTATTTGTCAGGTTCATTCTCTGGTATGAACATGTTAATAATTAACTTCTTCTCTTACCCTACTCTCCAAATGCGTTACAGAAAGATGAGTAATAGCACAAAACTCCTGTTCCAACTCCAATTTTCCCCTCCCTCTTGTTATTATTGCAGCATGAGAGGCAGGGACTTCAGATTTAGACACAATAAACAGAGATTACATTCCTTTATTAAGGTGTGCTGGAAACCTGAGATCTTTCAGACAAAGAAGCACTGTAACACATTCCCTCTAATTATTAGGCAATATTACAGTCTTCCACAGCAGGAACAGTAATTTCATGATTAGAATCCAACCCATTCAATGGAAAACTGTTATACAGCATTCTCAGAGGAAGGATTTTTAATAAAACAGGACTGTTGAGTAAAAAAGATAAAACAAGGAGCCTGTATGATTAAGCTTTATCACAACACTAGCATTTATCACCTTTCCACACGCACACATTTTTTGTGAATTGTCTTAAAAGCATAATAACAATAAGTATTTTTGTGTTTATTTACCTTATGCAATTCTGCATGAAAAGACTTAAAATTATTAATGTTTCTAAAAATCTTTATAATTTCCATTTCTCAACACCATAGGTATCTGGTTCCTAATAAATGACTGAAATATCTCAATATATAACTCATTTTAAAAATCTCCAGGGTTAAAACTTCATTTTTTCCAGTCAGAAACACTCTCACAATATTTAGTACATTTAGAAATAAAAAAAAAATATTTCCTTTAAGTAAATGCAAATCTAATTATAAAGTCAGGCACAAAGCATTCTAAAACTGTATTTATGTTTTTCAGCTTATTAATTCTGAATTCCTATTTTTTTTCAGAGAACAAAGAAATGGAAACAAAAAACCTGTTAACACAAGCATCATGCTACAGCTCTATATGCAAGTGCATTAGAAGATAAAACTTAAAACATGATATACCTGCATGACACCTGGTAGAATGGATATCCCGGCAGAGGAAGAGAGTTTGAAAATCCAGACTGACTCGACATTGCCTTCAGGTGTTGCATCCACTTAAATCGCTTCTATGTTCCATATGTTAATTCCTTATAAAAAAAATACATTCGTATGTATCCATCTGTACATTTGTTCAAAGCTAACTAAAAAGAAACCAAGTGCATGTTCAAAGGTCTTGAAGATTCTGCCTGCATTTCAAACTGCTTCCTCAGTAGCAAAATCCCTAAAAGCCAACACCCTCGTGACATCACATACTACACGATCAAAACCACGCAACTGTTTCAGTGAGGCAAGGACAGTCCGTCATCTTTGACTCGACACGAAATCCTGCGCCGCATTCCTCTGGAAAGCAGGGTGCCTTTCAGGCTGGCGGGAGGCCGGGAGACTGGCTGCCTTCAACAGCAGCCCTGCTCTGGCAGGCAGCCAGCAGCCGGCAGAACTTCTTGCCAATGCCGCAAATCCCTCCCAGCAGCTCCCGAAGACCCAGACTGCAGGTGAAACGCGATTTTAGCCGATGAGAAGAATTTCCTTGGAAAATGCATGAGAACCATGACCTTGCACTTAGTGAGAAAAATGTCTTTTAAAAATTTCAGTAAAATGTACAGTGCATACTATTGTGTTATAAGTGACATCAGATTGTGCTGCACATTATAGTATTACAAAAAAATCATAGTTTTCCCCTGCTGAAAACAAATCCTATCATGCCACACTCTCAACTATGAGAAAGCAGGAAGAAAGCACAGGAGGTGGAAATCTTAAACCACATTATTTAAGCTACTTGAAGATATAAATAAAATTATGTGCATGCATTCCTGCAGTAATTTACTACAGCTTAAATCAAAGAAATATCAAAAAGTGAGATTTCTTTTGATATAGAGCACAACGGTAAGTTACGTGGAAGTTTATTTGGGCTGCCTTCCTCAGAAGAGGAAAAGACAACTGGAAAGCAGTAAGATGCGAGTAGCTGCAGTGTAGCCGGGTGGCATGACTAATGTCAAATAGACTTAAACGATTATCTACCTACTCTGCTCTTGGAATAAAGAGGGTGTACAGTGCTCTCATATGAAGACTTGCTTAGTTTAAGCAAAATATTAAATAAAACAGATTTTTAGATTATTTCATTATCTGTGCTAACTGCACTGGAAAACATTAAAATGTTGAATTTAACACCTCTACTCCAAGGTATATTACGTATTCTCATACTATTTTATTTCGTTTTTCAGTTTTGAAACAAGACTGAATCGGTTTCACTTGGTTTATCAGAAGTTTGTAATCAACATCTCAGTCATTAGGAAAATGGTACAAAACTCTGTTACTATTTTAGGTACCTTTTAAAGCCTGACTTAAAAGGATGGGAGCTTGTTCTTCTACCTTAAACATATCTCAAATTTAAAATCAAATCTGATCTCAGTGAAATGTTTAGTTTCTTGATTTATAGTGTTTTAACAGCACTGTGATGTTTTACATTGCCTAACTATTATTTGTGAAGGTATAAAAGCCCAGCAGTTTATTTGTGAAACATGGTAACAACCTTTCCAACGGCGATAACACAGCAGGGGGAAAAAAACCCCAAAACAATCACACACTACAGAATAAGAATTGGTCCTCAAAAAATGGGAATGCTTATTAATTAGCTCTGCACACTGTCACACTCAGTCAAGCAACTGACTGTTCCCACCAGCTACAACTTGGGGAATCACAGGCCATCACAGAATAATATGCAGATACCGTAACTCACTGCATACGGCACCCATTTCTGAAGTCCTATTAAAATGCCAGGATAACACAAAGAGAGCACAGTTTTCCCAGAGAAGTAATTTTTTTTTTATTAGCCCAACTGATATGTCCGGAAAAAAAACAAACAAGCTTCTGGGTACATCATTTTGCAGAAGTTTTTATACCTCTCCTGGCTGTAAAGAAAAAGCTTGAAAAGGCAATTCAAGCACAAATGATGTTGTGGTGTCAGCTGAATTTTTACAAACAGACTTGAAAAAAGCAGCTTTTATAAACATAATCTCTCTCATGCCTAGCACGGAGCATTAATTCCAAAACCCACAACTCTCAAAAACCACACAGGTAACAGCAAAAAAAGTTACGTGCATGTGAGAAGAAGAAAACCCTGCGAGGCCTGTCCGAGTCGCCTGTCCCTGCCACCTCCTCAGAGGGGTTCGGCTAAGCGCGCACGTCCCCAGAGCACTTGCATTCCTACCCTGCATATTTACTCGTTTTTTATTTGGTGCCTCCTTGACACGGATAATCACAGCATTAACACATTTATCCAGTAATTCTCAACTCAGAATAACTCTTCTTATTCCCAACCAGGATTTAGGGTGTTTCCATTTGATTTGCCAGCTGAAAAGCATGTTAGTGTCAAGTCAGCAGATTACAAGCTTATAAACCAGGAGTCTTATAAGCTGCCAGTGGCTTGCCATACCATTTTGCAAAAAATCACTTAGTCCCTTAATGCTTAGCTTATCCACATAATAAGGAAAATACTGGCTGAAAGCAAAGGAATGGTGCTAGGTTACATTTTTTTTTGTAATTAAGTATTGAAATCCTCTGATTAAAGAATTCTGAAGGGATAAAACAGCTGTAGAATTTGAGGGAAAACATGTGTGGGAATATTCAGAATAGAGCTTTCTTTTTGTCTCCTGCTCCTAGCTCTAACACAACAGAAGCATTATTGCTCTGAAATTTCAATTTAAATATAAAAGCCATTTAAATTTTAAAATGTGGTGGAAGCTACACAGTTTTTAAACAGGTGGACAGCATTATATAGCATTTAAAAATGGGGATAAGCAGAATCCTTCATCGGTAAGCATCATCCCAGTTCAGCAATTTGGAAACAGGAAGATAAAATGTGGCATAAGAGGGAGAAAGGGGGAAGAGAAAATCTGGTAAGGACCAAAGAGAAAGCCTCCACACAATGATACCCAACATTTACCAAGTGCCCCTTTTATTTCTTTCCTCATGTAGGCTTGATTACACTACAGAACTACTTCTGGGATCCACACCTACTTGCTAAACACCACCTCCAATAAAAGAGACAAGTGAGTTTCGTTCCAACTGCAGTCATCTTTGTTTCAATTTTACTTCCGTGGTTTAGTGCCAGCAAACTTACTTAAAAATAACCACATCAGTATTGTTTGGCATAGCACGCCCTGTAGTACTTATTACTTTGCTGGAACAAAATTAAACAAAGAAGATAAGTTTGACGCACAAATACTATGTGTTCCAGAATTTACAGTGACCTTAATACTGAAGTAAATGAACTGCTATCCATTACAGCATTCAATGCTACTAGTTGAAAAGGTATGCAATACTTAACCAAAGTGTAACTGCACTTCAAAAAGCAGGGATAGGCTGAAAGGCTGGAGAAGAGCAAGCTCACAACCACTTTCAGGTATTTCAAACAAGCAGCATCCTTGGCAAACTGATCAACAATTAGTTTCAACTAAAAAGGTAGACTGAAGGAGAAACAGAAACTAACTTAATGACAGGCATCTAAATTAACTTCATCAAGTCTAGAATGCACATTGTAGACAGTTATGTGATGACATATCAAAATGCATATAAAATGTTTAGTATTCATAAAAATAGAACGAAGTGTCATGCAGAAATTATTGTAACATCAATACCATAAATCAGTAATCTACTTCCATACAAAGTGTTACTTGTGACATTTTACTTGCCCGCTAAGAAGTATAGTACAGACACTAAAACAGAAGGAAAAAAAAACTATAGGAAACGTAGGAAAAATGATTACATAGTTTGAAAATAACATTATTACTTACAAAGAAAATATTACAAAGATATTCAATGTAATGAGCAGTACTTAGACGACACAATGGTAACTTTTCCTTTCTGCAAGAAACACAAGAATAGAGAAATACTCAACAACATTGAAGAATAATGGCAAATTTGAAACTGAAGGAGGACACTATCACTGAAAACCCAAAACTCATCCAGAGTTAAAGACCAACTGGATATTCATATAGTGAAAAGCAAAAACAAACACAGAAGTGATTACGGAAAAGCACTGGAATGAAATAAGACTGGAAACCACCACCAGAACTTGGGAGAAAACATCCATGTGAGAAAGCGTTATCTAACCTTGCCTCTTTTCTGAGGCACAGCAGCGGATTCAGTGATCGTGCATAATCTCTGCTGCACTCCTAAACTTGTTGGTCAAAAAACTGGACTAACTTTTTTTTTTCAGCCTACTTTACTAAGAAAATTAATTGATCATTGTCACATAAGCAGATACAGAATAAGCAGGTTAGTTGTTGTTTTCAGGTAGGCTACCAAATGAAAAATAAAGAAAAGTTAGCAACTTCTGAAAGAAAACAGGCAGCACATGAAGATGCTTGTTTTCTGACTCTAATTAAACTGAGTTCTCCAAAGCAAAAGACACATCTACCTTCTCCCTCTCTCCTACTCCGCCTTCAAGTCTTTAGAATTTCCCGTTTACCTGCCCTCCAAATACTTGGTTGTTCTGTTCACCTTTCAGTAGCTTTCAGTTTCTCCAGCCCCTCTTTCCCTCCTGCTTTCTTGCGTGTACATGGCACTATCCAGGTAGGCCTATTGTAAGCTTGTTCAGCTTGACAGCCCATTTGTCTAGCCTAGAGACAGCTGTCTGTAACCCACCCTCTTCCTCCCTCAGCTTTACATCATTCCCAGTAAGATCTTTAAAAAGAAGTAAACATCCCGAAGAGCAAGCAACAGTTGATTAAACAACTGTTTCACACCTCACAAAGACACTGAAGTTTCCCCACATCTTCTCCATATACGCCCTGTCCATACACTGTCATGTCCTAAAACATATCTAGTGATGCTGACACAAAACTGATTCAAAAGGCAAGATACCCAAGAAAACTCAGTTTTAGAAGGTAACAGTGAGTGTAAAGCTACCCTCTCAAACTGAACACTGGAACACAAAGTCAGCATCGCTTATGATACAAAAAATAAGTGAAATCTTCTCTGGAAGGAGCTTTAAAATTGCAGTTGGGCCCCATGTTAGCCACTGAAAGTCCGGACAGGTCAGATGAAAAAGTAGTGGCAGGGGGGATGGCAGGATGGAAGAAAGAGAGATCTACTTACTCTTTCCTTGGTATCCAGGCGTGAGATTTGAACTCCACTGGCTATCACCAAATACTAGCACCAGAAACAACATACAGGTTTTAAAACTTTCCAAGCACTATGCTTCATCATCTGTCCCCGTAAGTTTGTCTTTGTTTCTTTCAACCAGGCATCAGATGTGGAGCTTAGGAACCTTCACCAAACAGAGCCATGGCCCAGCCACTCTGTACAGGGATTAAGAGAGTCCACTCTGGGATGTGAACCAGAATACAGAAATTTAAAACTTAGCTATTCTAGGTCATTAATTCCTTCACTTTAGGGAAGCTTCTCAGTGGCAAAGTGCTTGCATTTTTCCTTGCATACAGTTTAAAGAAGGAAAAATGTGTTCCCAAACCTAATTTTCCACACATGAAAACACGTAACAGTTACGTCGGATCTGGCTTTCAGCTGCTTCTGTAACACTCGTCTTACAAAAAGGTTCCTTTGAAGCAACTTGCATACCATAAAGAATTCTTGAGAAAGGCATCTTCTGCAAGACAAAATGCCAACGCACTTCTCACTGACCATGCAGGCCAGTTAAGAGTGATGGAATTCTATAAAGTAGAAATAATAAGGGCTTGAAATGTAAATTATCTGAAATTTAAGGAATTTATTTCCATGAAGGATCTGCCCTTCAAAGACTAGAGAAGTAAAAGTAACTGCCAGATATAGCAGTAGGTGTTATTTTACGTACAGACACATTTCTGCATCCAGAAGCTTAATCTTAAGATGCCACATATGAATGCAAACAATTCTGTTTCATTTTCTGCTCCCCTTCAGAGACACAGAAATCACATAGAGACATCAGCAGCACCGGCTTAAAACTAGTCGTCCTCTAGACAGACACCAGCTTCCATGTGTTCTGAACGTCATTCCAAGAACCGGTCATTAAAAACATAAAATAAAAAACTAAATACTACTTGACAAAATGTACTTCAAAAGACACTGGATTTCGAAGAATTCCACAATGAATACTTTACTTGGTAGATCTTTTAAAAAATAGTAAGTTTCTGCCAGAGACTGAAGCTAGATTTTTAAAAATTCCTACACCTGAAACAAAACCTACAATTTACTCTAAACATCTGAGACTCCATAGTGGAATTACTAGGACTGATGTCTGCTTGCTACCTTAGTCCTTCCGCCATTCTTAACTGGATTAAGAAACATCTTTTAAATGTCTTTGTTCCAATCAGGAACAAAAAAGCAAAAGTTATTAATTCTTATCTAAACAAAATTATATTTTTAGCCCAAACATAAAGCTCCTTTTAATTACTTTACTACTAGAAAGGCTGTAAAGATGCTCAGAAGTCCAACAGCAGGGCCCCCGACTTGCAAGGCAATCTGAATAACATTACCCAAAAGCCATTTTGGCTACAAGCAGTCACAGTGCAGCCTGAACAGCCTCCACTGACCTGATGCATTCCAATTCTACATCAAGTCAAAAAAACCACAGCTTAAGTACTAAATCACACATCGCCATTAAGTACTTGAAAGTACAACTTCCTGGCCTTTGTGCTCAAATTGGAGGAGGCACACCTCCCTCTCTTGCCTCTTCCACTCTTCCTGGAAGTTGCCACTCCCCATTTATAAGTAGCTTAAGGCTCCGTTCCTCCTACTCTCCTCTGGGTGCTCAAGAGACAAGATCCTTCTTCAGGCTTCACGTATTCATACTGCCATCATCTCTCTACCATAATGTCCCACGGCACCTACAGACACCAGGTTTTAGCATGCTATTCTGTCACAACGACCAACGCAGAACAGCTGGAGGGCCACATGGAGGTAGGCATGAGCGGTAACTTAGCCTTGTTCACAGAAGGACCCTTTATGGCCAAGTACCTGCTCAGGGAGTCAGCTGGAACGATGTTGGTTACTACCATACCTCAAAGCAAAAGGAGGTATGCTGTTGTGTGTAAAACTGCATCACTGAAGAGCCAAACCAGCAACTCCTATGTCCACAAAGACTCTGATGTCCTGTGCAACTCCTGTGTAATGTTTGTTTTACCCTGCAGCTTCCCTGTTCCTCACACATCAAGCCTTCAGAGATTTTTAAATAAAAATAAACAGAATTCAGTTTCTCTTTTAAGTTATAGTACTTTTTTTTTAACGGTTTTATTCTGAACTTAGAAGGCTGGATAGGCAATTAAGGAATTGTGAGCAAAAACCTAAAGCTCATAGACCAAGATAAGCCATTTATTTGACATAATTATTTCACTTATTCTATATCTCAGGTAACTTTCACCACCAGATGTTTCAACAGTCAGCCATGAATTCTCAAGGTCTCTCACAAGTACTGCGTGACAGAAAATACAGGAAGAAAGCATGCACTAGAACTGAGATTAATAAACTGAAACCTTGATCTACATGTCAGATAACCAATGCGTGTTCCTTTACTGTTTAGCAAGCATTCAGGCAGAAGCTAAACAACTCTTTACTGTGACCAAAGGTTCTCAACTGATTCATGAGCAACTGAACACAGTTGGCACCCTGCCTGTCAGAGAGATAACCCTGTCCTGTTGAACTACAGCAGTGAATCCTCCTGCGTGCAAACCTAAAATCACAAAGAAGTTGCTATGTGACCAGGTACCATGTTCTCAACCAGGGCATTCTGCCCTACGGCTGGCTAATTTAATCTACAACAATTTGCAGCACGAACAAGAAAAATTCCTGTCAATGCTAAAACATCCGGTTGTCTTCTGGGACAGAAGAGGAATACCTGGGCTGTAAATTAACCTACTGCAAGTCATGAAACCTCACAGATATAAAGCCATTGACCATGAAAAAGACAGGAAGGGGAACATATTACCCGCCTTATGACCTTGCCTTCTCCTCCAACTGCAACTGCAGCTGAAACAATAAACCACAGGTAACCTGCAACTGGAAACCAACTTCCAGGGTTCACCTGATCACTACAGGCAGTCAGAGGTACACAGATGTTACTTATCCTGTACCTGTGCACATAAACAGTCTGTACTGCACATCTTTGAATTCTAACCTACATAAATTTTGGTGGATGACCTCATCCTCAACGCTAGGAGGAAATGTAGCACTCCCCCACCAGCATCACTCTGTTTTATCCCAATGACCTGTACCAGGAAACAAAGTAAAGGTGTCACCTAACCACACAGTCATACCTACTACCTACAATCCATCACCTGCCAGTAGACTGGAAGAAAGAGGGAGTCTGCTCTTGTCGGAAAGCAAGATGTTCACAGGCTGCAGCAGTGAGCATTAATGACACAGCATTTTGTCACTGGAGTCTGGCTGGCCTGGCATTGCCCTCACACTGGCTTTGGAAGGAGGTGGTTAAAGGACTGAACACCTGCATTTGTAAACACAAGATTATAAATTTTGTGTGCTGTAGAATCAGCAGGTATTCCACATTTCAGTTCAAAGAGAATCAGAGAATCAAATTACATGGTCTCACTGTATGAAATAATTTCATATTCTTAAAGTTGAAATAACTCTTCTAAACAAAAACAAAAGCATTAATGAAGACATGACATTTTTATATAAAAAATATGCAGAGCCTGAAATGGGATTAAGCTACTTTATCCTACTTTAAAATTAATTATACTGGATAGAGACAAGTGTCTCTGCCAAGTGACCCAAAAATATTGAACAGAAAAGTAACCAAAATGATTGAATAAAAAAAAAAAAATAGAGTCAATCAAACTTTAAAGGAATAAACTTTTGCTAAAAACAAAGAGGAAATCTAGTATTTCACTGAGTATGGATGCATGTAAATTGGACTGAAGTGACTTAATAAAAACTTAATAAAAACAGTCACTGCAAACATATGTAGAAGCCAGAATGCTGATATTACAAGCAATTTTTAAATTACTTTCAGTTTAGGAGGCAGGTTCCTCTCTGCCATGACCCAAAATAAATCTTAATCTACTTGACTTACCAGAAGGTAGTAAGTTTCTCTCTCCAACAGACACAACTCATTAATACAAACTACAGAGATGCCTATTTAATAGCATCCGAACTTCAGCTTGCTGGCCCCTGATGAAGCTCCAGGGTATATAATAGACGTCTCGTAGGACTGCAAATAAGGAAGGTTGAGTCTATTTTTGATCTTCAGGACAAAGTCTTCTATGTAAGAGAACTGTCACAGAATCATAGAATGGTTTGGGTTGGAAGGAACTTTTAAAGGCCATCTAGTCCAACCCCCCTGCAAGGAGCAGGGACGTCTCCAACCAGATCATGTTGCTCAGAGCCCTGTCCAACCCAGCCTTGAAAGTTTCCAGGGATGGGGCATCCACCACCACTCTGGGCAACCTGTGACAGTGTTCCACCACCCTCAGCATAAAAATTTTTTTCCTAATATCTAATCTGAATCTACCTCCCTCTAGTTTAAAACCATGACCCCTTGTCCTATTCACAACAGGCCCAACTGAAGAGTTTCTCCTCGTCTTTCCTGTAGGCCTCCTTTAGGTACTGGAAGGCTGCTATCAGATCTCCCCAGAGCCTTCTCTTCTCCAGGCTGAACAGCCCCAACTCTCTCAGCCTGTCCTCACAGGAGAGGTGCTCCAGCCCTCTGATCATCTTCGTGGCCCTCCTCTGGACCTTCTCCAATAGGTCCATGTCATATATCGTCTTTTTTAACTCGGACATATTTTATGTTAATAGCCCTGATAAATTCTTATCCGTAAGAATAATATATTCAAAATTCTAACTAACAAATAAACTGTAACTACAATGCCTTGTAAATTGTGCAAATCACATATGAGATTACAGAAAAGTCTTACTATTAGAGGCAAATGAAACACTGTCGTTTCACTTTAAAGCTGGCAGTTTGTATAATTCAACATACCTCAAAAGAACAAGAGTAAAAAGAAACTGCAGGCTGTACAAACTCCTGAGGTCATGGTGATAAATGAACCCACTTCCAAAATAAGCTTTCCTAATTAAGGCTTCTAAACCAGAGCTGGCTTGCATTCAGTTAATATGACTGTTACAAGTAATCTGAAATATTCTTGATAAAATATTTTTAGTATCAACTCCAGCATATTAGAACCAGTTGAAGGTCATTATGAGGATGAAAAAAAATAACATTCAGACACAGGAAAAATAACAAATTTATCCCTAAAACTAAGCAAAATACGTTGAGAGCTCCATACTTAAATCATTTCAAGATTGTTTGTTTGTAATTATCATCTTAATGTATTATAATCTGAGCATCCAAAAGAAAAACAACATGTCTGTCAGTTCTTGGACATCTACTGGATTCTACTCATTTGTCCCCACTGGCACACCTGGACTACTAAAAGCAGGGTGAGTACTTTTTAGTTAGAAACACTGTATACATACTTTTAATCAAGTTTATGTCATCCTCGCCTCCCTGAAGAAATATTTAATTTGCTTAATTAGACAGATGGCACTTTTCATTATAATTGTATTTGTTCATGGCATTTAAATTTAATTTGCATAGCAAAACTTTCTCATTTGCTAGGTAAATTCATATGCCACTAAATGACAATTCAGTACTACAAACTAAAGTAGAGAGAAATCTAACCTAGTGTCTGAAATGTAAATATTTCATACTAGTCTTTTTAAACAGTCAACTGTTTAAACTCTCCATTCTGTACTGGTGCAATAACTTACTTATTTAATTTTGGCATATTCTTTGGTATGTCAGTTTAATCTCAGAATGAAAGAACACTAAGGAATCCTTTATATTCTGTTACATTCTTATGATTTCCATTATCACACACAATCTTGAAATGGAAGAAATTGAACCATGAAATGATACAATATACAACACACATGTGACTCACAGCCACACTGTTAAGAACGGAACAGAATTCTAAAAGAACAATTATATTTACGGAAATACAAAAAAATGAAATACCTAAAAGCACTAGGAACGGCAGTGCGCAAAGTAACAGGGGCCACATGCTTTTCAGGGGCATGGGACGTATTTCTATGCAAAACAGAGCAGACAAACAGGACATGCCTTAAAACATACACTGACTTACACAAATAAAAATCACTAATAACATTTTGATTAATCTTCTGAAGCCTATGAAATGATTCATGTTTACAACACCTGACTAACCTCAGGTGCTTTGCCAAAAGCTTTGCTTTCTCCCCTCCAGCCCCCAAGAACAGCAAGGATAAAAATGCAAAGGATATAGACTCAAACCTGGACAATAACACCTATGACTCGCAACTCTAAGAAACAGCTAGGTATTTTCCAAGGTAAGGCATTAAGATTTGCAACTAGGCTTTTGATCGCTAGAGCAATTTCATTATTTCAGAAGGCATTACAAATACTTCCACTCTTCATCCTTCATAATAAAATTTATTTAAACATTTCCAAAATAATGCAAATATTTAATCTCTTTGATAAGAATTAATCATCAATTTGAAGGCAAAGTCCACAATGACCAAGAAACAATCATACCCTTCTCAGCAGGATCTTTCACAAACCTGGAATGTAAGTACTCAGAGGGACCCAGTGTTAACAGTATGTGCCAGGAATATCCAACATTCACTGCCCTAATTATTTAAGATAACAGTACTCAACTTTCAAGCAGGTATTCTAATCACAAAGCAAACTTTGAAAAACATGGCACTAAATAAACACTGCACATTTAAAGTTACCAGATGGAAAACTCAAAAGGGTTAACAAAAGATCAGTACAAAATCCTTGTATTATCTCAGGCATTTAGTACATGAAACACAGGGGAAAAAAAACAGGGTTTCAAATGAAACACTACAAACTTTTTGCAAGGACTAAACACTGATACATACCTAAGATAATACTTTTCCATAGCACTGTTTACAGACCGTCAGCTTCAGTCACTCATTAACCGTTCTCATGATTAAGCCTGAAGCATTCATAAGCATTCAAAAGTGAAGCACAGCCATTAAGGACCACACTTGCCCTCTCCCCATTTGCTGAAAAAAATCATTAACACCTTCACTCCTCTCTTTCTGCCTAGGAAAGAAAGAAAGGGGAGGGAAGAAGATTAGAGCAGAATACCGTCTACCTCATCGCCATCACTTCCTCCCAAGAGGTCATCTACACATAGAAAAGGGACTAAAACTGGTCTCTAGATCTGTTTCATTGCTTCAGACTGGCTTAAGAGAAACAAATCCCAATTAGCTCATTTTATGTAACTGATTTAAGTTTGACTATTCAATGGCATTAAAATTACTCACTCCTTGAGATGCCCTAGCATGACCACATCCACTTAGTGCCATCATTCTTACACGTTTCAAGATAAAGGCAATAAATTTAAATACCAAATACCAAGAAACTATAATTATGATATTATATCGCAAATAATTCCTAAAACCAGGAAGCTGATGTTTAATAGAGTTGCATTATTTTAACTAGCTCGCAACATTAGTCCTTGGCCACACAACTTGTGTGGCTTTGATGACAGCAGCTTTGCCTAATTATGTTTTCAGACAATCACCTTCTGGGTTTCCTCCCATCTAGAACAAGTTAATCATCTTGCTCTATATCATCTATGTTCAAATTAAATATAATCTTTCAATAAAATATCCCTCCTCAGATTAATTACTCAAAGCAAAGCAGAAACAGTTATTTCAAGCATGATTTTAATGGAGGTTCTTATAAAATTGGGGCAGTTTTGGGATGGGTGGATTAAATCTCTACATTTCAACTCAGAGGTATGAATTAAAAATATCTGCAGTTTTGTGAGATATTAAGTTTATTAAAAGAACCCTGACATGTTCCATGATTCCTACTTCAAAGTAATTAAACTATCAGGAGTTACTACGCTTTATTTCAAAACTCCCTTCAAAATACTGCCCATCACAAAATTGCTTCCAATCCAATCACTTCAGTAAGTTTAAAACTTTCCTGCAATCAACACAAACCAAGCAGAAAACTCACTGTATCTACTCTCAGTAACTAAATTTTATTTCAACAATATGCTCTGTTAAAACAATTATCTAACATGTTACCCTAATTTAAGTAGGTCACATTGTTTCTATTGGATTTGCCCTAAAGCTCTTCCTAATAAACCCTGTTGCAAGAGAAGCGTTTGCCATGTTTTCTCTAAAATGTTGTTCATTTACTATTACATATTAGGCAACCCACAATCTTTGAGAGACTCGACACATTCTCTGCCAGTCATACCAAAGTACAGAAGACGTATTTTATATTACTTTTGTTACACTGCAGATACACAGAGAAGCCTTTGTGAAAAGACTATCATTTACAACCGCACGACTGAAATTCTTTCCGTATTTGGAAGGAGAAGGGGGCTGAAGGGGTGCGCTACTTATCATGAAGCTGCTGTGACTTTACTCTTGTCGCTGAAGTGCTCTCCGCAGCTCCTATGATCCTCGCCATTATCTGTATTTGTATTATGGCTGTGCTCAAAAGAGCAATATGCAAGGCATGACACAAAATCAGAAAGGGGCCATTTTTACAGTGTGAGCATACATTAGCTATATTTACATATAGTATTCAATTAAAAATGTTTTGACTGAAATCAAATGCAATGCCAATAATAAAAGCCAAAAGTACCATGCTCTTCTTATTAAGGGATATAATTTTTTAAAATAAGATAAAATAAAATAAAAATCTGTGAAACCGCAAGCCTTCTGTCTCCTTTCCAGTTCACCAAACATACATGTGAGAAACTAAAGTTTTCCCTAAGCTTTTATTTTACTCATCACCACAGGATCAAAAACTTCCAAGTTTGTAAATACTCCTATTAGTCCTTATTTACCTTATAAATGAGATATGAAAATACATGCAAAGAAGTGGTTCTAGGAGCAAATGCTATACAAGCACCTTCATTAAAACCTAACACAAGATGATATCTAGCAGGTAAGTGACAATCCATCCTAACTCAACATTTATTTTTTTATTACTCTACATTTAATTACAGGTGCTCACAAATTTTAAAAAGATAACACTGATCTCTGCTTACTATAAAATATTTTAAGCCAGAATCATAATATTAATTCAACACCAGTAACTTCTGTTTACTTTGAAATAATATTTACATAACGTTACATCAGCAACCACATCCCAGACAGTACCACCTAGGGGTACGTTCAAACCAGAGACAAGCAGATACAAGGTTTAGAGCAACATCAGAAAGAAGCTGTTCTATTTTAGCTGCACGGTGCTGACAAACTTTCCCTCTACAACTTCATACAGATGTTAATAGTAACTACTCACATGACCTGATGCCAGTTCCCACACTGTTAGTTCCCACAAACTACATGGCGCAGAAGGGGATTAATTTCTTCCTGCAGCGCTACACGTAACTGCTGAAATCCCAGTGTCTTGTCCTTCTGATCACTTCTCGGAATCAGCCATAAATGCCTTCTCCACATTCAGCCACCAGTAAAATCAATTCTTACAACCCCTAGCTGCAAGGAGGTTTTTTGCCTGAAGAAATTTATAATCAACACATCTGCTAAGTAATGTTTTTGAGATTGCTTTATCGAATTATTTTGGATATTTAAACAATCACTTCTCTTCCCAGGTTCTCCCAGTTCCCCCTATAACAACTTCACCATCCTGGTGACTCACTCTTTTTTTCTTTCCTTTTCAAAGACTCCCTGTGATCTCCCCAATACTTCAGCTTCTGCTTCTGCCCCCGACACCTTCCGAATTTAGGAACTGTCTACAACGTGAAATCTTGTCATATCCAGGCATTTGCAAATGAGAATTTTTTTTTAATACAAAACTCAGGAATCCTGGCTATTCCTAATGGAAGTATTTCTTCTCAACCTGTTTCAATTGTTATTTTGGCTTTGAGGAAAATGCCAAGTTTCGTATCTTTACCACTCATTCAAAAATTAAAATTCTCTTATTACCAGGAAGTACACAACTTTTTACATCCTAATTTTAAATTCTAAAAGGGTATAGTTGATATACATACTACAAAAAGATCACATGAAACAGGACAATCTCTTTTGCCCCAGCATTTAGATTCAAAACACTAAAGATCTCAAACTTACTTCACGATTACTCCACTATACCTAAAAGGCTCTCATTTAAAAAAGGAGGAAGGAGAGACAGATTATTCTTTACAGTAACAATGAAAAGGGAACTATTAAGCATAAAATGTGATACAATTTTCAAATTTCCAAAGGGTTCCTATAACAAGTTACCAGAAGGCAGCCTTAAACTATGTGATCTAAATTACGGATGTCCTTTAAAGAGAAAAGAACAAGGTCATACAAAAGATGCCCATGATGATTTGTGAACCTGTTTTCCAGTTCTGTTATGTCATCTAAAATGGAACAGACCCAGAGAAGTATCAATACTCTAAACACTTCTCCTGCACAGGTAAATACTTTGAAGCCATGTGAAGCCATGTGAAAAGCTTTCATAAGCTTTAAGCTGTTGGCATGGAAAAAAAGTAATTTTGTAAGAAGCTTAAATTAAAATTATAGTGTCTCTAGAAGTATTTAAAGACACAAAAACCCCTCCAGTGGACTTCTCTAGACCAAGAAAACACTTCCCCTCATGCATTACATGCTTGATACTATAAAGAAATTACAGCTGGAATACCAGAGACTGCGTGAAACTACTACTCTCTAAGACCATGCACGATACTTGAAGTTCTGATTTATGCCTGATTTAGCATGCTAAAAGGTCAAAGACATTCCCAGGTTACTTGTGTTCCATTAATTTTGCTATCTAAGACAGAGAAAAGCACTGCAATTCCATTTCAGAAGCTTCCAAGTGTTTGTTCAGCTTAAACATACATTGTAAACTTCACGTCATAAATGACGTGTCATTCTAGAAGATTTTTCCTTCTGCACTGCAGGCTAAAAACAGTATAATAAGGATCTAGAAGAGTACAGAAGATGTCCTGTGGTTTTTAATTCAAAATGTCAGAAGATAGGTATACTGCAGGATTCACTGGATTTCTTTAAATAAAAATCTTCAAAAGCAAAGTAACCTGAACATCAGACACACCCAGATTCATTGCTACACTTCACCTTATTTCCAAATGCTTGTGCCTGAACGATCTTTGAAGACTTATTTTTAACTAATTTAATTATCAAAAATATGCTATTTATTCTGTAGGCATACACAAGGAAATTCAAAAGGAGCTTTAACAGTCTTAATTCAGAATTGTTTAAAAGATGAACAAGTACCACAGTGTAGAATCAGCTACTTGTAGTAAAATTTCCTCATGATGGCAGCATAAACCATTACAATGAAGTGCTAAATGACAATACACATTCCTACTCATATGAAACCGTGAGATCTTAACTGCTCTAGAAATAGTGTTCACTACTTTTTACTCACTCTTCACATTACCATTTCTACACTATTTTACAGTTTATTTAGTCCCCAGAATTCCACAGGAGCATTATTCTACTTCATACATATAATTTATCAAGAAAGAAGAGGTATCACCCTCCAAAGTATTTTGACAAGTGACATATAATTTGATGCATCTACCCCATATGCTCCATTGGATTTTGTCTCATTTCTATATTCTATTTCAAAAAAATCTATGACAACTCCACAATCTATGCATTTGCATGGATCACTATGTTGAGGCTTCAATCAAGATCTAGGAAGTTCTTACGAAGAATGACCTTCCATAAAGTTCTGTTTGCTTTTAATGTTTCTGCATTACAAAGAGGACAATACCATGACTTCGAAGATCCCATTATTTTCTTGGAAGTAACAGTAATTTCAAAACCAGCCAGAAGGATTCTGAAAATCATGCATTTCATCTTACTGACCTTCCACAGTATACAGATTGCAAAGATTTATAGCAAGTTGTATACTTTTATAATTAAATCCATTGAGTTCAAGATCTGCACAGATTTCAGCTTATAAATAGATTATATCAATTAAGTCTGCATTGATTAAGAACAGATTTGAGACTAAAAAGATCACCATGCTTGGAAATACTTTGTTTAAAGGCTATTACTAGCACAATTTACTCTTTTCAGACTATGCTGCAAGTGAGGCATTGCCGAGGCTCCCCCATCCAAAAGCTCATCACCTCAACACTTCAAAAGGTCAGTCATTGTCCTCCCCGGATCAGACACTGTAACGGTTCCTCAACCTAGTGCTATCAAAATAGTATTAGTTTTTTAAAACCATGTAGTGGAGTACAAAGTAACCCAGATCACTAAGGCATCGGGTTACGAAGAGTTGCGCTGGCTGATCCAAGGAGACTGTAAACTCCTGGAGGAGAAAGGACAAACAAGTATGAATGAGTGAACACCTCAGTCCCCTGCTCAGTTGCAAGTTTCATATCTGTCTACAAACTTTAAAAGTGCACTAAGCTGCCAGCTGTTCCTCACTTAGAACACCTACACAGAGTTTAAACATCAGAAATGAATCTTTATTCATTTCATCTTCATAGTACTGACTAGTCGTGCTTAAATATACCTAAAACTCCTACCAATTTGTAGTTTTGCACATTTTCTGATTGAACACCAAGTGCTTAAAGGAAGCAATCTTGAGACTCCATCAAACTGAAGATAAACTGCCACTCACCTTATTTCTAGATGTTAATGAAGACTGAAAGAACAAACATGCAGGAGGAAAGGAAAAAGAAAAAAAAAAAAATCAGTCTGTACGACTTGGCAGTCATACAGGCTTGGCATTCCTGGACAGAGCAAACAAACACGCTTGCACACAGAGGTAACTGCCAAAGGCAGCAGCGAAGGTTTCTGGCTGTAGTTAAGCTTTTCCGTAACTATCTTTTTTTTCTCGTCTTGGCAGTTTTATCTCCACTATGTTAAGGAGGGTGGTTAACGCCAATTTTCTCAAATCAGACTCAGATTACACTGAAAGAAAAAACAGACCATATCTTAATTGGAGGGTTTATGATATGAAAACAAACCAGTAGCATCTTTGTTTTTAAGCAGTATACTTACTGAAAAGCAAATAGACACTGACCACATCAAAGAAAAAGTAGCTTTATAATGGAAGCCCATCTCCCAAACATTTATGGTTTCTAACAGAATTATTATTCC
This sequence comes from Chlamydotis macqueenii, assembly GCF_036417535.1. Taxonomy (NCBI): domain Eukaryota; kingdom Metazoa; phylum Chordata; class Aves; order Otidiformes; family Otididae; genus Chlamydotis; species Chlamydotis macqueenii. The sequence goes on along the minus strand of NC_141560.1, from coordinate 55,622,052 downwards.
TCCAGAAAGGTCCCATTTTATTCTCCATACACCCTTATAGCATATCCATTCTGGCCAAGACAGAAGCAGAGCTTAACCGCATTTCCTCTGCTAACAGGATTTTTCAAACGAGCAACGAAGATCAGGAACAGCTGCAGCTTCAGAAGAGGACTGCCTCATTACCAGTAGCAATAAACAGAATAGATCAAGCATAGGAAAAAGCCAAGTTCTCCATCTAAAAGAAAAGTTACTAGGTTTAAAAATCAGAGCCTAAAATCAAGACTCTACTGCTGCTATGTCCATTTGTGTGTATTATTATATAACAACAATGTAATAATAGGAGTTCTACATGAATTTACAGCTTTTTATTTCTTTAAGTAATGTTAATTTAATTCCAGAAACATTATGAGGTCAATTGAGTTATGTGAAAGAACTATCCAGACGTAATTAGAAACCACAACTTCTACCGTTTTCAGCAAGGCACTTTTTCAAACACAAAATGAAATATTCATGGCCATATTGTGACAGAAGAGCCTACAACCAACTTAAAAGCCAGAAGAATTGCATGACAGCCTGTCATTCAAAAAAAAAAAATTCCAATAAAAAGGTATATTTGGCAAGACAAACTTTCACTCACATTTTTTCGTCTAGTCTTGTCTCTCATTGTTAGAGACAAACAAAAAACACTATTTTTTATAGAGATGTAACTATGTAATAAATACACCATGATAATTTTTTTTTCAATTATCAGACAAAAGGTTTCATATGTAGGAGATAATCAGTCAAACACAAGCTTAAGTACAAAAAAAAAAAAAAGTTTTAAAAAGCAAGATATTCAAAACTAGATCCCAAGCATGACCTAACAACTGAAAGTACAGAACTGCAGCGATAATACATAATATATTTCCAATGGTAAACTGATCGGTAAGCGGGAGGTACCCTAGCATGAGCCACCGTTGTCATATGGCAGTGAAAGAGACAAAGTTCAAGGCCAGGATACATCATGACAGGTATTTCCAAAAGAGACAAATATTTTAAGCAGTCTTTAACTGTAAGTGTTTCAGCAAGACCTTATCAAGAGTACCATGCACCATTCCAGATAATCCAGATTGAGAAAACATCAAATGGATGCATGTAAAAAGGAGGACTTTCTGTATCTGGGGAAGAGATCAGGACACATCAAGTACTCTGTCACTGCAACAAGCTAGGGCACATCTGCTTTGAAAAACGTATCATGAGTCTGAGAAACCTGAGCTAAGGCAAGCCAAGGTAGCGTCTGCACCAGACTGACTGAAGATGGAACATGACGAGACACCTGATAGCCCAGGTACATCATCCTGCAGACAGGATATACTGCTTTTGGCTGAAAATGAACGCCTCTGCCTGGCATTGTGCTACACAGGTATATGAGTTGTGGGCCCCACATTCAACCCACCGCACAGCACAGACGTGCATTAACACGTAGCTTATTCCAGCCTTTAGTCTGTAGGGTGTAGGACTGCTCTGTTTAAAAACAAACAAACCAATCACTAATAGAAATAAGAGAAGGGAAAGTTGCCTTCGTTGAAAAACAGTAGTGGCAGGAGACCAACAGATACCAGATTGCCACTAGTTAATAAATGTAGGAACTTAAAACAGAGTTCCCAAACTTTCTTTATTTCTAACACAATCTGTTAGGTACAGAAATAAGGAAGGAAAAAAAACCCAAACAAACAAACATAAAAAAAACAGATGTTCATGAGATAATTTAAATGAGGTGGTGAAAAGACATGACTGAGTCAATACTTGCTTGCAGACACTAGCCTATTTTCTGCAAAAATTAGAAATAAAAGTTAATTCATACATTTACCAGTATTTCATAACATTGTTCATGCAAAGAATTCATGGCTGCTTGTAAATATCAATAAATACTTTGGAATCTACTATATCTCTGAAATCATGAAATTTCTCCAATTGTGCAAATACCTACTTGTCCAAAGTAGATCCAAAGCATCTATGCTAGAAATAAATACTACATTAAATGAAGCATTAATATATTTTTAACCAATTCAGCATGACTTGGCCTTAGAACAGCTGACAAGACTGTCACAATCACACTAGAATGTATTTGGCTAAGAGGCACTCGCTCACTAGCACTCCAGGAAGACGGGTAACATATAGTAGCATTAGTCAAGAAAACACACATTTCCAATATTTTGGACCAGTTTCGTTTTTAATCCAACTAAAAGGTTTTGGGAGGCAGTTAAGAGCTCCCATTTACAAACAGAGGTGATATTTAGCATCTCTATTACAACTCCAGCTCCTGGAATCACGTAATTACTTCAGAATGGCTGCTTTCACATCTTACAAATATGTTCCTAATATTCATAGCCTAAGAGAGAAAAAATAGGTCATAAAGAGGCTCAAGAAGCAGATATAAATATGTGGGTACAAATAAATGGTAAGAGCCTAGTAAATCTAGAAATCATTAAACAATTCCACGTAAGAAGTAGATTCCAGGCATTCTACATTCCACAAACATGTTATAATAAGACCCACAAATATATAAATCCTCTTTTTTTGCATTTTACTCAGGAGATTTTCACAGCTCTTGCACTCTAACCATTTCCTTTGTGTGTTCTTTCACCTTCCTCCTGAGCAAAAATTCATAATTTGACCTTGTAGAGAACATAGCTCAGAATTAATTTACATAAAATAAGAACAAGTGCAATTCCTTGGCTTCACTGTTTCGCAGCTGCCCCATCTATCCCCCATTTCCATTCCTCTAATTTACTATATATCCTCATAAAAATAAGCAAGCCATCTAAACCGTAGACCTAAGCAGTGCAAAAACTTCCATTCAAGTTCTATATAGCTTATAAACAGACACATAACAGCAATCTATAAAAAGACCTGACGCAATTGCTGCCATACAAGAAGTTTCACATAACTAGTATGAAGAAGGAAAGGCTATTTGGCAATCTTCTCACAAAGCTGCCATAGTCCTTCACAACGAAGCTCAAAACGCACACATGTAAAACTGACCAGCTGAGCCAAGCAGCACAGAAGAAGAATTAGAGCAAGACAATCACAGATGCCTGCACCAGCATTTCTAACTTGACTGTAACTCGGCTTGAAGTTTCGGTATAGAATCCCTAACAGTAACGGAGCTCTTCAGCAACAGTCGATTGATTGGGGGGGCGGGGGGGGGGGGGGGGGGGGAACAAAAAAAAAAACACCACAGTTTTTTGACAGCTTAAATATTTACTTACAAGTATTTTAGCTCATACACAGAGCAGTACGGTAAACAATGAAGACAAACATCTCCCTTACAAAGCTCTCTACCATTCTTTCAATGCATACACACAAAACAATCATATATGCAAAGCATTCATCTTCTATGTTTGTCAAATTTATATCATTCCATACTTGTACTATTTTACATAAACAAATTAACACAGAATAGATGAGCACGTTGTGCACCAGTGCAATAAGAAGCTAAAAATTCAGACTTACCTTTAAGGCTGCTGATTTACCATCCTTTCTTAAAGTCATTCTTCAAAACATAGAAATCAATGCAAAAGCTGACCAAAAGCCACACTTAATAAACCTCCTAAATTCACTACAAAAGACGGTTTTAAACAACACTAGACTGGAGGGGAGAGTTGCCATTTCAAGAGCTCTTGACAGGCTGAAGAAATATGCTGATGGAAACCTCATGGTGTCCAACAAAGACATGCAGGCTCATCCACCTGGGACAGAATAAGCCCATAGACGAGTAAAGGCTGGAGGCAAACCAGCTAGAAAACAGCTTTGTACAAATGGACCTGTGGGTCCTGGTGCGGAAATTGAACACAACGTATTTATTACAAAGTTTTCATCCTGGATCTTGACCTCTCCACTACATTACAGCAGGGAAATGCAGAAAACAAATAAACAAAGACAGAAGCCACACCAAGACATTATTACACATCTTTCAGTTTTCCAGAACAAGCAACATCCGGAAAGCAGGGGAAATGCACAGAGAGCCCTTGTCTCAAAAACATGAACAAGTGTACCAAAATAAGCTGGTTCACTGATAAGGACTGACATGCTCTTGCAGAAAAGCACAAGCTGACAAAAACAATTACAGAAGCCTGGACATACTTTGCCAACTAGAAGTTCCTTGTCCCTGTCACCTGGAAACAGGTCTGACAAAAATCAGTTTCAACAAGGTTCAGCTTCTGTGGTTTCCAAAAAGACCCTCCTCACACACAGAGCTCCTCTGGTACCGCGGCTGCACTCTCCAGAAGACTGGCACACTTCCGTTATTTTCAAGAAGCTGAGTGTTCACGTTTGGGACAGAGATGAAGCTTTAGCAAAGACAGAAATGCAAGAGTAGAACTACAGTATTGATACTCATTGCCTATCTGAGAGAGGTATAAACATCGAGCTCTTTGAAGATTTATAAGTTATTTCTACTTTTAAAATATATGATTTTCCTCTAAAACAAGCTTGGATACAAATTCTTTAAATTAAATTATACTTCAATACTGGAGTTCTCCTATTGTCTCAGGAATACACACGAACCCTAGATATACCCATATACCATTGTATTCATCAAATTTTTCAGATTCATCAAAAATTTTTCTTAGCTTAAACCTGTATTCTTTAAAACATACTTCTAACCATCAATTTTTATACTCTTCCTGAATGCCATTTCTGAAGACAGATTTTTTCTAAATTTAATTATCTTGTTTGCTCCTGTAATTTTATTAAATTACTTCTGAGCTATTTTTGTAATACAGAAAATTCTAGCCCCTCACCAAAAGAGAGACACCTAAAATAACTGCTATCTTGCATTAATTACAATCTGGTATTTCCAGTGAGGAACAAATGAAGAGGACAGAGTGCATGACAGGCAGATCTTCGGGAAATCTGTCAGTCTTACAAAAAAATTTTTTACTTTCACATTAGATAGTATTGTTATTTAAAAATCCTCACAACTGACACACTGGAGCTTGAGTTTGTAATTATCTCTCACTGATTACACGCCATAATCACCACCATATTCTACCCATATAGTTTATTTCTGGAAATGAAGTTACTCGTACCAACCCTCTCCCTCCCAAAACCACAAAAATAGACAGACTTTCTCAAATACAACTCTTAAGGCTTAACAAATATTTTTGTAAGTTTTGTTATTTAAAAAAAAAACCCAAACAAACAAAAAACCTCAGCAAAACAAAACACTGAAAACCAACCCACAATTCCTATGCTCTTTGTTGGATCTCATTAAGAAGGAAAACATTCAAATTCACCACCTCAAGTTAGAAATATGAGTTTATTTTGCTGCCTATGGAAACTATTTTGCAGCTAGTCAATACCACAAAGATCAATAAACCAAATAACAGGCTTCCTTCCTAGACCTTTGCAAATAACACCGTATTAGCATATAAAGCAGACAGTAGAAGATCGCAGATTAGCGGCAGTTTTCAACATGACTACATAAACATTTGAAGACCAATAAACAGTTCATCTTACTTATTCAAATTTATCATTTCCATTTACTCATCAGGAACTATATATAGTCAGGTAATCCTTACGCTTTCTGGGATACATAGAAGCGTGCCTCCTGTAAGTTGGTTTAAATCACAAATTATTCAAGAATACTCTTCAGCAGCACAATCCCATTCCCCACCTTGTCTTCTGTTGAACTGTAGGAAAGGCATGCCATCTTGCAGGAAGGGCTCCCATTGCATATGTCCTTACAATTAAGCTGGTCTTTCTCAAAGTTGTTAACATATTTCGTTAAATGTCACACCAAGTGCATTCCATGAGATGGAATGTACGTGGTGTCCCTGCAGAAACCACATCCTCCCACCACAGCTCTAGATTTGAATGTTCCCTTGTATTCCTTGTTTGGAAAAAAAGGACAAAAATAACCAATTTTTTACAAAAGTAACTCTCCATGCACCAAAACAATGACTTGGTATTTTGCAAAGTTCTTGAAAAGGAAATTTACTCAGTTTCCCAATCTCCAAAGGTAGCAAAACAAACCAAGTACCAAGCACTATCATATCTCTACAGGAAAGTCTATGTACCATAAATACATATCAGAACATTCTGGTGATTTCGCCTGGGTGTCTGTGCATCCTTATATAACACCCAGACTCCATAAGCGGTACTTTAAAGCCTAAACTATGTTAAAAGCAGGCCTATCTGTATTCAAAACTCCACAAGAAATTAACTGTCTATAGGCATTTTGTTAAGTTTTAAAACAAAACCTTAATGCTCTTCCAATAAAGCTTAAACACAGATATCGTTTAGCAAATTATTAATTTTTCCTATCTCTGTGAAAGGATTTTTGGCATAATAACTTCATTTCAAACATCATATGAAATCCAAGGTAAGCTTTCACAGGTAAAATTACTTCATTTTAACTATACATTGTTTTTATTTAACTGGAGCTATTAGTTCTTCTCAATGATGTGACGGGCATAAAAAGCTCAGGTTAGGTAAGAGGTATTTAAGAAAATGAATGTAAAAAAAAGTAAAATAAGATCAATTACTTCAGCTGGGAAGTGCACAAACCAAACTCTTTAAAGACAACTGCCAAATCTCAAGGAATGTCTAGTCTCTTGGGAAGTCTAAATCTCTAAAATGTGCTCTACTTAATTCTCATCTTCCATGCGGTTCCACTGAATGTGTAATTTTCTAAAGACCTTAAGTCCAACTAAGATCCCATTCCTACTGAAAGGAACAGTCCCACCTCCTGCCTTCCCAGTGCTTCCTCTGCACCAGCACTGGTGCTTGTGCAGCCATGCAGCAAAGTGAAGGGTAAGTTATTTGGGTGGAATCAGCCTTTCATAGGATGTCATCATCTAGATCAAAGTGACCTGGAGCATCAGGCTGCTAAACAAGTGTTCCAGGGCTGGTCAGGGAAGGGCTGCAAAGGAAAGATACAGTGGAAATGTTGGAATCCCTTTCATAGACAGCTCATTTTCAGATTAATTTAAGCTCCTCATGAAACTTATTAGCTGGGCAATTTGTGTTCCTCTCATCCACAGCAATCAGGATAGGACATCACACCTCTTCCTTCTAATGAAAGTGAAGAAGTTGAATTAATTGACCTCTAACTCAGCCATGCAGTAATCCAAAGTTCATCAAAATCAGCAAACTTCAGACTAGACCTTTAATGACCTAGAGTGGTGAAGGCACATAACTTACTTTTCTCGCCCTTTGCTTCTACAGAAATGTTCAGAAAGAGGCGCGTGTTAATTCCTTTGGCTCTTCCACTCCCACACACGGGATATGAGCAGCCCACCATCCGGTGGCAACAACTGCTTCAACCAAGCACATAATACCCCCCTAATAAAAACAGTAACCTAAGAAAGAAATTCCTGCCAAGTTTTAAGAAGCAACAGGAAGCTTTTCAGGGCGTCATGTAAAACTTCTCAGAATACACAACACATATGCCTCTGACGCAGCGAGGGGACTTGGGGAAGGGTACCAAACAGAAGACACAAGCACAAAACTACCCAAGGTCAATTGTTTTCATAAGTATTGGTTCTTCTCCTCATACATTTTATAACCTGAAAAAGATAAACAAAGACACCTACTGAAGTGATGGAAAAAATGGAGAAGAGAATTTAAATAATATAATATTATCTTAAATAAAATAACTTTCAAAACAGTCACTGCAGTACTCTTAATGCTTTATTCATGCGTTTTCTGACTTCAATCACTCTAGTTCTTTGTCTTTCACTTAGATACTCCTGCTGACTGTATTTTGTTAGCTGTTTGGAATTTCAAGGCTCACAATAGCTATTGTCACAAGTGAGAAGCAAAACTAGGGACTTTGTTGAACAGCTTAATTGTATGCAGGCAGAATACATTTTTAGAGCCAAACTGAACATTGAAAAATAGCACGATATCTGAATTCGTGCTCAGAGTCTATTTAGAATCAAAACTTTGATTAATCCCAGAGAGTATCTCAACTAAGTAAGAAAAATCCAGGAAATGTTACAACACAGAAGCAACTATCCACTTTGAAATAACATTAATTTTAAAAAAGACAATACTACTGTTTTCTTTTATAAATACGTGTTATTCCATCAGTTCCAGACTAGTAGAAAGCTGAAAACACTGCCTAACAAGGAGAAAGTTCTTCTCTCTGGAATCAAATCAACAAACCCAGAAATTGACAAGTAGGTATTAATTTTAGGATGTTTACTGAAAGCATTTAAGAAAAGTTTTTTACCCAGAACACTTACAGAGGTAAGCAACTTTTCTAGTCCTGTACCAAAAAACCTATCACCAACCAGGTACTGGCTGCATAGTAAGTTGGTAGAAAGCAGCTGGCCAGTAAGTTTCCACCTAAGACACAGTGTGGAATTTACTTCTTACACCTTACACATCAACAGTCGAGCTAGTCATTGCATTGCAGTCCACTGCATTTCACAGTGGAAAGGGAATTTGCGGGAACAATTCATCTGATCTGTTCTAGATGTCAACTTTAAGACAGGTGAAGTTGCCCTAGAAATGCTTTTCTTCTGCTACCTATAAGTGAATCTGAAAGTGACTTTTGCAGGAGTCATCTACGTTATAGGCATGTACAGCTGGACAAAAAGTATATCTGTGTATGATTTCTAGCAAATGGCTTCAAGACCATAACAAATAGACAAGACATGCACGAAAGTACCAAAGAAAAGCCATGGGTGAGCGTATCACGTCAGATTTGGCTGAGCTTGCTAACTGGGCAATCATAAAATAGCTGAGTCCCTGCAAGACCAAAGGTGGCATGACGAATGGCACAGCTTTCAGAACAGAGATATTCTGGTTTACACACTCAGCCTTTGGCAGCTGAGATCTCACGGTCATATCAGGGCACATGGCTTCTGGACACCCTCAGCACAGTCTCTCTTTCCACCCTTGTGGGTAAGAAAACCCACAAGAATACTAAGAACATGTTTTCAGTATTCTTGGTAAAGACATCCCTAGAAAATACCATCTGTAAAAATGTAGAGCAGTCCTAAAACACAATCCTAATGAATAAAATCACCCAAGGAATGAAAGACGTTAAAAGGCAGAACCAAAACTATACTTCTACTAAAGTAACATTCAGCAACTAAGAAGCATGGTTAAAATTGATCCTACTTAATTCTTCATTAATCCTTTGCTTCTTTATGTTAAACAAACTGTGGTACAATTAAAAAGCATTTAAATTCTTTGAGATACCTGTATTTAAAAACGCTAGTGCAAAAACATGTCTCTAAGTGTAAAACTTGGTCATGGATAGTACAAAAAAACATAAAAGTGGGTTTCATCTTCTCAATTTACATTTTTAAATATAAATGTATTATCTGCCTTTATATATATATGTACATATGTATACTTGTATTTATACACATTATATATATTTACATAAATAAGTATTCTGCCAAAGCTGCTTATTCTCAGACTGTACTGAAAAGATACATAAGCTAAAATATTAATTACCAAAGTAATTACACCTAGAAGTTTCTCATTTATAAAACTTGCATATACAGTAAAAAAAAAAAAAAAAAAATCAACTATATATGCGCGCATATATATATATATATATATTTTAAAATGCTGTTTGGGAAGCGCTATAGCAGCATGTTTTGCAAACAAAATTGTGCCATGGAAGAAGTCTACAGAAATAGGAATACAGAGGTACTGAAGTGAGTAACTTTCAGATTAGAGCCTTCAGGATCAGATCATGTCAGGAATATCCAAGAACTTAAAGGAAGCGGACACCAGTAGAACTAATCTGTGCCAAATCTGAAAATTCATTTAAACGCTTAGGTTGGTATCATAAGAAAGTTAAGCCAAGGAGCATTTATCCATTTTCTAAGGCAAGACTGCAGCTTGCGCTAGATCAGCAGGGAGTACAGTAGTTACAGACAGCAGGACTCAGATTGGGAAAGGATTTTAAAAAGGAAGGCTTTACACATTTTAAGAGTTCCAAATACTCTGGGGAGAGTACACTGAATTATAATTTGACTATTTGATTCTATTTGTAACAAAGTCATCTAGAATATTTTAAAGGAGTTGGTTCAAACTTCAACATTTAAAAAAAAAACCTCACCAAAAAAAAATAATTTACTCATCACAATCCAGAAAAAAATGACTAAACATAACCCATTTGTAATTAGATTTTTTAAAATTTTATTAATAAAAAATTTGGGGGTGAGAGGGAAAAAGAGGAATCTGAAGGTAGTGAGAGAGGAAAAAAAAGAAACAAATAGAGAATAACAAATACTCTGTCTGATAAATAAATCTTATCTATATGCCTCCCAATTTCACTTTATTTTTCCAGCAAAGAGATGCATGCAAACATAAAACAAGCATGACTAAAAACTGCCCAAAGCTCAGTTAAAAACAGAAAAATACTGTTTTAAGACAGTTTCCCCAAGCATCCTTCTGTCCCCTAACCCACTTAATGTGGACCTTTACAAAAATCCAGAACTATATTTGCAATCACAGGCTTTGTTACAGCTTCCACACAGCCTGAAAGCTTAACTCTTTATCAAAATGTCTGGCTACGTTAAAGTATGATATCTTCTATATAGACAAATGTTTCCTTTATAAAAAATATCCTGGTTTAAAACAGAGAACTCTGATAGCCAAGCTTTCCCAGTTTTAATATATTCCTTATCATACTTGAGGAAAAGTTAGAATGCTGGAGAAATGCATGTCAAGAATGTAAAAACATACAAAAATGAATCTGTACAAGCTCAAGTTTCATGAGAGTGTAACTGCATGAATTTCCAAGACATTAGGTTTTTCTGTAGACTTAAATGAGTGACACATTATTTGGCATTCCTCATTTTCCATCCATTAAGATTTCACTTATGAATACTTCATACAATCGTCAGCATGCTGAGCTTACTTGAAAAGCTGTTGTTAAAAGCTTATATAAAAAGAAAAGATAGAGATAGATACTGCGGGTTTATCTCCGAGAATAGAAACAGTTTCAGGAAAAAGTCCAAGGCACGGGATTTAAAAATGACAGAATAAAACCTTTAATGATCAGTCAGCGGATCATCTAAGTATGCTAATTTATTAGTGCGCAAATAAACATTTGGTTCTTCAAAGTTCTTCTCTATTTCTGTCTTTATATATATTTGCTAATACTCACTATTTATGGGTAACTTGGCAGAAAACCCATCACAATGGATGATGCACATTCTGACAAAACATCATATGCAAGGAGAACTTACTGGAGGGCGTAGTTCGAAATTCAGTACCTTGGTTACAAGCAAGATGTGAGGTTCTCAAACTGCTAACTTCCACTTTTGGTTAGAGAGACAAGTACTTCAGCAATCCTTGTAGGAGAGCAACAGGCACATCCATAGCTACAGAATTAACAGGAAGAAATGCTATAAAACATCCTACTCCTTTACTTTGTAGCATTTTCCTGCACGTTTCCTTCTACGCATAGGCTCAGTCAGTACTGTTCTGATTTACTGATACCTTTCCCTTCTTTGCTAGATTCTCAGCTTTCTTGTCCCGGCGGGCTACTCTATGCTGGCCACTGAGGTCCAGCACTTCCCAAAACACATCAGACCACTGTTTACACATTCCTACATTTCTTCTGCGTGGCTGCTGAACACAGTATCTCCACTACTTTTTCAGCTGACTGTAACTCAGATAACTGAATGGAACTTCTGAGGCACACATAATGAGAGTTAATTATAGTCACATGATGCAACCGAATTTATGGTCACACAAAATCTCAGCTACTCTAACAATTACATGAACCTAGCAAATCCTCATGCACAAAGCAACAAGTATGCAACACAGTGACATTAAAAGAGGTAAAACAGGACAAACATGCACATCAGTACTACTGTAAGGCACACTGATCCAAACCACAGCAAGATGGTTCACCTGTCTTCCACACAGATTTAAATTCACGCACCCAAAACCAACATATCATCTTTCTACAAAGTTTCAGACCAGTATATAATTACATAGGTACTGGGCACTGTACTCTCTACACCCACAATTTTGTTTGCAATAGAATGGCAGCACATGACATAATCAAAAGCAGTGCAAGTAAGAACACGCACATCATGGCCAAATTAACATTCCCAGGATTTGGCCCTGGCTTTACATCACAAAGCAGACATGCTCTACTTATATCCTGTAATGCTATATTGTTTGTTTTGATCGCTACTGTACTTTTCCCAGAGCAAGTAACACAGTAATCACTGAAGGAAAGTGGTGAACAATGTTGACTCATTTATAGACCAGTATACAGCTGAGTAATCTCCTAACAATTTCGTGGAAAAGCTCATGTCCAAACATTGTACGTTTAGGAACAGTTCACTCACATTCGGTACAGATCCCTCCACTAATTCTGTTCCTCAACATCCTGTTATGAACTGCAAAAAGTAAAAATTTCTTGGGTAGCACATAAATACATCATTTACTGTTATAACAGTTCAAAAAGGTAAAAAGCATGTATGATTTTAAAATGTTTCAAACAAGTGTTTTTTCTAAAGTTATAGCATTAAATTAGAAAACTATTACGAAAAATATCCAGCCTATAAAGTACAATCTATTCAATAATCTTAGCTGAAGATTTTATTTTCCAAAGCCACTCTGAAGGCACCAAAAGTTAAACATCATTATTTGAAAAGTGCCGTTTACGTTACACATAGGAACAAAAGCAATGATTGTCCTGTCTGAATAAGACTGACTGCAAATACTTCACACTACAACAGGCCCTTTATTGTACTATCCAACAGCTTTACCCATCTGAAGTAACGATGACGTTTTAATGGAACTTGCCTGGAATCTACTGCTTAATTTCTTGGATGGGTCTCCACCAGCAATCTTTACTACTAGACACATCTTTGTAAAACCTTACCATCCAAAACACGGCTTCTGACAAGACATTTAATGTCTTATTTTCCACAAATTGGGGTGTTTTCCTCACATCCAGTGTGGCTTTTCCTCACTGGTTCTGTAATTCTACGCTGATGCAAATGTTAAGTCCCGTCATTTCTACACATGCATGTGTGGGAAGAGGGAGGGTATGTTTGTTTTTAAATACAGCTAGCACAACTTGCCATACTTCCCAGACTCCAGATTTAGAACAGAAGTGTTTTTGAAAAGTGTTTTCTTCGCAATATGAGTTCCAAGCCATGTATGTATCTGGAGGCAAGCACATCTGTGGCAAAGGTGTATATCTTTGGACTTCCACCAGCTTCCCCTTCGGTTTCACGCCACTTTATAGCAGAACTTACGGAGGAAAACAACAGAGATTCCATGAGTAATCCAAGCCAAGCCTCAATTAAGACTTTCAAAAGAATAATTAGTTGGTGCCAATTATGACAGTACTTCTTATATGAACATGGTTTAAGAATCTAAGAAGGGCTAGCCAAAGACTGCAAATACTTAACCTTTATTCATTTTTATTTGACCGAGTCTCTCTAAAAGCACATATAAACCCCAGTCTCCAGCAGCTGTCTACATTTTTGTTTGTCATCCCTAACACTGTGAAAGGAATTGAGCTTTAGTTTGGAACTAGCTATTTTTCCATTTCTATGCAAAAACAAGTGAAAGAGGTTTAAAAATAGAAATAGGTAAAATGTTTTTAACTGCCATCCTGCTGTTAAGAAACTTTCTAATGACAAAACACTGTTCCTTAAGGGTAAACAATAGGAGTTACCAGCACATGCACTTTCTCATTGCAAAAAGATTAAAATCCTGTAACAGCCTCAAAACAAAGTTGTTAGAAGACAAAGGAGCACTGCAGAATCCAATTTAAAAAAAAGAAAAAATCTGTTAAGGTTATCCTTTCTTAGGATAGTTTGCTATTTATGCTATTATGCTATTATTTATATCCTTTCTTAGGATAGTTTGCTATTTCTTCTTTCAAAGTACATGCATTACAACAGTGTTTTCACATATTTTTTTTATTTCTAAAAAAAAGCCAATAAAGTAGCTTTTCTTTTAAAGGAAAAAAAAAGCAAACCAAGGAATGAAGTAATCTGATTACTGGCAGGCAAACTGCAAAATCAGGCACATTGTATACAAAAGTATATAAATTTCAGGAAAAATATAGAGCACAACAACAAAAAAAATCCCAACAGAAAACTACAGCAGAAGAATTAATGTTTTTCATAATGAACCATGCCAAATCTAACTGAACAACAATATTACAAATAAGCACATACATTATTTAACTGATGTACAAAAATCATTGGTGTCACCATACCTCTCCACATGATGCATTCAGAGGGCTTCAACCATCCTTTGAATAATCATGCAGAGATGCTGCAGAACTCAATGACAATAACACAGTTGTCTGTTTTCATGATGCAGAGTATGCCACTGACTTTTAAAAGCACAATTTCAGTACAATTTTGATACATGGAGTATTTTAGAATGTTAACACAAGAGCAAAAAAAGTGTCACATGACTGAAGTAAATAAAGCTAAAGGTATTTCCATAACTTGAGTTTTTATGGATTAAAAAAATAGCCAAATTTTGCTGCAGATAGAATTTTTGTATCAAGTTTCCAAATTCTCAGTGTTGTTTTTCTAGTATTTGCTAATGTCTTCATCCTAAGTTTAGCCCATCAACCTAAGAGCATGAGCATTGGTTCGCAAGCCTTAAGTTGCCACATTCTTAAAAACAAACAAACTAAATTCTACCAGAATTATGTTTTGTGTTCAGTGAGATTGGAAAGCCCCTGAAGATTAGTTGAGTTGGCATAACAAACTGAACCTGCCAGAACAATTCATCTGGCTTATATGCTGTTCTTTGTGGTCATATTTCCTGAGGAATGCTCAAAACGAGAGACATCTTAAGTTGGATAAATACTTCTGGCATCCTGCTCCTGCAACTCCCTTTTATGAGCAAAGAGCCTCCTTATCACAACAGGTTTGAGAATCAAGGTAAGAAAACCTCAAGTGCATGAATGTATCCTCTCATTTGAGAAGGGCACATGCTGGAGGACATCTCCGTGTTGTTAAGAGGATATGCACTCACAGGCAACAGGCACACCCACATCCCAGGCAGATGATGAAGTAATCTCACACAGACATCCTCATGCTCAAGGAGGAAGCAACAGGCATGGGTCTTCTGGGGCTTACTGAAAGAAACTGTGGCTCATCCCACAACAAAGGGTGGGCATCTCCAAATTAAATGGTATGTCAAACTTACTATGCACATTTTTTTTTCCTCCCATTTACAATACTACTGATCAATGACAAAATACAAACTCTCTAAAATGTTAGCATGATAATATCTTGCAATATTTAAAGTACTTTTGTTGCTGTATTTATAGTACTTTTCCTATAGTTTTATTAGTCTTGTACTCCATACAAATAGAACAAAAGAATACATTGTTCTTACGATCACAATCCACATTGAACCACATTAGTTTAAGTTACTGGTCCTAAAAAGAAAACAATTCTAGTATCATATTTTCTTCAAAGTCCAACTTAATTCCTTGTAATCAATACTAGGCAGATCGTTTAAATAAAATTCACCAGGCACAAAATTCTGAATCTAACACAATTCTACTTTGAATTCTCAGGCTTTATGTAATTAGAAAAATCATTCAACAATTCCATGTTAACTAGGAAAACAAAGGTCTCCAGCTATTCTTTCTTAGTTATGAAACTAAGGAGCTTGAAGAAAAGATGGACCATTTCAATTCTATTTTTCAAGACTAATTAATGCAACGTGAGACATTTAAAAGCACATTTATTCCTTAATAGTTGCAGAGTTGGCATCCAAAAACGCCCTCTCGTGGCCCAGCAGAACCCTGCAGAGCCTACCCTCAGTTCTTTCAACTTAAATTTTAAAACAAGAATGTATTACTCAGGGCTTATTTCGAAACTAAAATGAGATAGGAAAGCCTATAAGGAACTAAGCTAAAACTGCAGACATTGTGCAGAGTTTGAATGAACGCCTGAACTTAGCTCTTCTATGTGGTTCTTCCATTTTCTTTTTTTTTTTTTTTTTTTTTTTTTTTTGAGTCGTAGTGTAAGTAGTGAGAACATCTGGTCCCTCCTGTAAATCTAAGCCAATTCCTGGGGAAAACTGTCACTTCAGCAGATTTTGAAAGGGGTATCTTTGTGCTGTTTGAAACCTTTTCTTAAAGAATGTGTGTAAAAACAACTTCACTGGGAAAGTATCCGTGCACTTCAACATCTCCAACAATAGGCAACAACTTGTAGGACTGCCTCACTCTCAGCCCTTAGACTGCTAATTCTCAGAGGTGTACCACTGAACTTGAGAGGAACAACCAACAGACAACTACAACCAACAGATTTGTTTTCCCCTGAAGCAAAGTTATCACACTACAAATTTTTCTGTTAATAGAAATGTGACTGTGACAGTTTCAATTCCCTTATTTGAAAGAAGCATCTTTTACACAGGCTTTATTTTCGCTGCTCTTTAACCCTTAGCCTGCCAAAATGTCATTAACATAGCGGTTCATTTGCAAGCAAACCAAAAAAAAAAAAAAAAAAAAAAGCCTTTCAACTGAAGCCAAACCTCAACAGGCACTGAAATCCTGCTGTCTGGTGGTGGTGGGGGGAGTCTCCCATCTTGTCTCCCCAACACAGCACAGCTGAGAACGCATTCTTTAACAGATCGCTCTTGGTTGCATTTTCCCAACCGATGACACTTCAGGCCGCCTGGCAGCCTGATGGGTCATCCCGGAGGACAGTCCCTAGCTGCTTGTTTCCCTCCTCCTGCCCCTGTGTAAAATGTCTGCTGTGAAAGGTCTTACTCCATTTTCTTTTCAAAACACAGCTCAAGTAGGAAACAACTGTTTGTAAGCACAGGAATACCATATTTCAGCTGCCCGTTAATCTGCAACAGCCCAGAGCACGGTCATGTTTCACTAACGCCTGCCCATCACCAGCACCTGGACCGAGCTGGTAGCAGCACACACAGCACTGTGCAGCAGAACAGAGGAGCCAACAGGCAAGTTTGAAAGCGTTAAGTCTGAGAGAGAGGGGAAAAAAAAAAAAAAAAAAAAAAAAAAAAAAACCAACACATTTGGTCAAAGCCCAAAATTTCAGTTGTAATACTGAGATAATCTTATAAAATAAGAAAACATTTTAATTGAGTATATTAAACTTTCACAAAGGCATTTTCAAAGTTTTCAATTGAAGTTCTGAAAAAAAATTTAAAATACTTGTTATAAAAACAATGTCTTAAAATACAGTTATCATTTAATCTTTTTCACAAAAATCATTAACTTTCTCAAAACTTGGTTTGTATGTAGCTAACATGCAAGTCTTCCTGTGAAGCCTCAGATGCACACACTGTGGGCTTACTTGTATCCCATATTTTTGTAGCAGTTTGGGCGCCCTAGGTTACAGAACACTTTACGCAATGGTCATAGAAACAGACACATCGCTGTCACTGAACGTATCCTGTTAGCCACGCAGCAAAGCTACTCAGGCAATTCAGAAATCATACAGGATTATGGCAAGAGAGTTTACCAACACGGGAAATCTGTAGGATTTGAGATATTTTTTATCATCTTGCTCATGCAGTATTACCAGTGAAGATTCTCAAAGAAAGAGAATTGAGGCATTAAGCTGCATTCTTCCAGGTATAACAGTTCAAACAGCCCTTTTCTTTCTAACTACAACCAAGTTTTTCATTCCTTTTGAAATCAACAAATCAGTATTTCCTTCCAGAGTTATCCTAGCTTGTGTCTGTTTTCTACATCCTGGTCTTGCTACCTAAAACAAAAAGCTAACTATCAGACACTGAGTAAAACCAAGCCAGAGGAAGATCTACAAAACCAGTTATCTGGTCAAGATCCCAACCCATCAAAGCTGCAGTCTTTCATTCAGTTGTATGTAGTTCTCCTTCACTGCTTAAGGAATATAAAAAAAAAAATATATATATCTGTGTACACATCCGTATAAAAGGAGCGGCATGGGTTGGTGAAGAAGAGAAAAAGAAATCAACAAGTTTATTACCTTAGAATAGCAGGTAAGCCACTCCTAAGACTGGAAGAGAGATGTCTCCAACCAGTAGTATGCAGCCTTGTGAGGCTTCCTCTTCAACCAGCCTTCCTCAGGCATATGGGAACAAAAATTCCTCTCTCCATAATTTAGCTCAGATCACTAACCTGTGCTGTCCCAAGATGTCTGCAGCTTCTTAGCCTCTCTCTTTGTCTCCTGATCCTGGAAGGAAATTCTCAATCTCTGTACTCACCCATCTTGACTCAGCACGTCTCCTCTCCAGAGCACCAGCCCATCCACTCAGGCAGACTGCACCATTTCCCAGCCCTTACAGGAAATAACTCCTCACAGTCCTTGAGCAGTTGAACGGTAAGAAATTTACAGTTTCACTATAGTGTTTAAACAAACGGTATTGATTACAGATGTCACAAGTACCTCGGTTTTCTTGAAACTAGGAGCACCTTCCCATCAGTTACAATATCTACACCATCGCTAGTACCGGTTGTGTAAAGACGGCAAGTATTCAGCTGTCTATTGCAGGTCCCTTAGTTGTTTGCAGCTACTCTGAGCAATTAAAACAACGTAGTATACAGGACATCCGTATACAAGTCAACTTTAAAAAGGCAGCTCTGACATTTAAGATAAGCCTCTTTAGCAGGCAATCTAAGGAGAAGAAAAAATACACATTATTATTAAGTACATACTAAGCAGTAGGCCATTTGAGTGGGTTGGTCTGCCTTTCTTCCAAGCAACCAAACTATTGCTTTTGAAAACAGAACATGTCTAAAACCAGTTTTTATTATAGTCTTTTTACAGTTTATTTCCAGAGAAGCGTTACCAAACTACAAACCTGTTTTTCATGCCCTGTAGAAACTGTTTCCAACACCAGAGGCGAAGTGGAGGCATCAACCTAAGAGCTAGAAAGCTTTAAAGGACATTCCTCTCCCATTGTATTTCAGATTAAGTAGAAACTCCTTCCTCTGTTAGACATGTTGACAAGAAAGTAGCAATCCTCATGATTAGCCACCTTAAAAAATAAAAAAAATAAATCAAAAGCTTCATTGTAAGAGTGACCCTAGTCTACCTGAATATCAAGTCTTTACCACAATCAATGGTAAAGGTCCACACTTCAGAAAAAGAAGGAAAATTAACAGAACATCTACAAGCTAAAGGTTCACTGCAAATCTCTGACTGACCTCTTAACAGCTGAAATAGCACCAATTCCAGGGAAGACTTGTAACAGAACTGCTCCCACCATTTTCCAAAGCTTTTGAAAAAGGGATACAACTTTTTTCTTCTACCATCAAGAAAAATGCCCAATACAGAAACATTTCCTCAACACCATTTGTCTCAATAAGTAGCACATTTATAATGTTGTCTTACGAAGACGGCAAGCGCTCACCTCTCAAAAGATTTATTTATCCAGCATGAGATACAAAAAAAGCTTCCACTAGACAGTCTTTGACCTGCTTGAGCTTCAAAAACACCTTTTGCAGGAGAGGGGAGAAGCTGTTAGCTACATCATTATAAAGGTATTTTAACATACATGCATTTTGACACAAATTGATTAGGTAGAGGGAATAACTTCACTGTCTAAATATCCAAGATTAGAGCTCTATATCTTTCTTAAAGAATGAAAGCCATTATTAAAGCAAATCTTATATTAGACTGAATGACACACAGAAATATATACTTTTTTTTTTTTTTTTTTTTTACACACAGCATTTAAAATTTCCAGAGTTTATGTTTGGTTTTTTCCTACAGCAGATGAAGTGTAAAGGCTTATTTTTAAGACCTTGATGCAAGATCATATCAGGAGCTTCTCAAAATGTATACATACATGATTATTTCAACACAACAATGACACACAAATCTTTCCTATCATATCGGAAGCTCCACCTTTTAACACCATCCTTGTTCATTTAACTTGCCCACAGCACATAGGGATAAAGTGATTCTTGTACCTCTAAACTGCTTTCAAGACTTTGTTTAATGCTTTAGCTTCTAGGCAGGCACAGAGAAAATATTTCCTCCTCTTATTCAGCTAATTCAGTTAACAGCTGTGTCAGAAGCTGAGAAAAACTACACACATAAGCTCCTTTTTCTTTTTGCAATTTATAACCCACTAGGAATAGCAGAACAAATTTACATGGTTCTAGAGTAGAACAAGTATTTCAAAATGGAAAACAAAATCAAGATTTACCATTTAAAATTATGTGAAGTACTCAAAAAAAATTCTATCATGAAAGTAAGAAAAAAAAACATTTTTATCACATACTAATAAGACACATTCTACTTTAGTTCACTTCAGAAGTGACCCACATATTTACTACCACAATTTAAATTGCTCTATGACCTCTACTCCAGATCACCAAACATTCATTTCTGGAAACACTGGTGCAGCATGAAATATCCACTGAAAAATTTCTTGTAACTCATTCGGAAAAATCCAAAACATTACACAAATGACTACAAGCAAGCAAAACTATTTCAATTGTTAAGCAGGATATATTTCATAGACAAAAGTAATTTTGTTTACCAAGACAGCAGTTCCAACTAATGCTAACTTCTACTGACTCTCTACTTCCCCGCAAAAAGTAATTTATTTGATTATTAGACAGAAATTGTTTTTGTCTAGCTCACTAATAGGTAAAAGCTTACAGGGAAGTTGTTTCTTCTTACAATAATCCATTCCTACATGGCACGTTCAGATGTTTCCTAAGCATTTCTCATAGCTTTTAACCTACAGCTCAACCTACAGAAAGTCACGACACAACTGAGAAACAAGCACATTAGCTGAAAACATTGGGGCTTTCCTAACACTACTACTCCACTCTAATTCTTCACCTGGGCACTCTTCACAGACCATAGCACTCTGAATTCTTACCTTCTTTGTATTTCTGCTCACCTCCCTGGTAGACAAGTATTACACTGCAATTTAGCATTTTCACTACAAACTTCAGTAGCCAAAATAAATGAAGTGTCAAGTTAATTGGCATGGAAACTGCTGAGCCAAATAAAACACAAAAATGAATAATACAGTAGAATTTGTAATATATTTGCAGAGGTCAACAATCTCTCAGATTTCTGTACTACTGCTGAACTAAGAAACCTTGCGACAGAATACTTAAGAACTTCATTACACTAATCGAACATATAATCATGCTCAATTTATTTTATATTTTCACCTACATGTTTTACAAATGCCGAAATCCACCAAGAACAGCATTCTCAGCACATTTCTCTAATTCAGTTTCACCCAAAACCATTACACAGACCCGATAACAGGTAGAAAACATGTTCACTATTACTAATGGAATTTCTCAAAGAGGAGATGAAAGGAAAAAGAGTTAATTTATCATTAACATTCTCGGGGAAAAAAAAAATCATTGATGTTGAACTTTATTCTTAAACTGACTCCATCTGCATTACCTCATTTGAAATTACCACAGTTTATTCAGCTCATTAACAGAATTTCTTTTTGTGCTTCTAATCACAGAAATCTTAAAAAGTAATCAGAAATAAACCCTCTGAAATTAAGTTTCTAAAGAAAATAAACATAATATTCACTAACAGGCCATTATCTATGAAAATTCACTTTTTTTTCTGTTCACACACACACAAAAATGTAACAGGCCTATTTACAATGTACCTCATCATAGGTATAGAAGTCACTCAGGCAATAGCTGATTTACAAGACTTCTCATCTCCATATACAAACAAAATTCTCTTCTGTACATAAATAATTCAAAAATTATCATAGCTTTACTACTCACATTGCTTAAAAACACAATCTACAGCTACTTCTTTTTAAGATTTCAGGCAACACTTTATCTGACTTCCACAAACTATAGCTTCTTGAGCTTCTGCTGTCTGCCTACCACGGTGACACAGGAACAGCGCAATGGTAATCAGAGGCACTCCTCAAATTGTTAACTGTGGTTGCCCTATTAGATCCATCAAGGAAGCTGAGCTGCAAAAAACACTGAATTCTTGTAGCTCCCTTCTCTCTGACTGATACTTTTCTGGTGAGGGAAGAGAAAAGTCACATTAACCACACACAGAAGCTTCAATTCTCCTCCTTGCTTTCTCTCTTTAGCCCATCTTATTTATCAGTACCATTTAACAGTTTATTTGCAACTAGTTTAAACAAACACTTTCCAGCCCTCCCACATCACTAAATTTTACATCCTGTCCACCGCTCATTCAAGAATTCATTCTCCCCAGAGCTGGCTGATTTATATAGCTCCATCATTCACTTCTTGAGCCTTGCCTTTTCTGGTTGTCATTTTCTGCAGCTTTCCAAGCACCTCATCACCACCAGCAACACACGTTTGACCAGTGAAAGGACAAGCATTTCAGGAACCATAGCTGACTGTTGCATCTGGTCAACAGGAAAAAAAAAAAATGTGAGCTTCCTTACAACACTGATGCACAGCAGAAGTTGCAGAAAAAGAACATAAGATTTGTTGGGGGTTATCATAAATCCCCTAGAAATGGTATTTGAATATATAGATCTCAGAATCATAGAACAGTTAGAGTTGGAAGGAACCTTTAAAGGCCATCTAGTCCAAGCCCCCTGCAAGAAGCAGGGATATCTCCAACTACATGAGGTTGCTCAGAGCCCTGTCCAACCCGGCCTTGAATGTTTCCAGGGATGGGGCAGCCACCACCTCTCCCGGCAAAGCTGTTCCAGTGTTCCACTGCCCTCCACCACAAAAAACGTTTCCCTGATGTGTAGTCTGAATCTACCTCCTCCTATTTTAAAACCATTATCCCTCATCCTTTCACAACAGGCCCTACTGAACTGTCTCTCCCCATTTTTCCTGTAGGTCCCCTTTAGGAACTGGAAGGCCAGTATCAGGTCTCCCTGGAGCCTCTTTTTCTCCAGGCTGAACAGCCCCAACTCTCTCAGCCTGTCCTCATAGGAGAGGTGCATTCCATAGTATCTAATACAAACAGCGCTTCTGGCCTTTTCAGGTCCATGCTGCTGACTGTTCAAAATGCTCAGTCTCTTTTGTAATTTGTGAACACACAGATACATCCAAAAATCCACATCAAAAGGCTCCCAATTCACTACTTACCTACATTTCCAAAATTACTTCATATCTTTCCTTCTCTTTTGCTAACCTTGGTTATCTTATTTACACAAACACAGTTTAAATAGTGTTTTCACAAACTTTCCATGTTTGGGGCATGTTTTTTTACTATTATTATTAGAACTAGAACCATGACAGCAGATTCTACCTGCCAACTATGAGCGGCCAGCTACCCCCAGACAAGCTGCCGGGCCTGGCACATAGCACACCCTGCTCCTTGGACCTCCCACTGCCAACCAGTGTGCAGTGAGCACAGCGAACACCCTGGAAACCACCGCTTCAGACACTGCCATTGCACTTCAGCTACTGTTCTGGTTTTGTTAGTGAGGGGGGGCCTAAGGTGGTAGCTTCTGTAGGAAACTGCTAGAAGTCGCCCCCCTTTGTTCAGTGGACTCGGATGGGCCTAGGGCGGACCCGCTGCTGGCCAAGGCCAAGCCAATTGGTAGCAGAATGTCCCGTGATAACGCCTCTGCGATAACGTTTAAGTAGGGGAAAACAGGAAAAAAAGGAGGAGAAGATGTGAAGCAGCTGAAGCAGCTGAGTGGGGGGTGGAGAGGGGGAGGCATGAGCCTTGTGGGCCTTGCAGGCCTCATCCTCTGGCCTCCCGCCGGGCAGCCGACTGGGCCCAACTCGGCCCGGCCTGGCTGCAAGAAGTGGAGAGGAGATGAGAAGTGAATAAGATGTAAAAAGGATCCTGAGAGACGTCTGCCAACCTGTTGTGAGGAACAGCTGCAGACGCCAAGGTCAGTGAAGAAAGGAGGGGGAGGAGTAACATGGCTCCTGGCCAAGATTCCCCTGCAGCCTGTGGTGACGACCATGGTGGAGCGGGTTGTCTCCCTGCAGCCCATGGAGGTCCACGGAGGGGCAGAGATCCACCTGCAGCCCGTGGAGGACCCCACGCCAGAGCAGGTGGAGGCCTGAAGGAGGCTGTGGCCCGTGGAGGGCCCGCTGGGACAGCTGTTCTAGAGGGACTGCACCCCGTGGAAGAGATGACCCACGCCGGAGCAGTTTCATGAGGGACTGTGGCCCGTGGGAGGGACCCCACGCTGGAGCAGAGGAGGAATGCGAGGAGTTCTTCCCCTGACGATGATACAGCGGCATAAAACAACGCGTGATGAACTGACCGCGACCCCCATTCCCTTTTCCCCCCCTGTGCCGCTCGGGAGGGGAAGGTAGTAGAGATAATGTTAAGCTCGGGAAGAGGGAGGGGTGGGGGGAGGTTATCTTGTTCCCTGTCTCATTCTCCTGCTAATTTTAGAAATAAATGAATAGTTTTCCCCAAGTCGTCTGTTTCGCCCGTGACAGTAACTTTAAGGATTTCTCCCCATCCTTATCTCAAACCTTGAGCTGTTTTTCTTATATCATCTCCTCCTATTCTCTCGGAGGGTGGGGGGAGCGAGAGACAGACTGCGTAGTCTGGTCCTGATTGGGGCTGAACTACGACATCTGACTCTGCAGACATCCCAAGGGAAAGTCACAGCTGAGATCCTACCTTCCATGTCCAGAGAAGAGCAACAAAGCTGGTGAAGAAGGGTCTGGAGCACAAGTCTTATGAGGAGCGGCTGAGGGAACCGGTGTTGTTTAGCCTGGAGAAGTGGAGGCTGAGGGGAGAGCTTATCCCTCCCTACAACTGCCTGAAAGGAGGTTGAAGCGAGGTGGGTGTTGGTCTCTTCTCCCAGGTAACTTAGTGGAAGGACAAGAGGAAATGGCCTCAAGTTGCACCAGCAGAGGTTTAGATTGGATAACAGGAAAAATTTCTTCACTGAAAAGGTTATCAAGCACCAGAACAGGCTCTCCAGAGAAGTGGCTGAGTCACCATCCCTGGAGGTAATTAAAAGACATGTGGATGTGGCACTTATGGACACAATTTAGTGGTGGACTTGGCAGTGTTAAGTTTACGGTTGGACTCAACTATCTTAAGGGTCTTTTCCAACCCAAATGATTCTATGACTCCTTACTGTAGTCAGTACACAGGAGTGCATCTCACCTTGCAGTGCAGAAATCCATCAAGTACACGGGGTATTTAAATCTCATGCAAAACATGAACACATTTCTGCTGAAATTCTCTGGATCACCTGGCAAAGCCACTAATACTGTTGCAGCATTTCAAATTGCTCAATGAGAGAGAGGGCAGCTACCAGAGCTTAAAAACTCATACTATTTGTAAGTGTCTAAGCAAGGACTACTCTGCATCAATATGACAGTTCCTGCATAGCAAACAATGGGTATGACGTCTGAATGCCTTAATCGTTTATTTTCGTACCTTGACACTAGGTATTCTGAGTTAGTAATGTTCACTTCAGGAATAAGAGTAATCTATACTTCTACCAGTGTTGTTTTTTTAATCCTTCAACTGCAATAAAAATCCATAGGCAAAACCTGAATTTCAATGCCTAAAAATTCACATACCGAATGCCCATCAATCACACGCCACACATGGAAATATACAGAAAGTCATAAACGCAAGTGCTGTTTTACATCTTTGTCAGACGACACTGTCATACACCTCAGTAATTTCAATTTTCCTTCCTCTACTGTTTCAGTATTTCCTTAAACAATTCAGTACTCTCCCCAAAGACACAGAAATGCAACTCTCAAGAAAGACTCTTTACCTGGAGATTTAGCTGTACACCCTCTCAAACAACTTAGCAGTGAGAGGAGAAAAACCAGCCAGTGACACTGAGGAGTATCTGTTACGCTGATATTAACACCTTGATGAAGTAAAGATGTATCACTTCACATTTCAACTGAAAGGACTAAATAGACTGTTAAATAAGTATATCAAAGCCCGACTTGATAGTTGTAATCTGCTTATTAAAATAATTTCATATAATGATTTTGCGTGAGACAAGTAAAAATAAGTCATTGATTTTTATTTTTTTTTTCAAATATAAATGACCTCAAATTGCAACTCACTACATAGCTAATCGGAAGAGCGAAAGAGGTTAGGCTCTTTAAAATCAAATACTGGGAGTAATAACATGCACAGTGTTGAAGGAATAAATCTTATCGCTATCTGAAATAGTATTAGGCATTCAAGCATTTACGTACAAAAAAAGTTAAGTACAAAAGTAGCATTTAAAGGACAGCATCAATCTACAATTTGCAAGGAAGGAAACAAAAACACTTTCTCAAGCCACTTGACAAGATCATTGTCTTAACTGGGAAGCAAGCAACAACTTCACATTTAAAAAATTGGCATGTTCACAAATTACTCTCTCTAAATAATAAATGAGGGCTGATATCCTGAGATGGTAACAATAAATATCAAGTGTCTGACAATTGCCATCTAGAAAAACGCTCTTCATCATTTTGCAGCTAACTTCTATTAATTCAATTTTAATTTAGTCAAGGCAATTCAAAATGGTTTTGAATCACCATGTCCTCTGTGGAACAACTGTCTACATCCAGGTTTTGTTGGTCTTATCTCACCACACAAACAGTCAATGCTGTAACTTCTGATCTTCAGAAAAAGATACTGAAACCATCCATAATGCTGCTTTACCAACCAGTGAAAATTACATATAGTGAATCACATCCATTAGCATAGATCTTTCTGCAGATGTGTTTAAACATCCTACTGAAATAGATCTAACAGACTTATTATTCTAAGGTATTACGATAAGCTCCAGTTCTTTCCCTTTGATCCAAAGTAGGCATTGAACTCAAGCACTAAGAGGTTACCCTGCAGAGCACACATTTAAAACACTTAAAAATCGGCTTAAAAACACACCTATTTTCTTTTAAAAAGTTACTTTTGCCCTCTAGATTGACATTGCTTGATAAATAAACAGTGCCTCCAGTTTTTCATTGTTCTCCATTATATTAATACCAATATCCTAAGTTCATCAAAATAAGTCTTTCTTCTGCCTAGAAAAGGGATACAGAGATAACTGCAAGAAGCAAAGAAACTAGTAAACATGAAAGTGAAGTGAAAGTTGCTGCTCAAGCATTTTGCTAATTTGAAGATGACTGTGAAACTATGACATTTTGAAACAAATATGCAGCTTGGAAAAAGCCAGTAACTCTACATTTTTTCAGATGAAATAAAGTAGAAAATTAACAGTAACTCTCCTGCTTAGTCATATTTGACAATCACAGTCTACACAAAGCTCCTGAAAATAAAAAGTCACCTGCATCTTGCAGAATCAACATGTATTTTCAAAACGCTCAGTACTCTACTCTTAGTTCAGGATATCTGGCCTCTAGGAAGTCAATAAAAATATAATAAAAGTCCTCACTTGACAAAAAATTGTAAATAAAATCCAGTATTACTCAAATACTTCGTTTCAGCAGTGCATCCAAGTCTTATTTTAAAAGTTTTGGTGGTTTTGGTTGTACTTTTTATTAAACTAAAGATAAAATCTTTAAAAATACAGATAAGCAATAAGGAAAACAAAGGTTTAAATAGAAAACTTCAGGTAAAAAAGCACATACCTACTATGTATTGGTAACAGGCTTTTCTACTTGTCTAGGCAAGTCAGTGACATTGTTGCCAAGTACTATGTGGCAGACAATCAAACAGAAAAGGGTTGGGTGCTTAACCAGATTCTTCTTAGATTTTAACATCTTTCATTACAAATCGGCTTTTAATTTAAAAATTCTCCTTCTAAGGACAACATCTCAGAGCAGACCTTGTAA